>NW_026623056.1:80818755-81166255 GCF_023065955.2 Ursus arctos | reverse complement strand
ACCCACCATAGCCGCAGCCAGAGCCAGAGCCCAGGCCACCGGAGTGGTTGCCATGTTAGCACATTATGCCAAGAGTGGTAGGTTTAGTTATGAAGCTAAGAATCAGTTTTCTGAGTTCAGAAGTCACTACCTACAAATGCGCTTTTATATGTCTCCAGTAGAATGTGGGGCAAACCAATGGAAGCTTGGGTCTCATATTTCAGACTAATTTGCATTGAAAATTTCTTGCATCTATTGTTGGGAAGAGAAGCCTTCATAAATAAGAATAATTTGCAATTGTGTCAGGATTCTCACAGCAAATCAGGTGCTTTTGTAAGCAATTCCTGTCTTTTTAGAAAGCTCTAACTCAATCTATTTTTTGTTTAGAGCCTGTGATTTTCATGGGACACTCCTTATTACATTTTTGGGGGGGTATTTTTATCTATGAAATGTGTAAAGTAGAATTATAAAAATCCTTATGTATGAGTGTGGATTTGTGGGTGGGATAAGTTAATAAAATCACAAAATGGATAATCTTTGCTTTGAAAAATTTTTTTTAGTGCAAACACTAATGTAGCTAGGCATTTGTATTGATTACTTATGGTAGACTGCCTGTTCATTCATTCATAGGCATTTTGTTTCATAAATCCATATTGATAGATCTGTCCATTCACATTTAGACTTGTGCCATTTTTGTGTCTAGGCGAGTTTATCAATTCAACCATGCAATTAACAATTTATTTATATATTCATTTTCTTCATAATGTATTAGTTAATGTGCTAGAAATAGAATTTAAGTTCCTTTTGGGTGAAACCTACATATGTCCTTATATATTTTTGTATTACAAGGAGGCAAAACTTCTGTCAAAAATCAAGGTTCTCTATAGGACACACATATTGGAATAAGAGATGTTTCCAGAAAACTAGAAGAACACATTATATGTCTAATTGAACCCTACAGTACCAGATTTTCTGAGAACACCCCCATACTATTCCCTTCTTTCTATCGTCTTCCGTTTATCAGAGGGACTAGAAACTATATTTCTCAGAGTCTCTTGCTAGAAGGGCTTCAAACTAAACTATTCCAGTGACAGGCTTTTGTTTAAGATTGATCAAGATTGGTTAAAGAGAGGAGAAAACCACATTATTAGAGAACAGCAGTGGGAAAATATATGACTTTTGAAATACGTGAAGTTTTACATAAAATATTGGCTACCATCCTGACAATCATCTGTGGTTTTTGCACTTTCTTGACTTACTGAAACTTAACAGAAAATCAGAGCAGTAGGAGAAACATTTCTTGACTTCTTTTTTCCCAGAACTTTCATTGGTTGAGTAAGCTAATGCTTCTGTTAATTGAATCTTTTCTTGCCTTATATACCCAGAACATTTTCTGTTTTCTTTTCCCCAAAACCTGATTGATATATAGCAATATCTTGATATATATGTAATATTATTAATAAGATGAAATACATAAAAGTATGTGCAAATTAATCCTACATTTTTTATTGTGTTGCAAAGTAAATACATTTTTTTGAAAAGGGATGGTATATTTAAATTCTTTACAAAGTAAGTATGGGTAAAAATATTTAGAGGTTAAGAAGAAATAATTATATATTCAGAGAAACAAACCCTAAGGGAATTTGTCACAAACAGACTTGCACTGAAAGAAATACTAAAGGGGAAAGAAAATTATTTCAGCTTGAAACACACAAATAAATGAAAGAGTGAGGAACAAGGAATGAATAAGTATGAAAGTAAAGATAAGTGAATATTATCTGCACAAATTGTCATCATTGTCCTCTTGTCATTTTCTCTGCAGTGGGGGGAGAGGGGCGCATATAAAACATATGCAGAACCAATAAGCTTGAAAACAATGATATAAAAGATGACAGATAGTAAAATTGTAGTTAATGTGTTTTGAGGTTCCAACATTATGTGATAAGTAACAAAGAATGCTAATTTATATTAAAGTATAATAAGTAAAAGTACATGTTTTATTCTCTAGTGAATCACTGCAAAAACAGTAAAAGAGTAGATTATCATCAAGAAATAGAAGAAAAATAGAATGTAGAATACTTAATCAGCTCTAAGAAGGCAAGAAAACAGAAAACGGTTCATAAATCTGGTACAACAAATATAAAACAAATATAAGAATGGTAAGTTAAAACCCAGATAAATGGGTAATGTCAATAGACTATTTCAATGAAAATACAGAGATTGTAAGCCTGGAAAAAATATACCTAACTATATGCTGCTGAAATTAGACACATCTCTACCATCATGTTATAGGATGTTTGAAAGTCAAAGTATAGAAAAAAATTTTACCTTGCAAACATTAGGCAAGAGAAAACTAATGTAGCAATATTAATATCAGACCTTAAGACAATAAGAATTTCTAGAACAAGAGAAGGAAATTTCATAACCATAAAGGGACCAATCCATCAGGAAGGCACAACAACTTTTATTTAATATAACCTAAGTAACATAGCTTCAATATTAAGCAAAAATGCCTTTCTTATCATAATGGGATAAAATAAAGTATGTGTCTTAATAACTGAGAGAACAAGGAAACAGAAGCAAAAGTATGCAAGAATATTAAAGGCCTGAACAACATAGTAAACTTGGCCAGTGGATGAAAATATAAGACAAAACCAACATCAGAAAACATAATTCTCAAGTGCCCATCTACACATACAGTACATTTTTATATACTATGACGGGAATTATAAGCTGGTAAAGTCTCTTTGGAAAACCAAACTTAATTGTATGACCCATGGATTGCACTTTTAAGTGTAGACAGAGCAAAATGTGATTAAGGTTTGCAACATATATTGTTCTCCTTTATTTTACTGTCAACCTACCTATGTCACTTTTGAACAGTTTTTTTTTACAGAGAGCATATGGTTTGATCATTTTTTTTCTCCTCTGCTTATCTCTTTTAGTTAGTGTATTTAAGCCATATGGATATGAATATATATCATGTCTGCCATTTTATTACTTGTTTTCTATTTGTTTTCTCTGTTTATTGGTCTTCTCTTTCTCTCTTTTTACTTTCCTGTGCATTACTTGAATTTCTTCTTGATCCCATTTGATTTACTTGCACCATTTTTGAATATATCTATTTTCATCATTTTCTTAGTGGCAGCTGTAGGCTTCACACTATTACCTATAGTACTTATCCGAGTATCCTTATATCAAACTTTTATGACTTTGAGGTGTAGAAATCTTTTTCCCATTTAGGAAATACAGGTGTCTTAAGCATTTCCCTTACATTTATCAACACCATATCAGATAGTGTTATATATTTTGCTTCAACCATCAAATATGACTTAGGAAAATCATTAGAAGAAGAATAGTTTAAAATATTTACCCCAATTTTACCCACTCTAGTAACTCTTTCTATTTCTGTAGCTCCAAACCTTCTATTGTTATCACATCTGTTTTAGAGAACTTTCCTTAGCCAATTATTAAAGGTAAGTGCTAGGGACAAACTCTTAGTTTTCCTTCATCTGTGAATTCCAGAGGATTATTTTTGGCACATGTAAATTTCACAGTTATTTCTTTTTTTCTTTTTGTATTTGGAAAATGTTGTGTCACTTCCTTCTAGCCTGAATGGTTTCAGACAAAAAAATTGCTGTCATTTAAATTGGTTTTTCCCAATAAGCAACACACTGGGCAACAACGATTTTTCAAAATTCTTTTTTAAGTCTTATTCTCTTTCTCAACTTCTAGGACTCTGATGATACTAATGTGAGCTTTTTTGTTATTGTCCCACAAGTCCAGGAAGCTCTGTTTATTTGTTTGGTTTATTTTCTCCCTGTTGTTCGGTTTAGTAAATTCTATTGGCCTGCCCTCAGGTTTTCTGAATCTATCACTTGTCATTTCCACTTTACTGTTAAACTCAGTGAGTTTTTATTTTTATTTTAGCTGTTGTATTTTTCAGTTCTATAATTTTCATTTGGTTCCATTTATAATGTCTTTTTGCTGAGATTTTCTATTTTTTCATTTCAAGAGAATTTTTAATTGTTTCTTTTTTTAAGATTTATTTATTTATTTGAGAGAAAGAGAGGCTGCTTTGGGGAGGGGCAGAGGGAGAGGGGAGAGAGAATCCCAAGCAGACTCCATGATGGGCTCAATCCCAGGAACCTGAGATCACCATCTGAGCCGAAACCAAGGGTTAGAGGCTTAACCAACTACGCCACCCAGGCATCCCTAATTGCTTCTTGAAGTAATTTTATGATAGTTGTGTTAAAATTCTTATATTATAAAAAAATCCTTATCAGATAATTCCAGTATCTGATCTATCCTGATATTGGCATATGTTGTCTTTTCTCATTCAAATTGTGATTTTCTGTTTCTTAGTATAATGAGTAATTTTTCTAATTGTGTTCTGAATATGTTGGATAGCATGAGACTTGGATTCTACTTCACCCCTTTTTCTCTCTTTTTAAAACAAGCCGTCTTCTTGTGAGGTAGCAAGGGCTAGGTGTGTGTGTTTGCTCAGCTTCCTCTTGGGCCACTGAAACCACTCTGGCTAAAGTGAACTGCTAACTCACACTGCTTCCTCATTGCAGAGGGTGGAGTAAAATTTCAGTACCCCTCTCGGTCTGCTGACACTTTCTGGTAAAAATAGGGTACCTAACTGCACTGCCTCATTGCCTCTAAGTGGGGGATATAAACCCAGCTTCCCACTGGGTCCTGTTGATACCACAGTCAATGCGAATAACCTGGTTTTTGCTTGTTATATCTGTATATATAACCCTCTCAGTGGTGGCTTGATGAGTGACAAGCTGCCACAGCAACATGGATCCCACTACTGAGAAGCCCACAGTTTTTGCAGATAACACATTCTGCAGAAAATGTATAATTTGACAAAAATGCCATAGTGTTAAAAAAATTCAGATTCTGAAGATTGATGAATGTAAATAAACAGATCTTATTTGTCATATGTTCTTAAATGAAAGTATGAAAACAGAATGAAAAATTTTGCATAATTGTTAGCATCCTTCATTCATTCATTAATAAATGTTTGTAAAGTACTCTCTACAGTGCTTATACTTGGTGACCATTTTTCTAGGTGCTGAACTATGGGCCTTACTTTTTGGTATCTTAATATAATCTCTTTCCACGGTCATACCACAAGAACACGACAACTGCAAAAGACCATTAGATAAATATCCATCTTGGTACAAAAATGGACTAACGTTATTTTAACATATTCATAATTTTGTGTGAAATTTTGAAATGTAATGAAAATGAAGTGAAAAATAAGGAACCCTGTTTAATGACAAAAAGATGCATTTCACTTAAATCTCTTCAAATGAAATTGTTCCTAGTAGCTGGATTTATAAGAAAGGTAGCCTCAGTGGAAAACTATTAAGAGTTGGTCAAAGCAAAATAATAAGTCTCTACAAAAGCACAGCAATAAAAGCTTCCATACAAATGTGTCGTGTCAGGAAAAGCCTAAGAACAGAGACATCAGAATAGAATCATGGAAAATTAGGTTCCTATTATAGAAAGTGCTATTAAGTAATTAAAATAATTATTAGTTACACTTTTAGCTTCTGAAGGTAAGGTGTTAGTGTCATCACGGTGATGATGATGGTAAGTGGCTGTAGATATGCATGACCACACAAATTTCCATTAGCGTTGCCCATGAAGAAACGAGAGTCCTATCTTTCTGATACTTCGTCACTTTGGGAAGGCAAATAGCACAGTTTCTTCAGTCATGATCACCAAAACCAAATGGAGACAAAAACAGGTACATGAAAATAAAGCCCTACTGACAATAAGGATGTTGATTTTAAAATGAAGTTACATTTTTCTGCCCATGAAAGCTGTTGAAGTAAACTGTGCCCTGAAGTAAAATGGAAGTATAATTTAAGAGGAAAATGTTCTATAAGTCATAACATATTTCAAATGATTTTAATCAACCAAGATGAAACATGCCAAATTTGAACCTTACTTTTCCCTCCCACCATTCCTGTAGGCTGATTGGGTTGGACACTGTTTGAGGAGCGGATAGAGTTTTATGTGAAGCGTTCTAAAAACAGAGTCAATCACAGGAGGAGAAGCCCAATAATCTAAGTGGCTCTAGAAGTTCCTCAGTAGAATCCATAGGACCAGAATCTTCCACAGCAAGATGGGTGATAACACTATCCATACTCACCCTAGCCATAGCCATAACCACAGCCCAAGTGGCCAGAGCCACAACCCAGGCCACCATAGTAATTGCTGTGGAAGCACCATTATAAAAGGAGTAGATGGTTCAGTTGAGAAACAGAGAAACATGCCTCAGATTGAATGTGACCATCTGCACACTGACAATAAGTGGGACCTTATACACCCTCAGTAGTGGGTGGAGAAAACCATAGGCAGTGTTCACTGCATATTTCACGCTAGGTTTCATTAGAAAATGTTTAGGGTCTCTTGATCCATAAGGTGAAATGAAGCCTTCATAAGTAAGATTCCTTTGATAAAATGTTAGAATTCCTACAGTCAAATCATGTGGCTTTAAGAAGAGGCATTTTTTTTTCAACAGAAGAAAACAAATCAATTAAGAATGGGCAAAAGATCTGAATAGACACTTTACCAAAGAAGATGGATAGATGACAAATAAGCATACAAAAAGATGCTCAACATTGAACATCATTAGAGATTTGCAAATTAAAACACTGAGCTATCACTACACAACTTTTAGGATAACTAAGATCCAAAACACTGACAGCACCAAAAGTTGGCAAGAATGTGGAGCAATAGGAACACTCATTTGTTGTGGGCGGGGATGCGAAATGATACAGCCACTTCAGAAGACACTTGGGCCGCTTCTTACAAACTAAACAAATCTCTTACCATACCACCCATTTACCTGTGCTCCTTGCCATTTACCCAAGTGAGTAGAAACTTATGTCTGCACAAAAACCTGCACTCAGATGTCTATAGCAGTTTTGTTCATAATTGCCAAAATGTGCAAGCAACCAAGATGTCCTTCAATAGGTGAATGGATAAACAAACTATGATACATCCATGCAATGGATATTGTTTGGTGAAAAAAAAATGAAATGAGCTGTCAAGCCACCAGAAAACATGGAGCAACCTTAAATGCGAATTGATAAGTGAAAGAAGACAATTTGCAGAAGCTATATGACATTCTAAAAAAGGCAAAACTATGGAGCCAAGAAAAAGATCAGAGGTTGCCAGGGGCATGGAGGGAGAGAGGGAGGGATGAGAATGTGAAGCCCTGGAGATTTTTAAGACCATGGAGCTATTCTGTATGATACTGTAATGGTGGATACATGTTATTACACACTTGTCTAAACCCATAGAATGTACAACACAACATACACTGAACTGTCTTTAATTAATAACAATGTACCAATATTGGCTCATCGGTTCTGACAAATATACCACACTAATGCAAAAAATTAATAACAGAAGACACTCATGGCAAGAGGGTGAGGGTGTATACAGGAGCTTTCTGTGCTTTCTGCACGGTTTTTCTGTACATCTAAAACTGATCAGAAATCAGTCTATTACTTTCTTAAAAAAGAAGTGTTTGTTTATTTTTCAGACTTCTCTTCCTCTGGATTTGGCCAGTTGATAAACAATACCAAATTACTTGGGATGACATAAAGCCCACCAGCATTCCTCTAAATTTGTGGGTTTTCTGTTTTGGATATTTGTTCTACTCAACTGTGGATTTCTAGGAATGTTTATATTTATATAATTCTATTATACAGCCTAAAGTTTTATATTGTATTTAATGGCTGAGTGGATACCTTGAAAGGGAAATCACTTGATGCTGAAAGTCTGCCAAGTTTCTCCATCTGTTCTCAGATGAAAACATGTCCTGTCTACTAGATCATGTTTTCTATGGAATACGTTCAGCGAAGTGACTTAACATATTTTTATGCGTTTTAATAAAAAACTTTATTCATGTATATTGTATAACAACCAGACTATGAATAAATCATATAGGTAGAACTTGATGAATTTCCAAAGTAGACATACCTGTTTAATCAGTACTTTGATCCAAAAATCACATATCACAAATATCCCAGATGACTCCCCTTATGCCCATTTCCACTCAGCACCAGCCTTGAAGTGGAACCATTCCTGATAACCAAAACTATGGATTTGGTTGCCAACTTTTGAACCTTATACAAATGGAATCACACAAAGAGGATTATTTTATCTGGCTTCTTTTGAGCTGCATTTTTTTTTTTTGGTAGATTCATACTTTTTGTTTTCTCACTGCTGTATAAAATTTCAATGTACAAATATATCATAATTTCTTTATTCATACTCTTGATGGTTATTTGTATTGCTTCAAATTTTTAGCAATATTTTTCAAATAGTGTTGCCACAGACAATCTTGTACATGTCTCTTGGTATCCTTACACATGTATCTAAGACATGCTAATTATTGCTATAATAATGTTTTTAAAAGCCCTCAAGTCTCAGTGTCATATGATATTTACACTTATGTCTTGCTCATGTGTTTGTGCATGTGCTGGGATTTGGCCAATATAATGTAGGTTTTGCTCAAGTTGTGGGATCATTTCAAACTTTCTTCACATGTCCCTCATCTTCCTCGGACTGGTAGCTACTGGAGGCATCTTCTCCAGGTGAAAAGGCTGGAGCACAACGGGGAAAGCTCAGACATGCATGCATAGACCTATGCTCAAGTCATGTGTGGCAACATCCCTCTGACCAATGCAAATAACATGGTCAAGCCCAAAGGCAATGATCAGAGAAATACACTGTGCCCACAGTAAAGCCAGACCAAGTGACATAGGCTGCCATACTCAAAGGGTAAGAAATGCATACTCCTGCCCTAAAAGTGAGAGGGAAAAGGACATACTCTGCTGAATAATAATTTAACTGAGGGATCCATAAACTCTTGCCCACCATTTGTTTTACTGGAAAACAGCCATTCATTCATGTATGGTCTGTGGCTGTTTTCATGCTACAGTGACAGAATAGAGTAGTGGAGACACAGACCATATGGCCTATAAAAGCTAAAATATTTTACTATTTGCAGGAAAAGTCTGCCTACTTGTGATCAGTCTATCAGAATAGGCATACCAATTAGGTATATCCTTAGAAGCAGAACGGCTGAGTTATAGGAGACGCTATCAAATAGTTTTCCGAAGTCCTACCCTTCTACCTGCAGTTTTTCTATTATTATGACACTGCATTTTCATCTTGTTTGTAGCATCGACGACTTATTACAATCTCTTGCAGTATGTTACTTTTTTCTTGATAAGTCTAGAACCTTAGAGCTAGCTATTTTTATAATCCAATCTTCTATGGGATACTGTGTAATATATCTCATTTTCTATATAAACTTCCAAAGAAATTATCACTATTTGTGCATGATTAATATTCATATATATTTTTCTATTCATTTCATGCTTTTGTGAATGTCTGTGTTTCTGTCAGGATCTCTTTCTTTCTGCCTCAGCAACTCTATTGTTTCTTACAGTTAATACTTGTTAAAAATAAAGTGTCTCACTATTTACTTGTTTGGAAACTTTTATTCTTATCTTTGGAAGAAACATTTGGTTGTGTGAGACTCTAGGTTGATAGTTATCGGTAATCCATTCTCCCTTAAATTCTTCCTTAACTGTCATCACATTTTCCTTTGGCTTCCTTTGCTTCTGTTGAGGAATCTACTTATGGTTACTCTTTGCAGGTAATATTTCTGTTTTCTCTAACTGCTCTGATTTTGACTTTGCAGTTAATTTTCAACCCTTAATGTTATTTTTAAAATTATTTTATTTTATTTATTCTTTTGTTTATGTTTAAATTCCAGTTAGTTACCATACAGTTTAATATTAGTTTCAGGCATACAATTTAGTGATTCTACACTTCCATACAACAGCCAGTGCTCATCACAGGTGCACTCCTTAATCCCCATCACCTATTTCCCTCACCCCCCCACCCACCTCCCCTCTAGTAACCACCAGTTTGTTCTCTGTAGTTAAGAGTCTGCTTCTTGGTTTGCCTCTCTCTCTCTTTTTCCCCTTTGTTCATTTGTTTTGTGTCTTAAATTCCACATATGAGTGAAATCATGGGGTATTTGTATTTCCAGAGACTTATTTCGCTTAGCGTTATACTCTCTATCTCCATCCGTGCTGTTGGAAATGGCAAGATTTCATTCTTTTTTATGGCTGAGTAATATCCCATTGTATGTATATACCACATCTTCTTTATCCACTCATCAGTCAGTGGACGCTTGGGCTGTTTCCGTAATTTGGCTATTGTGGATAATGCTGCTATAATTCCTTTGAATTAGTATTTTTGTTTTCTTTGGGTAAATGCCTAGTAGTGCAATTGCTGGGTCATAGGTAGCTCTATTTTTAACTTTTTGAGGAACCTCCATACTGTTTTCCAGAATGGTTGCATTAGTTTGCATTCCCACCAACAGTGTAGGAGGGTTCCCCTTCCTCCACATCCTCGCCAACATCTGTTGTTTCCTGTGTTGTTAATTTTAGTCATTCTGACTGGTGCAAGGTGATATCTCATTGTAGTTTTGATTTGTATTTTCCTGATGATGAGTAATATTGAGCATCTTTTCATGTGCCTGTAGCCATCTGTATGTTTTCTTTGGACAAATGTCTATTCATGTCATCTGCCCATTTTTAAATTGGATTGTTCATTTTTTGGGTGTTGAGTTTGATAACTTTTATGTATTTTGGATACTAACCCTTTATCAGAGATGTCATTTGCAAATATATTCTTCCATTCTGTAAGTTGCCTTTTAGTTTTGTTGATGGTTTCCTTCACTGTGCAGAAGCTTTTTATCTTGATAAAGTCCCAATAGTTCATTTTTGCTTTCTTTTCCTTTGCTTTAGGAGATATGCCTATAAAAATGCTGCCATGGCTTATACGTAATTTTAGAGATTTTATTTATTTATTTGACAGAGAAAGAGACAGCGAGAGACAGAACACAAACAGGGGGAGTGGGAGAGGGAGAAGCAGGGTTCCTGCTGAGCAAGGAGCCTAATGCAGGGCTCCATTCCAGGACCCTGGGATCATGACCCGAGCTGAAGGCAGATGCTTAATGACTGAGCCAACCAGGCTTACATGTAATTTTAATTGTAATTCTTTTTCTTGGCAGTGCAGAGTTTTTGAATATGTGGTTTGGTACCATTCATCAGTTTTGGAAAAGTACGGGCTATTTTCTTTTCAAAAATGGCTTCTGCTTTATTCTTTCCTTTCCTGCTGAACTCCAGTTACATTTCTTACTAATTCATGAGGTCTGATGTATCCTGTGTGTGCTCTTCAGTATTTTACATTGCAAGTGTTCTATTTTGCTTCAGTAGAATAGCTTTTATCAATTTATCTTTAAGTTTACTAGCTCAGATTTCCTGTAGCTAGTCTATTGAGTTCTTAACTACATTGTTCATTTGCTTTGTTTTTAAGATCTAGAATTTAAAATAGATTCTTTGGTGAATTTTCCCAGTTATAACACCTATTTTGCATTTTTTCGTTAAGTTTCTTGTAGGAATTAATCATGACTATGTTTAAATTTCTAGTTCCCAAATCCAATATATGACTCACCTTTTGGTCTCCATATATTGTCAACTATTTCTTTTGTATTCTTTCAGATGGTTCCACAAGCTCTATATTTTGTATAGACATTGTAGAGGATCCAAAATGATATTGTATTTCATCACAGAGATTTTGTTTTTGTTTTTGTTTGGTCCTAGGTTATTAGAAAAGTTCTGATTGCTTGAATCTCAACAAAGGCTAACATACAATGAGGTTCCTAGAATTTTGTAATTTTGGTAAGGCCCTGTCTACCTGTTTTCTTTCAGGTGATAGGTTTACTCTTTTGGATCTTCCAATTCAGGGTACTTCCTGGCAATTCCTGAACTTTAATGATTATTTTCTCAACACCTTGATATGAAAAACAAATCTGATTTTCAAATGCATCTGCTTGATATTTTAGGAAATTGACTGTTACAACTTCAGAATTTGGAAAATGTCTTAAAGGAGAAACCTGGCTGTCTGTTAAGCTCAGTGTTCTGCCAGTTCATTTTTATCAGGATCTTGTGTCTCCAACTCTGTTTTTCCAGCCCTGAAAAAAAAGAAAAACAAAACACCCCAAACTCTGGTTGTTAGTCTTTTCCCCAGAAATCTCTTGTTTGTTCTGCTCCTAGAATCAAGAACTGCAGAATTTCACTTGATTTTCTACAATTGTCTTATCTTTAGAATCTTGGTCCCTTTATTTATTTATTTATTTATTTATTTATTTATTTATTTATTTATTTAAATTAGCTCTTCATTGTACTTAATGTTTTTAGTTTGAATTTCCCAAGTAAAACAACTGCTTCAAGGATGGAAAATAAATTTAATTCTGGGGAAATTTAATATGTATAACATATACATTTGATAAAGACTAGACCCCTAGGTAAAAAATGAAATAAGCTAATATTAATTTGATACTGAGAAAATATCTCATGGTTTTCATAAATCTATTTTGAATCATAAACTATATATATCTATCTTTTCCAAATACTTAGAATAAATTGATATACTTTGAAATATTTTTCAGACATCATTTTGGTGAGGTAGGACCTCATTGTTAACCTGATATTGTAAATTTGATAATGACCATATTCAATCTCTGGGCAAAATATTAAAAAAAAAATTGAGAAACATTTAGCAGAAGCAGAGCTTTAGCTGATATAATCCAACCATTGATGTTGCAAAAACACAAAACATACAAATACACACAAGTTTTAATATTCATATTTTTACAAGTTTTAATGTTCTGATGTGAAATACAACTATTGTAAAAACTGGCCATTTTTTTTTAAAGATTTTATTTATTTATTTGACAGAGATAGAGACAGCCAGCGAATGAGGGAACACAAACAGGGGGAGTGGGAGAGGAAGAAGCAGGCTCATAACGTAGGAGCCTGATGTGGGGCTTGATCCCACAACGCCGGGATCACGCCCTGAGCCGAAGGCAGACGCTTAACCGCTGTGCCACCCAGGCACCCCAGAACTGGCCATTTTTAAAGCTTAGATTAAGAGACAAACCAACAGAGATGATGGAAGACATTATAGAGATATATATAAAAGCAGATTTCTTATGAACACTGTTGGAAAGAATTGGTATTTTTACCCCTCAATTTCAGCCACATAAGGACCACAAAAGAGCACTCTGGGGGTGTCTGGGTGGCTCAGTTGGCTAAGCGTCTGCCTTCAGCTTGGGTCATGATCCCAGAGTCCAGGAATTGAGTCCCGCATTGGGCTCCCTGCTCAGTGGGGAGTCTGCTTCTCCCTCTGCCCCTCATCTTGCTCTTGTGCTCTCTCTCTCAAATAAATAAATCTTAAAAAAAAAAAAAAGCACTCTGGCTCTCTCCTGCTCTCTTTCACCATTCTCTCACCTCCAACTGCATACACATGTGAATAATCACACCCAAATAGACAAATGTACAAGCTAATCTGATGGAGGTAATTTAGTATAAATGTAGCAAAGCAATATTTGCAATGAAAGTTTATTTAATAATGCAAATGCTTTTTAAATATTTATTTATTTGAGAGAGAGAGAATGTGCCATGCAGGGGGGAGGGTCAGAGGGAGAGGGAGAGAAGGTCTCAAGCAGACTCCCTGCTGAGCGTGGAGCCCATCGTGGGGCTCTGTCTCACAACCCTGAGATCATGACCTGAGCTGAAACCAAGAGTCCAATGCTTAACCAACCGTGCCAACCAGGCATCCTTAATACATATGTTTTAAAGTAAAATTGATAATCCAACTTAACTAAATTTTATGTCACTTATAAAGATAATACCATATCAAAGGAAAACCTTTCCTATAAACTGCAATACAATCTAATCGATAATAATGAATCAAAATGGGCATGCTGAATTTCCTTTATTTATCTCAGATAGTTTGATACAAAGTCAGTATTTTTGAAGACATTTAAAAATTTTTCACGTGAAGAAAAGTTGGAGAAAATGCACGTAAAATAGGGTGATGTAGCCAATAGACTAAAAATTCCTCAGTAGAAGCCATAAGACCAGTATCTTCCATAGCATAATGGGCGGCAGCAGCCATAACCATAGCCACCATAACCACAGCCATAGCCATAGCCCAGGCCACCATAACCATAGCCTAGGCCACCATAATAGTTGCCATAGTAACACATGGTCTCAGGAGTGGAAGGTTCAGTTGAGGAGCAGGAGGTAGGTATCTTTAATATGAATGCCACCATCCCCCAAGGGCCTTTTATACACCCTCAGTGGTGGGTGGGGAAACCACAGGCAGCGTAGCGTCCTATATCTCGCTAATTTGCTTCAGACAACATCATGAATATTTTGATTTATTGGCAAGACAAGGCCCTCATAACTGAAATGATTTTACTCCTATGTCAGGACTCCACTATTTATGGGCCTTTAAAATGAAACTCTTACTCTATTTTCAAGGCTATGTCTCACTCTATATTTATTTAGTTGAAAAAAAAATGACTTGATTACATAGCACGATGCAAAACATGATAATAGGTATCCTGTTGTTTGGTTTTGTTTCCATTTTTCTTTAAGAAGAATTTTAAAATGAGCCTTGTCTGGAAGAACATGTTTCTTAAATCTTGCACATAAAGGATGGATATAAGATATATTCATATGCTCTTGCAAAAAAAACACTTCCTTCCAACTCAATACGACGAGTTATTGGTTATGTAACTGGTAATATGGGCAAGTACTTTCATATATGGACATACTTAGCATTTATTTATCAGCTTTTCCTTTAGTATGTGTGACTTTGATCTTTCCAGAAAACATGTGACCATTTTATGGGCAGAAATTGTCTGTGCTTTATGTATCCTTGTGTCATCACATAGGAAGCTGTCGTAGAGGAATCTGCAAACCATATGGAGGGTAAGCCTGATGCTTTGTCCTCAACTCACGTCTCTTTTACCAGGGCTTATTTCTGTTCTTACAGATGCTCCAGATCTGCAGTAGTGATATGTGCCCTAAACAATGTGTGGACATTATCAGAGAGGTGAAAAGAGCCCTGCATTCCTTCCTCATTCCCTCAGTTTTCAGCCGATAGGTGAAGTGTCGGTGGAGATAGAAATCCCCAATCATGGAAGGACTAATTGAGCACACAGCAGAGACGATGCTCTAGGCTTTTCCTTTCCTTTTTTTTTTTAATTTCAAAATTTTAATGAAAATTAAAATATAATTGAATTTAATTAAAATATACTTTACATGAAACAAATCTAGGTCTAGTTAAGAGGACGGGTTTCTTCCACTGTCCAAAAGTACAGTGTTCCTAGGAAACCTTTCCTAAATTGAAATAGCA
This sequence comes from Ursus arctos, assembly GCF_023065955.2. Classification (NCBI taxonomy): domain Eukaryota; kingdom Metazoa; phylum Chordata; class Mammalia; order Carnivora; family Ursidae; genus Ursus; species Ursus arctos. The sequence goes on along the minus strand of NW_026623056.1, from coordinate 81,150,949 downwards.
TGAAGCAAAGAAGCAATTACCATTAATTTATATGAAAAAATTCTTGAGCATTCTCAGACTCAAAAAAAAAATAACCTTTTTTAGGCTTTTCTGATACTTTAGGACACATTTTGCTAACAGGTGCATGAAATAAATCAGGATGAGGCATGGATGCTCACAGAGTTCCGAGCTCTGGGGGTGAGGCTGCGATGCTGAGCAGAGGTCTGGGGAAAGGAGCTGGGGGCAGAGGAGCCATTCTCACAGCTCGGAGGCTGGCTGTATTTGTAATGATTCACTGCAAAAGCAACTCTGAATGCTATTTTTACTTTGTGCCCTTTTTTGCAAAAGCAAAAACCCCTTTCAGATTTTTTTTGGTTAGAGAAAACAGGTGGAAATATAGGTTTTTTTTTTTTTTTTTTTTTTGTAAAAGCCAAGTGTCATAGTGTAAACTTTTGAAAAGCTACGTGTATAGCTAAATGAGTTTTGACAAATAGATGAACAAAAATTATGTATTTTCACTCTACATATAGCTATTGGGAGATTTTGTAAGGGGTGGGGGGGAAGAAGTTTCCTGACTTATGGCTGCCAAACTGAAATTTTCTCTGACCCCACAGCACTGCTTCGAACATTGAGAGCAGTGATAGGTATACAGATGGGATAAAGAACCCTGCTTTCCCTCGGGCTTCTAATTTAGATTATATGACACTTCACAGAAAAATTCACGTAGGTTTTTCAGCCTCTTTCAACCATTCAATTATTATTTATCTGTTGCTGACCGAGGGCCAGCCATTCTTAAGATACTGTGTTACGTGACAGCTGTTATTGTCCCTCTGTTTCCTCATGTCACTGACCTTCTCATTCACAGCATGAGATGCTGGAAGCGGCAAAAGGACATAAGAGAAACTTCCAGTAGTGTAAAGAAAAATAAATAAAATAAATTTGCTTTCTTCTGAAATTGGAAAACAAATCATTACTTTTCTTCGTTGGGTGAAGACTTACTACACAATCTCTTCACGTCATGAAGGTCGATTTTCAGGTATCAAAATGACACTTGGCACCTATGTTATCAAGCTGAATTTCATTGGTAGGGTTCACTTTTCAAATGGGATGATGGCCAAACTTTTTTTTTTTTCTGAGCAAAATGTAGCAATTTCTTGAAAATAAAGTAGAAAGTGCACATAATTAAAATGATCTTTGCCTGACTGATAATGGATTCCATTAACCTCTGTTGTCTCTTTACCATTTCGCAATGTCATGAGATTTCTTAAGAAAAAAAAAAAAAGGAGGGTGCCTGGGTGGCTCAGTCAGTTAAGCATCTGCCTTTGGCTTGGGTCATGATCCCAGACTCCTGGGATCGAGCCCCACATCAGGCTCCCTGCTTAATGGGCAGCCTGCTTCTCCCTCTGCCCCTCACCCTGCTTTAAAAAAAAAGAAAAAAAAAAAAAAGGATAAGTGGGCACATTCATTTTGGAGATTTTAAATACGGGCCTAAATGAAGTGGGAAGGGGAGGTGGCAACTCAGTGCTTTGAAGACCATTGTGGTGAGGTGCTGAGCAGTGAGCAGGTCCTTCCGGAGGATCTGAGCGTCAAACACCAGGCAGCCAGCAGCCACCAGGCAAGGAATGTTTCATGAACTATTTTGTGGATGAATGCACACGTAGGTAGAAGCCTGTGAGGTGTGAGGAGCAAAGGATCTCTTTTTTGAGGCAGAGTTTTAAGCAATTCTGCTAAAACTTAGGGCATCAAAAGATGGACAAAGGCAGGGGTTGTTAAATGCAGTGATAGGGAAAAGGGCTATTTTGGTGGGCAACATGCCATTTAAGAATGTGGCCTAGAACAGCAATTTGATAGTCTGAGCAGATGCAGTAGTAGCTGCTGGATTACATGGCAGCCTGGGTGACATTGGTTCTGAGACACAAAGAGCACATGTTCAGATCCTTGAATTTGCAGAGACAGCAAAACTTCAGAGACAGCCTAGATAGTGTGTTCTCTCATCGCTGTGTCTGCCTCATTTTCTCTGTTTCTCTCCCATTTTTTTTCCTCTCTCTTTCCCTCTATTCTTTTCTCTCACATGCATACACACACCCATACACAGATAAAGCAAAGACGATGGAACTATTAAGGTAAACGCGAGGCAACAATATTTAAAGAGACAGGTTGTTGTTAAATATGAACTTTATCTCTCACACGAACGATACAAGAATAATGCTTAAACAGCATAAATTGTAAATAAATTTATGTAAATTGTAAGCCATCCCATTGGTTTTGGCCGATCAAAATGGGCATGCTGAATCAAAATTACTTTTTTTCCCCAATAGTCAGGAATGAAGTTGGCATTTCTGACATGAGTATGAAGGTTCGGTTAGGATCTGAGAGGAGGAGTCCAATAGGTGGAATTGCAATCTATTTTATGTATGTATGTATTTATGATTATTTTTAAATACTTTATTTATTTATTTGACAGAGAGAGCTAGCGAGAGAAAGAGTGCACAAGCAGGGGGAGCAGCAGGCAGAGGGAGAGGGAGAAGCAGGATCCCTGCTGAGCAAGGAGCCCAATGCGGGGCTCAATCCCAGGACCCTGGGATCATGACCTGATCCGAAGGCAGGTGCATAACCAGCTGAGCCACCCAGGCACACTGCAATCTGTTTTATTTAAAGATAGTTTAGCTTGGCGGTATGTTGGCTAAATAAAATTATCAATATGTACACCATGTCTATCATAACAGTAAGAGGATTGGGCAAAAGAGAAGGGTTGTTGAGCCTCGGTGCTCCTCAGCTACTGTGTGCAGCTTCCCTAAGGCTGTACCATGATACACAATGTCATTATTTGGACAATAAGAGCCTGGAGATGGGTATGTGTATATATGGGCATAGCTCCAATTTCTCTCACCTTCCCGATCAAAACTTCATAGAACTCATTAAAAATTATTATATGGTTGGGGCACCTGGGTGGCTCCGTCGATTGAATGTCCAACTCTTTGTTTCAGCTCAGGTCATGATATTAGGGTCGGGAGATCCAGCCCCAAGTTGGACTCCATGCTCAGAGGAGAGTCTGCTTGAGATTTGCTCTCTCCCTCTGCCCCTCCTCCCACTGACGCTCTCTCTCTCTCTCTCTCTCTCTCTGTCTCTCTCAAATAAATCAATATTTAGAAAACTATTACATGGTTTGCTATGTCCCATCATTTAGGCCAGCAATATTCCATCATTCAGGCAATATTTTATTGAGGGCCCTCTATGTGTCAGACACTTTTAAGGCAATGGATTATATTACTTCTATTATTGTGATTATGACTTCTCCTATGATCTTCCCCCATCATGTACAGCATTAAGATGTGGCAATGTTGCAAAGCCATTTGAAAATATTAATCCCCCAAAAGCAATATTAAATTGAATTATTTTAACACACCCACACATACACAAATGATGAAGAAAAACCAATATAAATGCAACAAGTACTTTCAATGAGATAAGTGTTTATTAAAATTACTCTAAACTTTTCCCACATAAGATTGTTGATCAAAAAGGTAAGAAATTTGAAAGGCAATACAATATCAAAGGAAAAGCTTCTAAAAAATTGTGAAACATTCCGTATGATTCCAGTGACTCTAGTAAGGTTTGCAGAAGCTGACCTATTTTATTTTATCATTTTAGGTATCTTAAATGATGTTGACATTTTGGAATAGAAAATGAAATTATTCAGAAGAAGAATCATGGAGGCAGATTCAGGCGGCTAGAGGAGAACAGTAAGTTGAATTTCTCTGGAAGCTTCTCAGTAGATCCCGTAGGAGCAGCATCTTCTGCAGCAAGATGGGCGGTTGGAGCCATATCCATAGCCGCTACAGACATAGCCCCAGCCGCCATAGCCACAGCCCAGGCCACCGTAGCCACATCCATAGCCGCCGTAGCCACAGCCCAGGCCACCGTAGCCACATCCATAGCCGCCGTAGCCACAGCCCAGGCCACCGTAGCCACATCCATAGCCGCCATAGCCACAGCCGCCATAGCCACAGCCGCCATAGCCACAGCCTAGGCCACCATAGTAGTTGCCGTAGAAAGACATGGTTTCAGGAGTAGAGGATTTTGCTGAGGAGCAGGGAATCAGTTTCTGTCAGTTTGAACATCGCCATTTGTGCAGGTCCTTTTATATGTACCCTCAGTGGGTGGGACACATCACGGGACTTGTTGACCACATATTTCCTACTAATTTACATCAGTACACTTCCTGAGTCTTTGTTTCATTAGGCAAGGTGAGGCCATGCTGAGCAGGATGACTGGGCTTTTGAGTTAGCTTCCCTACAATCAAATCACGTGCCTTTCATGTGTTTTTCTTATTCTCTTTTTCAAACCCTTACCCAGCTTTTACTTATTTTGCTTAAAATATTTGAACCAATTTTTATCTAGTTTAATCATTGACAGGGTTCTAAAATGTTGATTTTTAAAGCTTATCATTTCTTCTAATATAGTATGTGAGGGTCTTCCATAAAGTGAAAAATAGCTTTCTTAACAATCGAGCTTATTCAGTAGAGTCAGGGAAGCTTTCCATGTTTATTATTTACTTTCATAAGTAAATTTCATGTGGGCATAAAAGTATATAGAGTTGTATTTTGAAGCTTTATAAACACACCCTCAGGATTTAATATCTGTCAGTATTCCACTATCAGTTCCTTCTCTCCTTGTATACTTTTTGTAGTTATTGTTATTTTTGCTGAATATTTTAAAACAAATCTAAGACAAGTAGCATTTTTCTTATAAGTACTTCAGTGTGTATGTCTATCACAAAATGAGCTTTTATTGATTTTATTTTATTTTTTTAAAGATTTTATTTATTTATTTGATAGAGAGAGAGACAGCCAGCGAGAGAGGGAACACAAGCAGGGGGAGTTGGAGAGGAAGAAGCAGGCTCCCAGTGGAGCAGGGTGCCCGATGTGGGGCTCGATCCCAGGACCCTGGGATCAAGTCATGAGCCAAAGGTAGATGTTTAACGACTGAGCCACCCAGGCACCCCAAAATGAGCTTTGAAAAGACATATATAACTATACCATTACCACACACACGAATTTGTTTTTAAGTTCTTTAACATTCCCTAGTAATTCATGCTCAGATTTTCTCAATTCATTCACAAATATATTTTTATAGTTAATTTTTTTATGTTGGGCCTCACATTTAGGCATAATGTCCTTTAACTATTTTTTAAGATATAATAGTTCTTTTCCAATGCTTTTCTTCATGCATTTTATTCTTTAACAAAACCATATTATTGTCCTGTAGAATTCTTAAATTTTGGGTGTGGCTGATGTCTTCCTTGATTTTTCTTTTCTATGTTCCTCTATCCTTTATACTGTCTCTATCCTGGTAGGTAGATGTAGAGGGTTGAAGTGATTCTTCTTATTTTTTGACAAGAAAAATACTGTATAGATGTTCTGTATTCTTTGTTTTCTATAATATTAGGAGGCATATGGTGTCTGGTTGTCCCATTGCTTCACATTTAGTAATGTTGGGATTATTAATTGAGTTCATGATATAATCTTCCCCAGCAATTTTTATCTATTAATTTTTGCACTTGATGATGGTTACATAGACCCATTACCGCTAGAAGTTCTATGATGCTGATTTTAAAAATTCTATCATTGCATCTCAGACCACGATAACTGTAGTCGTGGCCACCACAACAGTAACATATGTGTTAGTAGTGCAAGGTTCAATTGAGGAGCATGAAATAAGTTTCCTGAGTTTGAATGTCACCATCTGCAAAGGACCTTTTATATAAAGTAAATAGATATGGCAAACCACAGGCAGTGTTGACCTCATATTTCAGACTAATTTGCAGTAAAGGTCCTCATGAATCTCTATTTCTTTCATTTATGTGAAGTGCATTCCTTAAGCCATGACTACTTTGTTATAATGTCTGGTTTCTCACAATCTATTCCTTTGCCTTGAATAGTAGGGTTCTAGTCTATTGTAACAGGTTTGTCCACTCTGAGAACTATATAAAAATATATTTAATATCTTGGTTCAGACTCCATGTAATTCCATGAGCATATAAGACCTTACGATTTTTTTTCCTATTTTCATTTGAAGAATATTAATGTCGACTACATAGTCATATATGAGGTGGGTGATTAGAAGAAGAAAGTTACTTGGAGACACATGTCTATAAATTTTATGAATTATTTTTACTATAGCAAAAGATTTTTCATCCCTCGATAGTGTTTCTCACTGATTAACGACAATGAGTAATTGACTAACTCAAGTACATTTCTATCCTATTATAAAGACACCTCTCCTTTCATTGATACTTACATTAATTTTTAATATTTGTGTTTGAGTATACTTGTGAAGTTGACCATTTACCTACACAGCTTAGCATTTGTCTTATATTCCTTTCCATTAATGCGTGATGGCTCCACAGTCAGAGAGTCCGTTATCTACTATTGGAAACTGATGGCATTTTATGCATTCATCTGTCATGGTGCGATCACGTACCACCGATGAAGATATGAGACATGAAGAGGCTTAGTTCACTGGTTCTGGTGGAGCTGTGTTCTATTTTGTGTTTCTTCTTTATCACTGCTAGATCCTCAGGGTTTCTTTTGTTTATTATATTTTGGTGGGAAGCTTCAGAGAGCTACACACACAGGTTAGCCGAAGAGTGGCAGGGGTCATATGTATTATAGCACAGATGCGGTTTTGCTTGGGAATCAACTCGGTATAGTTTGTCGTGCATATAGAGAAAAATCCCTTGTCTGTAGGAGACCATGCTCTAGGTTTTCATTTTTTTTTAAAGATTTTATTTATTTATGTGACAGAGAGACAGCCAGCGAGAGAGGGAACACAGCAGGGGGAGTGGGAGAGGAAGAAGCAGCCTCCCAGCGGAGGAGCCCGATGTGGGACTCGATCCCCGAATGCCAGGATCACGCCCTGAGCCAAAGGCAGACGCTTAAGGACTGCACTACTCAGGCACCCCTAGGTTTTCCTTTTTAAGTGAACATTTAATTTTCATAGCTGAGCTGCTTTCGTTTTTGTTTTTTGGGTTTTTTTTTTAACCAACATTGGCTGGATCCAAGTGTGAACCATAAGGGAACTGGTTTGTACCCAACTGGCTGAAAACTACTGAAGCAATGTATGCACATGGTATCACTCAAGAAAGGTATAATACATGAACATATAAGAGAATTAATGATGTTTTCCCAGCTAGGTATAAAAAAGTAATTTTGCCCTATTTTAGTAGACAATTTTAAGCACACGGGTGTCTAACTCTTTCATCAGAATCGCCAGAGGATTTGACATTGTGCGCTTGTCTTCCTGGTACTCCTGGACATAGTAAAGGATGGGGAAGTACCAACCCTCTAATTTGCATGGCTCTGAAATTCATCTCCCCTCTGAGCTCAACATGAGAAGAGTTTGAACAACATCAATTGGACAAAATAGAATCATTGAGGCCCTGGAGGGAATAAATGCTTACACATCTGAATAGCCATGCATTTTCACATGTTATTAATTTTTAAAGTAAGCTCTTAATTTGAAAGCATTTTAAAAGTCACATAAAACATTGACAAAAGATTGTCAGCCTTATTCATTCATTAATTTATTTTCCATTTATTCATTAAAAAAAAAACCCAGGAACAAAAACAAAACTCAAATCTGTAATACTTTCAGGCACTGTCTTAGGTGCTGGAACCATGTGACTTCTACCAGCGGCATTGTTTTCTTAGTGTTATTTGATTTTTCTCTCAAAACATAGGCTGTGGTATTTTTAGAAAGCCCAGAAAATTCCATTATATGAGATGGATACATAGATTAAAATATGTTACCTACTGAGAAAAATGAGAAATGACTTCTAATACTATATAGCAAACCATAAATGTCATTTAATCTTATGATCCAGCTTTAAAAATTAATTAATATAAATTAGAAAGCCCTAAAGAGTTGCTTGGCCATCTCTATTATTCTTAAGAAATAATATCTGCCACACACAGCATGTTGATATTTCATATTGATAAAATAGCTATGCATTTTTCAATCCTTTGGGGAAAAGTTTATAGTTTCAAACGAAGGTCAAAATGACACAAAATGTTAAGTTGAAATAAGCCTTCAATACACTGATGTTGAAATTCCATTCTTCTGATTTTTCTTCTGATAGGGTCTGGTGAAAAGTTGTATTTAATATAGAAATAAATTTTGATTATCTTCAAAACAGAAATTGGAAATATGAAATTCAAAATCAGTGTTCCATGAAAGCACTTATTTAATTTCTTAGGCTGATGTGGTAATGGGGTGGCACTTTCTAGAAATTCTTAAAGACAAAGATGATGTACACATCTACTCTGTGGGTTACCATTAGATGTGGGGTATGCAGGGTCATTTAGAGGATGTGAAGTGGAAAATCCAAGTACAGCCCCCAGGAAGCATGGTTCAAACACAAACGTGGGGTGTAAGGAAAGCCAAAGACATTGGTGTGTAGAGTATGGTGATTGGAAATAGGAGTGTCATTGTGGGATTTTTATCTGTTGATTAAAAACTCAGCATATGGGCTAATGTTTAAATATAATCAGGTGGTTGCCGTGATGACAGTGTTATCAAAAACAAATTTCATTTAGAAATAATTTATTCTTAGGCTTTAATTTTTTAGCATATTAAGAAAGGCGACGTTTCTATCATAAAAATACCCGCACATGTGCATGCAACAGATGTAACAAAAATAATGTAAAAAAAAGCAATATTTTCAATACAGGAGATTTTTTTGAAAATTGAAATAAATTTGGTTTCACAGGAAGAATGTTGAACTAAAACGTATGCAGAGCATGAATTGTAATGCAGTAACAAGAGAAGAAGTTTTTTATAAAGCAAGACATTCCAGATGATTTTATTCAAATAAGCTGATGGTTGTAGAATTGCAACTCTTCTCTCCTTCCCAAGTATGCTAGAAGCACTATTTCATAAAGAGAAGAATGCAGAAAGTGGATTCAGGAAACACAGAGGAGGGCTGGAGTACTACCTCTCGAGGTTTTTCAGTAAAATCCGCAGGACCAGTTTCTGCTACAGAAAGATGGGCAGCCATATCCATACCCACCGGAGCCACAGCCCAGGCCACCAGAGTAGCTGCCATAGTAACACCGGGGGGCAGGAATGAACGGTTCAGCTAATAATCAGACCAGCATCCTCAGTCGGAATTCCTACCATCTTCCCAGCACTTTAATTTATCTTCAGTGGTGGGTAGGGCAAACCAGAGAAAGTGTGGAACTCATAATTCACACTAATTTATGACAGAAAAATTCCTTAAGCTCATGGTTTTTCTTTTAGGCAAAGAAACTCTCATAGGCTAGACTTTTTTTTTTTTCTTTCAGGTCAGAATTCTCACAATTGAACCCATATGAGTCTAATAATAAATAATTGCTATATTTTCAAATCTGCATCAAACGATGCTAGTTAGTGACATTTCTTTGACCGGTTTTATGAGATTTCTAAAGAATGCTGATTCCTCACTTGAGTTTATAATTTCACGGGCAGATATTCTAACTAAAGTAAAAATTCTATCAAAATGCTTGTATTTTTTTTATGATTCCTCTCCCCAAGGAGAATATTTCTTCAATTCTTTGTACTGGATAGATGGACAAAATGTGTATTCAAATGCCATTGTAAAGGCACCAGTATTTTAATATGTAATTATGTTACTTTTTATTATTTCTGGAAAATTTTATAATTTTGTTATAAAATGAAGCATTGAAAAAAAAAGTGAAACATTGACTTACATATTTGTTTTGCCTATCTGGTATTAAAAGGATGCGGGGCAATTGGAATCTTTGTAAACTCTTGGTGGGAATGTAAAGTGGTAAGGCCACTATGGAAAAAAAGTGGTAATTCTTCAGAAATTTAAAAACAGAACTATTATATGATCCAGCAGTTCCACTTCTGGGCGTACATCCAGGTATATGTACAAAATGATTGAAATCAGGATATTAACAAGGTATCTGCACTTACTTCCATTGGAACATTGTTCACAGTGGTCAAGACACGGAAACGACATAAATGTTCCATTGATGGAGAATGGATTAAAAATGTGGTAATACATATAACGGAATATTATTCAGTCTTAAAAAAGAAGGTAATTCTGTCATTTGTGACAACATAGATGAAGCTGGAAGACATTTTGGTAAGTAAAATAAGTCAGTCACAGAAGGGTATAGTGTATGAGTCTTCTTATAAGAGACATCTAAAATAGTCAAACTCATAGAAAGAGAGAACAGATGGTGGTAGGCAAGGATTATGGGGAAGGGAAAATGGGGAGTTGCTGTTCAAAGTGTATCAAGTTTCAATTATGCAAGATAAATAAGTTCTAGAGATTTCTGTACAGCATTGTGGCTAGTCATTCTGTATTGTGCACTTAAAATTTTGGCAAGAGTGTAGATCGTATGTTAAGTGTTCTTACCTCAATAACAAAAAACCCCCAAGAAGCAGGACAAAACTTTTGGAGGTGATCGATATGTCTATTACCTTGACTGTGGTGATGGTTTCATGGCTGTAATAGTATGCTGGAACTCATTACATTGTATACTCTGTGCAGTTTTTGTGTGTGTATCAATTCTACCTCAGTCAAACTGTTACAGAGACCGGACACATGGTGGAACTTTTTGCTTTTCTCTGTTACAGTGTGTCAAATTTGTTCCAGTATAGTGCTCCTTTAGTCCGTCCACGTAGAGACCTGGAGACTTCTCTACCCATTCACCTTCTGAGGTCCATCCATCTTAATAGTTGCCCTGGGTGGGGGCTGGGAGGGTGGGTCTGGAGTGTAGTATCCTCACAAAGCCACCGAGTATCTACATAGGGGACACATGATGACTTGCATGAGTTTTGGACTCTATTCTGAAGGCAACTGGAAGGGTGTGTATGATGCAGACAAAGCACATTTCTTACCCATGAAAGAGATAGATTCTCTCTTAGGAGAGGCTATGAGCCAGGTTCGGCTTTAAGATGAACATTTAAATTCAGTGTTTGAGGTGCTTCTTACTGACATTGGCCAGAAGAAAGAAACGAAAGAAGTTGGTTTGAAAGAAGCTAAAGGCAGAAGGCACAGTGGTGTTGACTGAAATCTAGCTATATACAATGATAGTCAAATAGAATCTCTCCCGAAAGGTAGTTTAGATAAATGCGGCTGAATTAATAAATTTAATTCAGTACATATTAAACAGTTATCTTAATCTATTTTTAAGACGTGGTTTGGATCCACCCTTCCTAAGTACTGCGAGTGATCTGTAATACTCATTGTCTCCAGTCTCTTAGTCAAAATATAGTTGAGTGAGGGACGGAGAATGTCTGTTTTCTTCTTATGATAAAACTGTGTTCCATTCTGAGTACTCCACTGAGAGCACATAAAGAGACTATTGATACTTTCTGGGAAAAATAACATTATTAGTACATTAAGACCCTGGAGATAGTTTACATCCCTACTTTCTCATTTTCTGCTAAAGTAGAATATAAAATTCCGGGGAGACATTTTTCAACTTCATTCTTGGTCGTTAATTCATTTGTTAAAAATATTTATTAGGCACATACCTTGGGCTAGCAACTTTTCTCACCACAGGGCTACGATCCTTTATCAATGATATTGTGTGAAATATCTTTTTTATTATTCATTACTTGAGTATGTGTCAGTTATACAGGGCCTTTGAGAAACATCCACCATCCCAGAGGGAAAATTAGGGGAGAATTCCTTGAGTTGTCTCAGTTGCTGAGAAAATAGAACTTCAAATATAATGTAATATAATATAAAGTATGCACATTTCCTGAAAGTCCTTCAAATGATAATACATTTTTGAAATATCTAGTGTGCTTTCAGCCACATGTGTCAATATCTGAGAATACTGTCTGGGTGTTCAGAGACATTGCTCCTCATGGATGTCTCATGGAGGTTCCTTTTCTTCATTTGCTTGGGGAAGAAAACAAGAATAATTGGGAAGAGCAGTTTTGTTTTCTTCAAATTGGAAGTTGGAAGAACAAGGTTAATATCCCTAATGCAAATGAAAGGTGATGATCCAGCTTGCTAGAACACTGTTTACCAAGAAGGGAGCCAGATGGCTTTTACTCCTAGATCTCTAAAATGGGAACAGACCCACCAAGTACGCAGGCATGTATTGTACTCTTGCTGTTGAATTCAGAGGAATAGGAAGAAGTCGGAGAGGCAGAATAAAGCCCTTATACACATCCAAAGGCACAAAGCTGAATGATACGACCTAACTGGGGTTTTAGAAGAACAGCCAAAGCCAGATACCTCTAGTACACGTTTATAGAAAACAGTGCTTTTACTGTATGAGATGGCATTTAACTTGTTTAAGTACGAACAATATTGGTGCCTAAAGGTATATATGAAAGCAAAGTTTTTATAGGATGTTGTTATAAAGGAATGATGGCCATATCCTTAGTTTTTGGAAAATGATCATCTCAGAATAAAGACAAAGTCAAGGTCCAAAGGCCGTTCCCCACATAGTCCTACAAATCGATCTACATGGAGGGCACTAGTACTGAGTATGAAAAAGCGAGTTCATTAAAAAATTAACGTAAAATTTTATAGCATGAAATATATTGGTCAAAAATAGAAAAGGGGGGGGCGCCTGGGTGGCACAGCGGTTAAGCGTCTGCCTTCGGCTCAGGGCATGATCCCGGCGTTCTGGGATCAAGCCCCACATCAGGCTCCTCCGCTATGAGCCTGCTTCTTCTCTCCCACTCCCCCTGCTTGTGTTCCCTCTCTCGCTGGCTCTCTCTCTCTCTGTCAAATATACAAATAAAATCTTAAAAAAAAAATAGAAAAGAGAGGGGCACCTGGGTGGCTCAGTCAGTTTAGCATCTGCTTTCGGCTCAGGTCATGATCCTGGGGTCCTGGGATGGAGCCCCACATCAGGGTCCCTGCTCAATGGGGGAGTCAACTTCTCCCTCTGTCTCTGACCCTCCTCCCGCTCATGCTCATGCTCTCTCTCCCTCAAATAAATAAATAAAATATTTTTAAAAATAGAAAAGATATGTTGGTAACATAGTATCAAAGGTAAAAGTTCTCTGTAATTTTTTGACACTTTCCTGGCTATTTTCATCAATTGAGAAGTACATCAGATCTGAACCTTGTGTTTTCCAGGTTACCACGGATGAGCTTGTCACAGTTTGTACAGGGCATAGAATTGAATTACTCTTGGGAAAAACCACAGAAGCAGAGTCAGGAAATCACAGGTGAAGGAGTCCAGTAGACTGAGCTGCTCTGGATGTTCCTCAGTTGAATCCATAGGTCCACTATCTGCCCAGCAAGATGGCAGCCTCAGCCATGCCCACATCCACCCTACCCACAGCCAGAGCCAGAGCCACAGGGCAGGCGGCCGTAGTAGTTGCTGTGATGGTGCATGGTGTCAGGAGGAGAGGTTTCCATTGTAGAGCAGGGAACTGTTTTCCTCAATTTGAATGTCAACATCTGCATATGGAATTTTACACACCTTCTGTGGTGTATGAGGCAGTATGACCTCATATTTCAGGCAAAGTTTAATAATAAAGCTTCATGAAACACTTGTGTCAATAAACAAGGAGATGTCCTTATAGCAAATATTATTAACCATTTTTCTTGGAATCTAATAATCATGTCACATGTCCTTAACTAGATTCTTCTTGTATTTTAGGGATCTTCTCACTCTGGTTTTGTTATTAAAGTCTATATTCAGGTTCCTTGAAATGTTGATATTCAAGCCCTTAGACCCAATTTTCCTTGTTTTTTTTTCTTAAAATAGTAATTTCTATGGCATATTTAGATATACAGTTAAGGAACTGAGAGTGTATCTATTTGAGTGAGGAAGTGATAAAAGTGAGGCATTATCTGAAGTAAAATATCTTTTAAAGTATATAATTCCTTTCTGTCAGGCAAGTGACTCTTCACACCAAATATTTTCTACTACTTACTGATGATGAACTGACTATATTTACATTAAAGTGATGTAAATCTGCATTTTTTCCATCCTGAAACTTTTATCTATTTGTGAACCATGACTTTCTATAGGATACACCATTATATTATGCAATTAAGCATTTACTTAGAAATTCAAATATTCATGCTAGGTGTCCTCCCTCCTTTACCTTTTGGGTTCTCATATACTCAAATTGGCTTTAAAGTCATCATTGGATTTCTCCAGGCAGGTTTACTTGAAATAGTGGCAGAAGAAACATGGAACATGGATTTCTCATACCTGCCTATGCATTCAGTCTGTTGTGGTCACATGTCATACATAGCACTTAGCTGGAAAACTCTAGTGTATATTCATGGGCTCATTAGATTGGAATAGGCAAATATATATATAATGAAAATAGTTTGGGGCTTATGAACTCCTTGAAAGGGTCTTTGGATCCCACAGGTGTCAATTTGATAAGCCCTGGTCTAGAGCAGTGTTCTTCAAACTTTTAAGAAAGAAAGCTAGACCAGTAAATATTTGGAGCCTACATCCAAAATTTGAATATAACTATTTACTTATAATTTGTTTCATGCATTAATTACTGATAAACAATCATTGAATATAAAACATATAAAACTATCTATACCAATAAGAACTCACATTATGGTAGGTTATGCTTTAACATGTTAGAACATTTTTAAGATTTTGTCATATAGAAATTTGAAGTTTTGGGGCACCTGGGTGGCACAGCGGTTAAGCGTCTGCCTTCGGCTCAGGGCGTGATCCCGGCGTTCTGGGATTGAGCCCCACATCAGGCTCCTCCGCTATGAGCCTGCTTCTTCTTCTCCCACTCCCCCTGCTTGTGTTCCCTCTCTCACTGGCTGTCTCTATCTCTGTCGAATAAATAAATAAAATCTTAAAAAAAAAAAAAAAAGAAAGAAATTTGAAGTTTTGGTTCTCAATTCAGTTTATTATAATTATTAGAAAAAATATATTATTTACGATACTCACCAAATCATATTTTAAAATTTTTTGAATCAATCTGAATCCCATTATCTAGCTATATAATTTATTTTTGGAATTTGACTAATAAATATATATCCTCCGTAATTTGAACAGTTTGATTTTACAAATTATTTTGAGAGGCTTTGTTTTTATATAAATAGGCTCAAAACCCTCTTCAACTCTTCATTTAGAAAAATGTAAAAACATTAGAATGTTCTATTTTCACATTTTAATATTACATAGATATCAGGGACTTACAGATGGTACATCTATATAAAACTCAGTAATGTGGGGCACCTGGGTGGCTCAGTTGGTTAAATGTCTGCCTTTGTCTTGGAGTCCTGGGATCAAGCCCTGCATCTGGCTCTCTGCTTAGTGGGGAATCTGCTTCTCCCTCTCCCTCTGCCCCTCCCCCTTCTTGTGCTCTCTCACTCAAATAAAAAATTAAATCTTAAAAAAAAAACAACAGCAACTCAGTAACATGACAATGGAAACAATCTAAAATAATCATTTACAAAATGCTCTCTTCCCAACACAGCAGTGTGCTTGGCATTCTTTACACAGTGAGTATTGAATGAATGGAAAACAGAAAAAACATATGAAATGGACTTCATAACCAATATGATCTCACATAAAGAGATTTGCTAAAGACAGCCAGGTTCTCAGGACTCGTACAGCACTACCTACGTCCAGTTCCAGGCAGAGATGAATTCTATGTGTATGACATCAGGCATCCGAGAAGCTTTCTTGTAAAGCTACCAGAAAGCAGACGCCCGGAAAACTCATAGAAGCACCACTTAAAATGTGGGTGTGTTCCTCTGTGTTCTGGCGAAACCAGGGCAGACAGCCAGCTCTGTGCAGCTATCAGAATTCAGGTGTGTTTTGAATTTGGTCCGTGAATTAAAGAGAAGCCAAATTTATTGAGGAGGAAACAATCAGCTGTGTCACACACAAGCTCAGCTTCAAATAGTATGGGAAATATGTAGAGGGACAAAAAAACCCCCAAAACAAAAAACAAACAAACAAAAAAACAAATGAAGGAAAGTAGCGTCACTCCCTTGGGAGAGGAACCACACACACATTTTTATCTTACAATCATCCATACGCAAAAATGACAATGAAACTAAATAAATGTGAAAGCATATCATCTCTGCAAAAAGATTAAATTTATTGAAAGAAGTACTTAGAGATCAAGGAGAAATTTCTGCTGCATTTTTAAAAAGATTCTTTATGATCTTGCACAATGGAACCAGAGAAAGCTGACATCTGTGCTTCTTTCACGATAGGCTAGATTGAGATTTTTGCTCTTTTGAAGAGATGGGATGGGGTAAACAAGACCAGCAGCAGATCCATGGTTCAAGGATTCTGTTGTTCTAGAATTTTCCAGTAGAATCCATATGACCAATATCTTCCATAGCAAGATGGGCAGCAGGAGCCATATCCGTAGCTACCATACCCATGATAGCCACAGTCATAGCCACAGCTGTAGACATGGGCAAGCCCACCGTAGCCTTAGCCCCCAGAGCAGTTGCTGTGCTAGGTCATGGTGTGAGGGAGGATGGTGCAGAAGAGGAAGATGCTTCCCTGAGTTTGAATATCACTATCTTCATAAGGTCTTTTATATATCATTAGTAGTAGGTGCGGGAAGTCACAGGCAATGTGGCCCTTATAACAAATTATTTTGCATTAACTACGAACAACACCAACAGCGAAACTCTCCTGGATCTCTCATTTCATTAAGCAGAGTGAGGCCTTCATGGCCACAACTACTCTGCTGCTGTGTCAACATGTTCACAGTCAGATCATGCCTGTTGAATGATGAATCTTTGACTTGTTTTTCTCACTGGGTGCCCAAATTTAAATTCCATAATGAAATTCTATGAAATCACAAAAACTACGCAAACTGTAATTAATTCCAATTGTTTTGGGTGTATTAATAACCTCAAATTCATCTGCCCATTGCAGTTGAAAAAGTTACTCTTGTTTAGCTTTGGAAAAATAGAAGTGCTAAGGAGTGAGTTTTATTTAAAGTATGAGATATATAATATTGCCCAATACTTCTTTTAAAGATAAAATAATTCATTTTATTTTAAATACATAATTCAGGTAACATTTTATCTTATTTCATTTATTTGAGAGAGAGAGAGCAGAGAGAGAGAAGAGAAAGAGAGTATGAGCAAGGGGAGGTACAAAGGGAGAGGGTGAAGCAGACTCCCCGCTGAGCGCTGAGCCCAACGCAGGGCTTGATCCCGGGACCCCAAGATCGTGACCTGAGCTGAAGGCAGACGTTTAACCAACTGAGCCACCCAGGTGCCCCCCAGGTAACATTTTTTAAGAAAAAACTTTACAAGTATACAAATATGCTTTGTTTTCATATTTTACCAAATTCTATCTTGAGTCACCATTTCCACTACATGGCAAAACATTTATTCCTGTCCCTTCCAGGTAAAAACAGAGTTCAGTGACATTCTAGTCTGCAGAATGAATTGAATTAAGGGTCTCACCACTCCTCCTTTTCCTGAGAAGGACTCTCATGTGCAGACAGATGTTCCTGATCGGAAGGGAGTTCCTTCATCTGTCCTGCGCTGACTCGTGGGGCTGCATAGCGCAGATTGCCTTTTCCCATGGCCATTAACCAAAAAACTCCTCTGCTCAGTGCATTACCTGCCATTCAGTGCTACTTCTTTGTGGCTCTACAGTCAGAAGAGTTTTTCACTGCATTTGGGAAAATAATGAGTCTGAACTCAAATCCATGGGGATAGGCACTAATTGTTATATTCTCTACCTGCATGTGTTGTTTGTTGGGTCACTCATGGGACTTGCTCCTTCTCGGGAAAATTAGAATGTGCTTTTCTCTACTTCTAGAAGCACAGCCATAAGGTAGGGTTTCTTTTTCCTTCAGCTGCAATGACCCAGGACCCCTAAATGAGGATTTAACTGTGTCTCAGTTCTGTTCAACTCATCCACTCTCCACTAAAGCTTATATCCAGGGAAACAGGGGATGAAATAAATAATAATAGCAAAGATTATTCTACTGCTACTAGGTGCCAGACACTGTTGTTCGTGCTTGACACACACTAGCTAATTTGACCTTCGACATTGTCTTGTGGGGTAGGCGTTATTATTACTATCCCATTTGCAGATAGAGCAACTGAGGCACACCATTATAGTGGTCACAAAGCTACAAATGGTAGAAATAAGATTTGAAACCAGAGAGCTGATTTCAGAAATTTTATTCATATCTATTATGTTCTACTGACTCCTATAAAGTCATCTTACCAAGAACATAAGATTAGAGGGCTAGTTCACATAATCATTGAGTTAAGCTCTGAGCTTTATTGCATTAACAAAAAGCTGGCCATTAGTAATATGTTTCTCATAGTGCAAGATATTTTACCAAGACTTCATTGTTTGTTGGGGAAAATCTATTAGTGCCATGAAAGATATCTTTGCCAGTATTATTAAAGAAATGCCTATATTCATCTTTGAGTCAAAACACAAATATTACAGATACGTTGAATTTTAAAGAGAACTCTTTCATGAAAATGCAATTTTATAAAGGAAATAAATTCTCATTTCTACTTTCTGGCTATAGATTCAGGACGTAAATTTGAAAATTGATGTAGAGTCATAAAAGGAAATATTAATGTAAATGAGAAAGAAAAGCCCAGTTTTCTCAGGCCTGGTGTTCCAGAATTTCAAACTACTGGCTTTTTGTCAGTAGTCTCATGAAGTTGAGTGATACTTTTTGCCTTTTCTTAGTAAGTCACTTCTCATGTGAAAATAAGGAAAATCCCTAAAGGAAAAAAAAAATGAGTTTGGAACAGAAAAGAAGAGATGGAGAATCTCAACTTAAGGCAGATTATAATGACCTGTTGAATGCCAGCCAAAAGAAGGCGGGTTGTTTGGAGGTCAGGATGTCTACTACAAATGCTATTTCTTGTCATAAACACTAGTTACAAATTGCTAACTTGAAGGTCTCGTATAAGGAGGGTTTTGAAGCGGGGACAACTGATTCTTTTTTTTTTTTTTTTTTTTTTTTAAGATTTTATTTATTTATGTGACAGAGAGACAGCCAGCGAGAGAGGGAACACAGCAGGAGGAGTGGGAGAGGAAGAAGCAGGCTCATAGCGGAGGAGCCCGATGTGGGACTCGATCCCGATACGCCGGGATCACGCCCTGAGCCGAAGGCAGACGCTTTAACGACTGCGCTACCCAGGCGCCTCGGGACAACTGATTCTTATTAATGACTCACAAATGATTCAATGTGGCTAAATAATAGCAAATGTCATTGCCCCCAAAGCCCTACCCTAAAACCAGGAGTCAACAAGTTACTCACAGAGGTCTTGCGAAGTAACCAATGAGAAGACTTGTGTGGTGGATCCCACCCACATCGAGGGTATATAAAAGGTCTCTGCAGGGGGCAGTTGTCCACACTGAAGTGACACTTCTCCTCTCTTTCTCTACCCAACCTCAACAACCAACACCATGTGTGGCAGCTACTACGGACGCTGCGGCTACGGAGGCTGCGGCTACGGAGGCTGCGGCTACGGAGGCTGCGGCTACGGAGGCTGCGGTTACGGAGGCTGCGGTTATAAAGGCTGCGGCTATGGAGGCTGCGGCTACGGAGGCTGCGGTTACGGAGGCCTGGGCTGTGGCTATGGCTCCAGCTATGGCTGTGGCTTCCGCAGACTGGGCTGTGGCTACGGCTGTGGCTCTGGCTGTGGCTACGGCTATGGCTCCCGCTCCGTCTGTGGCTATGGATGTGGCTCCGGCTCCGGCTACGGCTCTGGCTTTGGCTGCTACTAACTGAGGTCGCCATGGGAGACTGTCACCCTCCACACCTGGACGTGGGAGTCACCAGTTCGGAGCCCCACACGTTCTGAGCCTTTCCCTTGGGTGATGATAGCCTGCATGCTGAAAGTCTAGCACGGTCTGTTGTCGTCTACAGCCTAACCTACAGATTCCCCGAATTTACACAGGAAGTGGGAGATGGTGAAATTCACCTGTGACCCCCACAGTTCTGTTTTCATCAGGATGATGGTGTCAGAGCAACCGCCTCGATGATATTCAGGCTGGAGCTCGTTTCTGTGTTGACCTAATAAACTTGTTCAATCCAAACAGCAACCCTGGTTTTATGTCAGTCATTCGATGCCTAGGATTAACATTTTTGTTCATTTCTGTTTTCAAGAAAGCTAACACTTACTTTATTTAGGAGGTATTTTTCTCTTATTATTTTTAGGTCAGTTGTCTTGGAAAAGTAATTTTTTTCTTGTAAACTTCAGTTTCAAGACTAACACTAAATCAAGTATTACTTACGTTAGCTTAAGCATTGCCTGGCATATAGTACATAATAAAGAAAAAAATTAATTTCCCCAACTTTCATATTCACGTTCCTTAAAATAAATGAACATTGTTCCTATATCCGTCTCTTCTTCTTCCTCTTCTTCTTCCTTTTTTTTTTTTTTTACATTTTATTTATTTATTTGAGAGAAAGAGACCAAGAGAGAGAGCGCGCATGAGTGCGGGGGGGGGGGGGGGGGGGGTAGAGGGAGAGGGAGAAGGAGGCTCCCACTGAAGAGAGAGCTTGATGCGGGACTTGATCCCAAGACCCTGGGATCATGACCTGAGCCTAAGGCAGACACTTAACTGACTGAGCCACCCAGGCGCCCTATCCTTCTCTTCTTTTAATCTACCATTTTAAAGGTATCGCTGTTTGCCATGCATGGTGGGCCATCATATTTGGATAACTCTATTTCAGATGTAGGCTGAAAAGTTTCAGGGTCTCATGAGATTTCAGTTCAAGATGTTGGATGGGGGCTGTGGTCATGCCCGAGGCTTAGCTGGGGGTGGATTCCTTTCCAGACTCATGCTGCTGTTGGCTGATCTCAGGTCATTGTACTTGTAGGAAAGAAAGGCCCATTTTCTTGCTGGTTTTTGGCCAGAGGCTCTTGCAGGCTCTCTGCTGGAAGTCACCCTCAGCTACAAAATGTTGCCCACAGTTCCTGGCTAAGTAAATTTCCAACATGGCTGCTTGTTTTCTCAGAACCAGCAAGGAAGAAGAATGACTCTAGTAAGATGAATGCTATGATCTTATGTGGCATAATCACACACAACCATTTACATTTGCCATATTTTATTGGTTACGAAGCAAGTCACGGGTCTCCCTCATATTCACAGGGAGGGGTCCTATAAGGGCATTTGCATCAAGAGGCAGGAATCAAGGGGGCATGCAGTGAATCTGCCTACCACAGACTCAATATTATTCATCCTTCATCATAGGCATTATCAAGTTGTCCTTCATTTTCAATGCTCTTCAACAACGTAGGTAATATTAGCACCATCTCGTCCTCTAATTTGGTAGAATTCTGAGAGATCTCTGGGTCTTGGATTTTAGGTGAATTATTTGTTAATAATTTTCTTTATTACTTGCAAGGAAAGTGGACTGTTTTTGATTTCTAAATCGAATGGTATCCGTTTTAGTAATACATATTTTCCTAGGAAATTATCTATTTCATCTAGGTTTTCAAATTTATATACATAGAGCTCTGAAAAGTTGTCTCATATGATGTTTAAAATTTCTTCTATTTTAATGTTCCCTCTTGCTATTTATTTTTTATATGGTTTCTGTCTCTTTTTTTCCTTCAAGTTATCAAGTTCTGTTAATTCTTTCATTTGGTTCATTATTTAAGTCACCTTTTTTTCTGAACATCTGCCTCATTAATTTCTGCTTTACTATTTATTATTTCTAACTTTGTGCCTTCTTTTTTAACATTTTCTTTGTGTTATAAAATATAATATTATGAAATATTAATTTATTTCCTTTCATTTTTACTGATGAAAGTGCTCATGCTATGAATTTTTCTCTAAAAACTGCCTTAAATATTTCTCATAGACCCTGTTATGGGCCATTTTCATTATTATTAGTTATTTAAAAATGTGTCATTTCATTCATATGACCTCCCTTTCTCACCTGAGAATTTTTTAATGGAAGGCTTTTTATTTTCCATGTTAATGGGTGTTTTTGTTTTTGTTTATTTTCACTGATTTTATTTTTAAAGGGCTTTCTGTTCTTTGTTTTTGTTAGCAACTATTAGTTTTGTTGTCTGACATCAGAGAGTATTTCTTTACTAGTATTTCTACTTTACAAAACTTAGTAATGCTTTCTGTGTGACAAAATACGTGGTCAGTTTTCGTGGATGTTCTGTGGGAGCTGAGAAGAAGGTTTATTCTCTATTATTAGAGTATATTATTTTAGGGTATAAAGTCAACATAGAGCCATAAAAGCTATCTTTATTGATAACATTGTTATATTGATAATATTGATAATGTTACTTTTTCCACTCCATTTGTCTTGTTCTGAAAGTGCTGTTTTAGAGTCTCCCATTACTAGTGTGCTTCTATCTATGTCTTGGTTTCATATAACCATATCTTCACAAAGAGGGTGTGCATATTATTTGGTGTATATATGTTGGTAAGTGTGAGATATTTCTTTTTTTTTCCCTCCAAGTTTTTATTTAAATTCCAGTTAGTTCACAATAGTGCAATATTAGTTTCAGGTGTAGAATTTAGTGATTTCTCACTTACGTACAACACCCACCCAGTGCTCATCACTACAAAGTGCCCTCCTTAATCCCCATCACCTGCTTAACCCATCCCTCCACCGAACCTCCCCTCCAGCAACCCTCAGTTTTTTCTCTATAGTTAAGAGTCTGTTTTATGGTTTGCCTCTCTTTTTTCCCCCGTGTTCATTTGTTTTATTTCTTAAATTCCACATACGAGAGAACTTGCGTTTCTCTGACTTATTTTGCTTAGCATTATACTTTCTAGTTCCATCCATGTCATTGCAAAGAGCAAGATTTCATTCTTTTTTATGGCTGAGTAATAGGGAACAGAACAGAAAACCCAGAAATGAATCCAGAGCTATATGGTCAACTAATCTTCAACAAACCAGGAAAGAATATCCAATGGGAAAGACAGTCTCTTCTACGTAAGATATTGGGAAAACTGAACAGCAACATGCAGAAGAATGAAACTGGACCACTATCATACACCACACACAAAAATAAATTCAAAATGGATGAAAGACCTAAATGTGAGACAGGAAACCATCAAAATCCTGGAGAAGAACACAGGTAGTAACTTCTTTGACGTTGACTGTAACAACTTCTTACTAGATATGTTGCCAAAGGCAAGGGAAACCAAAGCAAAAATGAACTGTTAAGACTTCATCAAGGAAAAAAAGCTTCTGTACAGCAAAGGACAACCAATAAAACTAAAAGGCTACCTATGAAATGGGAGAAATATTTTCAAATGACATCTTTGATAAAGGGCTAGTATCCAAAATCTATAAAGAACTTATGAAACTCAATACCCCGAAAACAAATAATCCAGTTAAAAATGGGCAGAAGACATGAATAGGCATTTTTCCAAAGACGACATACAGATGGCCAACAGACACGTGAAAACATGCTCAACATCACTCATCATCAGGGAAGTACAAATGAAAACTACCATGAGATGCCACCGTACACCCATCAGGATTGCTAAAATTAACAACACAGGAAACAACAGGTGTTGGTGAGGCTGTGGAGAAAGGGGAACCCTCTTGCTCTGTTGATGGGAATGCAAACTGGTGCAGCCACTGTAGAGAACAGTATGGAGTTTCCTCAAAGTTAAAAATAGAACTACCCTATGATCCAGCAATTGCACTACTAGGTATTTGCCCAAAGGATACAAAAATACTGATTCGAAGGGACACACACACACACACACAGATGTTTACAGCAGAATTATCTACACTAGCCAAATTATGGAAAAGCTCAAATACCTATCGATTAATGAATGGATAAAGAAGATGTGACACATATGAATAAAATATTTCTTGTGATTTGTTTAGAATTTGCATGACAAAGCTCTCTTCTTTGTCATAGTTAATGATTTTGGGCCTGAATTCTATTTGGTTGATATCAGGGTTTCTATGTTTTCTTGTGACATTTTGCCCAGACACCTTCGTATATGCCTCCATTTTTCGTTATTCTGAATCATTTTGTTTAGGTATATATACAGCATATAGTGATGTTTTGCTTCATAAGCCAAATTTAAAATGTTTTCTTTAATAAATAAATGAAGCCAATTCATATGTATTGATAAGACTGATATGTTTCAAAACTCAATACACTTTAATAAATTTAAAAAATGGCATTTGAATGGTTTGTAGTTTTCTAGTTATTACTTGGGTTAACAATTTTAATGTGCTAAGTTCTTCCTTTTCTTGTTCAACATTTTATTATGTGATATACTAGTTATATTCATATTCTTAACTTCCACTGTTGTCTATACAATAGCAGATTAATTTGTTCTTCTCTCTCCCTCTCCTGCTACTCCCTTGTCTTTTAGTTGCTTTATTACTACTACTTTGTCATCACAACATATTTATATATTATTAATCCTCAAATTTAATCCATGTGTTTGATTTGGTTATATATTACACTAAATATATACCACTGCACACACACACATATGTAGTCACATATACGTATATGTTTATACACAGACATGTAAATATACACATATCTATATCTATGTGTCTCCAACATTTTGCTGCATTTCTTCTACACTGGTGTTACTCTAATACATTGTTACATGAAAGACAGCTTCATTAGCTATAAGTCTTTAGTTAATGCTTGCTTTTATTAGTCTTTAAATGCTCTCTCTTCTTTGAGTGTAACTTTTGAAAATTCTGATTAATAGCTTAATTCTTTATCCTTTGTAAATTATTTGATTGTCTAAAAGCCTTGAGTAAGCCTTCTTTGTCATTGAAATATAATATTTCAATAGCATGTATCTTATGATTAATAATTTTGAATTAATATTCTGTTACCGTTAGGACCTGTCAATGAGTATTTTTAGATCAAACAAAATAAACACCAAAAATGCATCATAATTAAATACTTGACAAGTAATGGCAAAGAAAAAAGTCTTGAAAGTAGCCAGAGAGACACAACACATTATCTAAAGAATAACAGCAATTTGAATGACAGTTGCTTTGTCATCTGAATGGAGTAATGAAAAATGGCGTAGTAGTTATCAAATGGTGAAAGAGAAGAAATGTCATCCATGTATTTTACATCTTGCAAAACTATCTTTCAAAAATGAAGGGGAAACAGTCAAAAAAACTAAGAGGCAGCCCACAGAATGGGAGAATATATTTGCAAATGATACTACAGATAAAAGACTGGTATCCAAGATCTACAAAGAACTTCTCAAACTCAATATGAGAAACAAATAAACAAATCATAAAATGGGCAGAAGATATGAACAGACACTTTTCCAATGAAGACATACAAATGGCTAACAGAGACATGAAAAAATATTCAAAATCATTAGCCATCAGGGAACTTCAAATCAAAACCACACTAAGATACCACCTTACTCCAGTTAGAATGGCAAAAATTGACAAGGCAAGAAACAAAAATTGCTGGAGAGGATGTGGAGAAAGGGGATCCCTCCTACATTGTTGGTGGGAATGCAAGTTGGTACAGCCACTCTGGAAAACAGTGTGGAGGTCCCTTAAAGAGTTAAAAATTGAGCTACCCTATGATCCAGCCATTGCACTACTGGGTGTTTACCCCAAAGATACAGACGTAGTGAAGAGAAGGGCCATATGCACCCCAATATTCATAGCAGCTCTGTCCACAATAGCTAAATTGTGGAAGGAGCCGAGATGCCCTTCAACAGATGACTGGATTAAGAAGCTGTGGTCCATATATACAATGGAATATTATTCAGCTATCAAAAAGAATGATTTCTCAACATTTGCTGCAACATGGACGGCACTGGAGGAGATAATGCTAAGTGAAATAAGTCAAGCAGAGAAAGACAATTATCCTATGGTTTCTCTCAGCTATGGAACATAAGAACTAGGAAGATCGGTAGGAGAAGAAAGGGATAAAGAAAGGGGGGGTAATCAGAAGGCGGAATGAAGCATGAGAGACTATAAACTCTGAGAAACAAACTGAGGGCTTCAGAGGGGAGGGGGTGGGGGAATGGAATAGGCTGGTGATGGGTAGTAAGGAGGGCACGTATTGCAAGGTGCACTGGGTGTTATACGCAACTAATGAATCATCGAACTTTACATCAAAAACCAGGGATGTACTGTATGGTGACTAACATAATATAATAAAAAAAATTAAAAAAAAAAGAATGAAGGGGAAATAAAAACATCCTCAGAAGGAAAAAAAATAATTTGTCATTAGCAAACCTACATTTAAAGATTGACTTGAAAATTTCTCTGAACAGAAAAGAAATGCTAAAGGAAGGGGTCTTGAAACATCAAGAAAGCACAATGGAAAAAACAAGAATATGAGTACCTACAATAGACTAATCTCTTCCTCATGAGTTTTAGAAATCATGTTTGGTGGTTGAAATAAAAATTATAACGCTATAATCAAGGCAATAATAGTAAAACAAGACATGATAAGGGGATCTAAATCCAAGTAAATGCCCAACACTTCACTTGTGGCCATAAATATTGATACCAGTACACTGTTATAAGTTGCATGTGCATATTGTAATACCCAGAGGAAGCATTATAAAAACTATGCAAATATATGCACTCAAAATGCCATAAATAAATTAAGATGCAATACTATGAAATGTTCAAAAAACATAGAAAGGCAAGAAAAAGAAACAGAGTAACAAGAATTAGAAACAAATAGAAAACAAATAATAAAATGACAGACTTAAATGCTAGCATATTAATAATTACATTGAATAGGCATGATCTAAATACATCAGCCAAAAGACAAAGATTGGAAAAGTGGATTAAAAAATCCAACATGACCTTTCTATATTCTTTTTAGAAGAAACTTACTTCAAATTCATTGACATAGGCAGGCTACAAGTAAAAGGATGAAAAAGTTACGTCATGCAATCGTTAATAAACTAAAGCAGGAGGTGGCTATTTTAACACCAGATAAAATAGACCTCAGACCAAAGAAAATTGCTAAAGACAAAGAGACATATTACATATGGTATAAGGATTAATCCACCAGGAAGAAATAATAATTCTAAGTGTACACCAAACAATAGAGTTTCAAAATATATGAATACGAAGTGATAGAATTGAAAAAAGAAATAGAGAAATTTACAATTATACTTGGGTATTTTCAGCTCACCTTCTGAGAAACTGATAGAACTAGTATGCAGAAAATCACCTGGGGACAGATGATCTGAGCAACACAATCAGAGAAAAGAGTTTTTCATATATAGAATTCTTCACCCAGCAATGAGAATATATATATTTTCAATGAAAGTATGTATATATTTTGAGGCCAGTCTTTAAGGTTTTCCCTGCACCCAGGAGGGCTGCTCTTAGCTGTCTTTCCCCCTGGTTCTCTCTGATAAACCTGCTGGCCTATGGCTTAGCTTGTTGCTGTCACAGAGCAACAAAGTTCCTCTTAATTGCTCATCCTCAAAATCCATGTTGTTTTCAAGCATACCCTTAAGCTTGAATTTCCCACACACTATTCTAAATAAATTAGTTCATTTGAGGAAAGAGTCAGAGCTCTCTGTTTTTGTGGCTTGCCTCTTGCTTTGTGCAAAATATCTGAACAGCTACTCCAAAACTGGGGATAGGAACAGTTGCTTGCTTATTCTCTCATAAAGACGCATCTGTATTACTAGCAATCCCTGGGCTTGGGCGGTCGCCTCTAGCTTTTTAAGCCTGATGCACTTGTGATGAAACCTCCTTCCTATGAGTGGCCTAGGGTGATGGAAAGCAAGACAGGGCCTCAAGATTGTTAGCTTGTAGGGTGATCGGTAGAGCTTGGCACTACAAGAGGGAACCGGGTAGATGAAGGGAACCACATCCCTTTGGCCATGTTCACTTGGAATTTAGCCACTGCAACATAGAACAAGAGACCATGAGATATACTAATGGTCTGCCCAGATAGGAGAGATAATGTAGCCTTCGACAAGGGGAGGGAATACTGTTTTTGTGGCCTCCTCTGCCCAGAGTTGAGCTTCTGCCATGTTAACTTGGAGGAGGGAGGATGGAAAGGACAGATTGTGGCTTAAATAGATCAAGACTCTCACTAAACCTAGATTCAGTTGATTGTCTTGAATGAATGTTTCTTCATTTGTTTTGTGTCCTTAGGGCAATTTCCAAAGACCTGAATTTTTTTAAGTATGTAACGTATCTGAAGAAGGCCTGATATCTGACGGCCACTTTTTTAAGTATGGTGGGATTGAGTCAAAAGTCACAGCTTCTACATGGCTTCCACTCTCATCTTTTGACCACTGTAACACAGGGCCCTCTGTTGACCTGCCTATTAAGACTGCTGCCCACTATGGCAGGACCGAAGTTAAGCCTATTAGAAAAGGGACTTACCTTAGTGTCTCTCCTTCCAGTTTCACTGCCTGTCAATGTCCGGAGATGTCAGGGGGGCACAGCGCTATGTGTTGCCTGTTTTCAATTGGTGGAGGATAAACAGACAACCCTGTATGATTCCTTCCTCTGAAGGCCTTCACGAAACACACATTTCTTAGCTGGTTAAGAGTTTAGCCAGCTTCATACTTTAATAGCCATTCAGAAAGTAATTTTGGATGGATCTTAAATTAGTTGTAGAAGCCCCTAATTCTAACATTAGTCACTAAAAGTTTAGAAGATAATGTTGCCTTATACTTTATCATTATTGATGTCATCATTAACACTTGATGAGTGGAATGAACATGGACCAAGCTAGAAGGATCAAGGCTACACTCTCCAGCCTCCAGTTTGGATCAGACTTGTGTTTGGTGAATTTGGTCTACCTAAGCCACGGCTTTGTTATGAAGGATAAAAGCTCGTGGGCTTGAAGGCAGGGAAATATCAACTTCTGCGATAAATTTAGTGAAGCTGACTTAAACTCAGTCATGTCTCTGTGCCAGCAGAGGATAGCCACCTGTGCAGCCACCACACATAGCTTGAGTTCAAAGCTATATTTTGTCAGTGAGGAAAAAGAAACAGCCATGATATATGATTTAGGGGAACACAGTTACAGTTGCCTGGAGCCACAAATTCAACTGCTGAGTATCCAAAAAAAAATGAAATTGGATGAAGTGTTAAGAAAGGGGGTGCTGTTTTTAACCAATGATTTTAGTCAAACATTGGCTACACTGAAGATGAGGCTTTGATAAGATCAAGGTATATTATAGTAGCTTTTGGATCTTCTCATGAAAACACATTTTGCAAAAGTGCGGGTTGAATATAGCTATCAGTCAGGCCTAACACATCCGTATCATCAACTGTAGATTGCCAAAGGGTGATCAAACTCTTTCTCTGTCTTTCACATATACACAGACACATACACATACAGCAGCAGACATTATATACATATATAATACATAAGCTGTGCATTTGTAATATTATATACTGCATATATAATATTACATAATATATATAATATATATGCTGTGCTATATGATGTATATAATATATGCTGTGCATTTGTAGTATAAGATTACTTTCAATGAAAAATGACTTTAGACATTTTCCCAAATGGAGATAGTTCAGGTTGCTTATATTTAATCATGTACTAATAACACGACATTGAGGCTTTTGTTTTAAATTGTTGGAAACTCCAGATAATTGACCAAAGAAATTCTGACGTGGTATTGTAGGCTAAGATCTGGTTGTCCTTGAACAGCCCATAATATCATGATTACAAATAATAGAGGAGATATACATAGTGCCTCACAGGACAATGATCTAAAGAGTTCAGCAATCTAGAATTTCTTAGAAGAATCCAGAAGACCAGAATCTTTCATAGCAGCATGGATGGTGAGGGGCATATCCATAGCCACCAGAGGCACATCCCAGGCCTTCATGGCCATACCTCAGGCCACCATAGTAGTTGCTGTGGAAGCTCAAGTGTGAGAAGAAGGCTCAGAGAAGCAGAGTCAGTTTCTAGAGTTTGAAGTTTGTCATCTACACAGGATCTTATAAACCAACTGAGTGGTAGGTGGGGCAAACCACAGGAACTGTTGGATCCGTGTTTCAAACTAATTGACATTAAAACCATCTCAAGAATTTCTCATAGCTAATGTATCCAAGACAACTTTGTTGTGTGTCACAAGGCCTGTAATGAAATCATGCGCCTTTGATGAGAGAGTCTTCCGTTTTGGTGACTTATTTATTCCGGATCCCAAATTTGGACTATGT
Source organism: Ursus arctos (assembly GCF_023065955.2). NCBI lineage: Eukaryota > Metazoa > Chordata > Mammalia > Carnivora > Ursidae > Ursus > Ursus arctos. The sequence continues at coordinate 81,120,847 of NW_026623056.1, read as the reverse complement.
TACTGCTACCACAGCATCATATAACCCATGCAGATTCTACCTGTTGAAAATCCTAGCTTTATTTAATAATATACGTCTTATACCTGCATATTTGCTGCCTTGGGAACAAAAGGGTAGTTTCAAAGGGAAAAAGGATGGAAAGACTGTGGAAGAGAAGACATGGTGCCAGGACTCACTTGTAAACACTGAATGACTAAGTGTTTTATGTTTTTTTTGTGGAGCAATGTTATTAGCTTTGGTTTATACTTCACATATCCATGTATACATGACCCCAAACCATGACAGAGCCCTTGAAGTTTGACCCCATTAGCCCTGAATACATAGAAAAAGAGAGACTTATTTGACTAGAAATTTGAGTTTTAATGGATTCCAGAAACTCTCAAATGATTTATTGATGTCACGCACCACTGGATATGTTGCACTGAAAAAGACGTATCTCTTTTGGTATTCTCGGTCAAAATATACAACCTCAATCTAGGTGTGATAAGACTTCAGAGAAACCCAAACCGGGGAATATTCTACAAAACACTCAACTCTTTCAAACTGTCCAGGCCATGAAAGCCAATAAAGACAGAGGAACTGTCACTAATTAAAGAGACTAAAAAAGTCCTACAACTAAATGCAATGTGATTTGGATTATGGAAAAGAAAAAAGATATGAATGGAAAAAAACGATGAAATAAAAGCTATAGTTAAGAGTATTATATAAAGTTAATTTCTTTGACTTGATAAGTGTACTAGGGTTATGAAAGACATTAACACTAGGGAACATTGAGTGCTGGGTCTATAAGAATTTTCTGTACTATTTTGGAACTTTCTATAGGGCTAAAGTTATTCCAAAATATGACATTTAAAGGAAATATAAAAATCATCTTTCATTTCATCAATTTGATCATTTACTAATTCACTTATCAAACTTTATTGAGAACCAATTATATAGTAGGCACTACTTTTTTTTTTTTTTAAAGATTTTATTTATTTATTTGACAGAGACAGCCAGCTAGAGACGGAACACAAGCAGGGGGAGTGGGAGAGGAAGAAGCAGACTCATAGCGGAGGAGCCTGATGTGGGGCTCGATCCCATAACGCCGGGATCACGCCCTGAGCCGAAGGCAGACGCTTAACCGCTGTGCCACCCAGGCGCCCCTACTTTTTTATTTGAAGATTATTTGTTTATTTGAGAGAGAGAGAGAGAGAGAGAGAGAGAGAAAACAGTTGGGGGAGGGGCAGAGGGAGAAGGAGAGTGAGAATCTTAAGCAGGTTCCTCACGTATGGCGATGCCCCATGACCTTGGGGCTTGATCCCATGACCCTGAGATCATGACCTGAGCAGAATTCAAGAGTTGGATGCTTACTCAACTGAGCCACCCAAGCGCCCCAATACCAGGCACTATTATGAGCACTGGGATGGAGCAATGGATAGGACAGGCAAGGACACTATTGTGATGGAGCTTATATTCTAGATTAAGCAGGGGCAGGTAATTCAAGACATACAAAGATTAAGTGAATTAGATAATTTCAAATAGTGATGAGTCTGTGTAAATAATAAATCAAGATGAACCAAGGAAAACTTAGTTGTTGGTGAAGGATTACTTCAGACTGAGTGGTCAGGGAAAGCCTCACTGAGAGAACCAAGAGAGAAGACGAAGCCATTCTCACTATTACTTCAAGAGCTCAAAGGCAGAGCCTTTAAGGTGGAAATAAGCAGGCCCATCTGAAGAGCTGAGAAGCCACCGTGATCTATATATTGTAATGGACAGGAGCAGGGTGAGCAGATGAGCTCATAGATGTAGTCAAGGCTGTGGCATGCAGGGTCATGTCAGCTGTGTTTTCTAAGCTTCGGGTTGCCAGATGCAGCAAACAAATATTATTCAAATTTAACTGCACGGCTGGTACATACTCTAGCCATCCTAATGTGGGCAGCCATTGAAGGATTATGGTCAGGGAGGGTCATGATCTGATCTGTGCCATGCATGCTTTGAGACCTAGAAGCAAAGAATGAAGAAGTCTGAGTAGTACAAAGAATCATCAACTTAATTTTGTCTTGTTAAATTTCTTTTTTTTTTTTTTAAAGATTTTATTTATTTATTTGACAGAGAGAGACAGCCAGCGAGAGAGGGAACACAAGCAGGGGGAGTGGGAGAGGAAGAAGCAGGCTCCCAGAGAAGCAGGGAGCCCGATGTGGGGCTCGATCTCAGAAAGCCGGGATCACGCCCTGAGCTGAAGGCAGACACTTAAAAACTGAGCCACCCAGGTGCCCCAGTCTTGTTAAATTTCTAATAAAGAGTAATATATGAAGATATAGATATATAATATATACACACATATATAATATATATAATATATATACACATATATAATATATAATATATATACATTATATAATATATATATACACACATACACATTTATACATATTAAGATTGGAAATATATGAAATTATATATATGTATATATGTACATATATCCATTACATACATATATACATAAAATATAAAATATATATAACAAGATTGGAAATATAAATTGAGACTGATTGGAGAAAAGAATATATCCCAAGCAATCCATCTAACAAGAGTTTAGGTAGAGACTAGAGACCATAGGTGAGGCAAACAGCTAGTGAGGCATTCTCACATTTGAGGGTAAAATCTGAGGAGAAAAGAGAAAGGACGCTGAGAAGGAGCAGCTGCTGAGGCTGGCATTCAACCAAGTGTGCATGGCAGGAGGAAGGTAAAGGTTGGCGATCCTCTCAGGAGTGAAGAGAGAAGTTGGGGAATCTGACCGCTGCTGAGAAGCTGAACAAAATACTTGACCTCTAGATCTGTCAGGACGGAGGTCCTGATGATCTCCGTAAGAGGGGTCTCAGGAGAGTAGTGGAGAGGAAAGATCAAAACACAGGAGCAGAGAGAGAAAGGGTTCTTAGAACACTGCCGTGGAAATACGCTTGTGAGGTTCTGTTAGGAAGCGGAATACAGAAATGGGGATTAGTCTGAGGAGTGCGAAGAGTGAAAGAAAGCTTGTTTAGTTTCTGATTATGGAGTATATATGAGAATTGAGTTTATGCAGAACAGCACAGCCACCAGAAAAGATAGGAAAGAAAAGAATGGCATGCACTTGAAGCTCTCATGCTATGATCAAAGAGAACAACTTAATTCTCCAGAAGGAATGCTTTAATTTTGGGAATTAATTTCTAAAATTAAGAATCTAGGGAGAAAAAAACTCTAGCAAATGTTATTAGAGACATCGTTTGTACAAAATACAGTGTATTCGATATGCTTTTAAATAAAATATAAAAAAACAGGTTAATTATAGTTTTTTTTTAATTAACTGATTGCAATTCAGGTCTACCAAATTTAGGCAATGTTCTAAGAACTTAACTATATTTAAAGAAGAATAAAAATCATGCTATTTCAACTAGTTTTTGCTAAAAACTTATTGCTCACAAGGCTCTGAACTGTGAGAATTGACTATTGCAATTGTCTATATGGAAAATTTGAATATAATGGGGTGAGGATGTCCTCCGCCTATAATATCTTGATCCAGCAGAGAGAGACTAAAATTTCACGATAATGTGGTGCTTTACAAAAACGCACCTACCAAGAAACACACATGGAAAGTACATTCAAAGACATATGATCACTGAGTAGATGAATGTGTTGATGCGATTGTTAGTACGAAAATTTTTTTTGTTTCATTAAGATGCTATTTTCTTTTAACTCATTTGAAATAGTTACCATGTAAGATGAAGGCGTTATTTGAAACACTTGTGTTCTTATTCTGATGATCTCCAGAGAGAGTTGATTAAAATGCAGAGGGTGTCTAACTTTCTTGAGCCATGTTCCCCGTGATATAAACCATTACCAAGTTCATTCTATAAGCCCAGCCTAAGGTTACTTGAAGGAATACATAAAATGATATTTTGCTGAAGAACTGTAATTAAATATCAAAAATCAGTGTGGCTGATAATAAGCTAAGCTTATTGGATAGTTACTTCAAATATTGACTAATTATTGCATATACAATTAGGATTAAAAAAAAAAGAAGAAAAAAATTGCCTTCCACAGAATAACTTACATTTTCTTGTCTTTCACTAGAAGTTGGACATAAATGAGAATAAAACTCATGGGTATAAACAGGAAAGTAGAAGATACTTTGTTCAGACCTGTTTCCTCGGATTTTAATGAGTTAAATTATTTTCAACATCACGAGCATGAAAGATACGTTATGCTTTCAATACAGAAAAAGTCATTAGAAGAAATTAATTATTTGGATCAAGAGAGAAGAAAAACTCATGAATAAAAAGAAATGTTATTCTCTGTGAAATGCTATACAATAATATAATTATTTGGGGGCCAAGACCCTAACAAATGCATTCTTTTTTGAAATAAAGGATGATTATAGGAGGTTAAAATGAAAGTCTAATTTGGGGCAGGACTGTGTAGAGTGCATGAGTGTCTCCCCGCATTCAAGCCCTAAACTGGATAAAAAGTCCAAACAAAGCAAATCACTTTAATACCTCTGAGGTTTTATCTGATGGTTGAGGAAAAACAAACTAAAGCAATTAATCATAAAACTAGCCAATGACATGACACGTGTGGTGGGTGACACCCACACTGAGCGCATATAAAAGGCCTCTGCAACGAGAAATGTCCACACCACACTGAAGTGACACCTCTCCACTGCTTCTCTACCCAAGCACAACCTCAGCAACCAACACCATGTGTGGCAGCTACTACGGACGCTGTGGCTATGGAGGCTGCGGCTACGGAGGCTGCGGCTACGGAGGCTGCGGTTATGGAGGCTGTGGCTACGGAGGCTGCGGCTACGGAGGCTGCGGTTACGGAGGCTGCGGCTACGGACGCTGCGGTTATGGAGGCTGCGGTTACGGAGGCTGCGGCTACGGAGGCTGCGGCTACGGACGCTGCGGTTATGGAGGCTGCGGTTATGGAGGCTGCGGCTACGGAGGCTGCGGTTATGGAGGCTGTGGCTACGGAGGCTGCGGCTACGGAGGCTATGGCTACGGAGGCCTGGGCTGTGGCTATGGCTCCAGCTATGGCTGTGGCTTCGGCTGCTACTAACTGGGAATGCTGTGGGAGACCCTCATCCTCCACACCTGGACGTGGGATTCACCAACTCTGAGCCCCACACGTTCTGAGCCTCATGGTTGGGTGCGGATTATCCTACATCACAGGTGTTAGACATGACTCTTTTTGAAGACTCGAACTCTTCGTCTCTCTTTGTCTGAACTACAAGTCCTTCCTTTCTTGTTATAACTCGTGGAAAGTAGAATGTGAAAATGATCCTGTGAGCTCCTGCCAGGTGTCTCGTCTGGATGGTGTTGTCACAGATTCTGCCTTTTGATTTTCATACTGATTGTTTTTCTCCATTTTTCTAATAAACTTCTTCAATGTGGCATAACGATCTCAGTTCTCTTTTCATTTAATATTAATAGCTATGTTTTGAGCTTTTTAGAAATTATTTGTATTAAAGGAGACAATTGCCTTCTTTAGGGGATATCTTCTTTTTATATTTCTAATTCAGTTGCTCTACCAAATCCTTGATTTGTGACATCAAGAAAGTACCAATCTTTGCAGCTGTCCGTTTTCTACTCTGGTTAAGCTGTAATAATGTGTGATGCTGGGTTATTGTTAAGATAAACGAGATAATATTTGCCAATTTAGTTAAGCACTGTCTGGAAACACTATATATTCCAAGTGCTTTTGCATCAAAATCTTCATCTATTGAAATTCCTTGTAAGAGTGTTGGAAGGAAAAATAAAATAAGATAAAAACAGGGAGGGAGGCAAACCATAAGAGACTCTTAATTATAGGGAACAAACTGAAGGTTGCTGGAGGAGAGGTAGGTGGGGGATGAGCAAAATGGGTGATGGGCATTAAGGAGGGCACTGGTGATGAGCACTGGGTGTTATATGCAAATGATGAATCACTAAACTCTGCCCCTGAAGTTAATACTATACTATATGTTAACTGATTTGTATCTAAATAAAATCTTTTTAAAAAAAGATTTATTTATTTGAAAGAGAGAGAGAGAGCGCATGAGTTGGGGAGAGGGAGAGGGAGAAACAGACTCCCTGCTGAGCAGGGAGCCCCATGCGGGACTCGATTCCAGGACCCTGGGATCATGACCTGAGCTGAAGGCAGGCGCTTAATTGACTGAGCCACCCAGGTGCCCCTAAATAAAATCTTGAAAGAAAAAAACCAGGTGTGAGTGTTGACGCATGATTCTGGTTTTCTCATCTTTGGGTTGGGCATATGAAAGCAAGAAGTGTTGCTTATGGTAGTTCAGCTCAAGAGGTAGAGTAGTTTAAACACATCCCAGCCTGTTTCCACCTAAAAAGTCTTGCTATGGTTTAAGAAATTATTTTTAAAAGATGACACCTGCTCTAAAACCCATTACGTGTTTATGTTTAAAGCTGCCTCATGGCATCCTCCATACTTGTTTGTCCTGAGTCATTTCTTCCCTGTCTGGTGTGTGGTTTCAGTTGTTGCTGCAGTTGTTTGCCTTTTCCGTGTGTGTGTGTGTGTGTGTGTGTGTGTGTGTGTGTGTGTGATATGTCTGTGAACTTGTCAATTATTTTTTCTTGAAACGTGATTCTCAATCTTGGACACGAATGAGTTGAAGTGAAGTATTTAAGGTAATGGATGGGCCCCCATCATGGGGCAGGTTGTCAGGTTCAAGTTTGAAATTGTTGACCTCGCAAGAAGGAATTAAGATCCTTGAAAATATCAAACTCCAAAAGACAGCATATTTTCCTCCATGTATACTTATATGAGGACTTGTTTTTCTTATTTACTTTATTTTTGAAGCTTGGCATTTTTGTTTGATGTTAGTAGAGATTAGTTGATCGATGCTTACACATCTAAAGAAATAGTAGGTTTTACAATTGTTTTGGCTTGCTTGGTAAGTCATAAGAGTTGGACACAAGTGTGATGTCTTGGATGTAGGGTTACAAGCCAAGAATCCTTTTGGTTATGGTTTCCCATGATTTTCCCCCAACATATGCTTTAATGTCACCTAGGATTGATTAACATTCTTAGCAGCTCTACCATATTGAAACTGAAGTTAAATGCTATCATTATCATCCCCAAATAAACATCCATTTTTGTACTCACATTGGATGGTCCACTTCTTTAAAGTCTTCAAAATACGAATATCTCCAATTGAAATTGAAATACATGGGCATCTTTTACACTTTACACTATTCCTTATTTATGTCTCTCTTTTTTTACAGTGACAAACCTCGACCTCAACATCATTGCGTTCACCCTATCCACCAGCACACACAAAATACTTCCTAAATCACCACCCTAAAACATAAAGCATAGGTCTGCCTCTTACTGGCTCGTGACATTTGACAAATTATGGACCCTCTTGGAAACTGGTGTTCTTATGAAAATGTTAGGAATAATGATAGAACCAGGGTTCTTGGATTGCTCTGCGAATGTTAGCATCTAGTGAATGTAACATTTTACTATTTCATGCGTGGTTTATTTTCTGATTCTTTGCATATAAAAGAGTCATTTTCTGTCAAACTTGTTCTATGCTGTTTATGTAATTCATATTCCAAAGCTCTCTGAAATAACATATATTTATAATCTAAATAATAATAATAAGTAGCATTTTTTAGCTGTTTATCATAGGACAATCACTTGCCAAGTCCTTTATGCACATTATCCTACATAAGCCCCAGAAAAACTCTACAATGTGTTAAAATTACCCAGTTTTACAGCTGCATAAAAGAAGAATGAGTTAATTTTCTCACTGGCAGCTTTAATGTGGCAAGGAGATGTCTCATAATTACCTGTTTGTTGTCTCTGTGCATGTGAATATAAAACGTTGTTGGTTTTCCTGCCTAGATAATTGCAAGGACTTTTTTCTCCCCCACTAAATGCAAAAGACTCTCCTGAGATGAGTTTAGTTACTAGTACCACTTATTATTGAATAATATGAAATTAATAAATTGATGACCAAGTTTATTTTTAACTTTTCCCCCAATAAAAAGTCTTTCTTCCTTTATCCTTTTTTCTCCACCTGCCACTTTAATTATGAAATTCCAACTCTCCTTCACTAGACATCTAGAATCTTTGATGTACATATCTTTCTCTACTTGGCATAACTGTTGTCTTCTTATGCTTTAGCTCCAAATTCTAGGAAAGCCTGTTAGTCCCTTCCCCTATCTCAGCTTATGTTAAATTTTCTATTTTCAGGAAAGACCATACATTTTTCATGGCAAATACATATTTCTTCTTTTTAGATTTTGCTATTTGCTTAGATTCTTGTAATAGTGTTATCCATTCTGTGTCTCTTATGAATTTTAGAATTAAAAAAGTCTGTTAAAGCGTTCTCCCTTCCTTTGCAATAGTGCTATTTTGACAGGTGGGCATATGCTGAACCCTTAGATCCATTCTTTGATTTTTCATAGCAAGTTCTTTTCATACAGTTTTAGCCTTTAAAAGAATAATCTACATACCCAGTACTTATGTTCAGTACTTGTTCCATTAGAATTTATGTGTATTCATATGCAAACTTTCCTACACAGACAACTGTAAGGAAAATGCTTAGATTTTTAATTTTATTTAGCCTATTTACCAATATCTATTATTCTTTTTTTTAAAAAAAGATTTATTTATTTTAGAGAGAGAGTGTGAGTGAGACCAGGGAGAGGGGTAAAGGGAGAGGGAGAGAGAATCTCAAGCAGGCTCAACGCGGAGCCCAAAGGAAGGGCTCGATCCCATGACCCTGAGATCATGACCTGAGCCAAAATCGAGTCGGATTCTTAACCGACTGAGCTACCCAGGCACCCCAGCAATATGTATGATTCTTAAGGAAGACCTTATGGTGTGGGCAAGTGGAAGTAGTCATTTCTAACACTACATAAAGTGTGTTATTGCTTATGTTTATTGTGGCTGTCTTGCTGGTCTATGCTAGGTGTTAGTGATGTTCTACTTCAGATTCATTCTATTTTCCCCCTAGGTGAGTTACTTCCTTGCCCAGTACCCTAAGGGAGGTCACTTGCTTGCCCACAGTTCTCCCACCTGAATTTGGGCTCCATTGAGAAAGTGTGCTGCAGTGCCATAGGACATATCTATCTCTCTGTCCATCTGTCTATTGGTCCATCTGTCATCTATCTATCCAACTAATTTCTTTTTAAAGGGATATGTTTCCAATCTCTTTTTGAAGAAACTTTGGGCATTTATCAGAGTAACTGAATACTAGCAAAAGAGAATATCTAAATTTTTAGAGTGCTATTGTCATAGGATCTGAGCTCATGTTTGCATAGAGACCCCAAATGCAAGAGTTACCTCTCATTAGGTTGAAGGCACACAAAGACCAGATGTCAATCAGAGTTCTGGTCCAAATATGTCTCAAAATGGGATTAATTGTCCCCTACTCCCCTTGTGTAGTAATTTTTGCAGTCTTGTGGGTATAAGTAGCATGGATATACATAGAAGCTAACTAAATCTTTACATGGTTCCCTCACCTGTAAATTATAGTGGGAATGTTCAAATGGAAGACCCTGAAGAAATACATAGAAAGAGAGAAAGGAGGGTTTTTTACAGGAATTGTCTCATACAATTATGGAGGCTGAAAAGTCCCACAGTCTGCCATCTACAAGCTGGAGAACCAGGAAAGCCAGTGGTGTAATTTAGTCTGAGTCTGGGGGCCTTGGGAACCAGGATCACCAATGTCTGGAGTCAGGAGAGGAAGGGTGTCCTGATTCAGGCAGAGAAAAAATTTGCCCCTTTTCTGCTTTTTTTTTGTTGTTGTTGTTCTATTTATGCCCTCAACAGGTTGGAAGTTGCCCAATCACATTGGTGAGGGTGACCTCTATTTAGTTTATGATCTCAAATGCTAATCTCATCTAGAAACATCCTCACAGACACGTCCAGAAATAATGTTTTACTAGCTATCTGGGCATCCATTAGCCCAGTCAAGTTAACACATAAAATTAAGCATCACAGTATAGAATGACAGATTATCGCCACCATTAAAGACGTAGAGGATGTAGGAATTGTGGTAGTCATCGTATACACGTTTGATTCATTATTGTTCCTCCTGCAGAATTTAGTTTTTGGCAAACCCCCATGTGTGAGTTGCAGCACAGATTGCTAGGTTTCTGGAGCAAAGCCATATTGTGGCAGAATATATTCACAGCTCAAAAAGAAACTCCTGGCATACTAATGGAGCCAAGCAGAGACTGAACATCTGTCACAGTGCAACAGCAAATGACGATGGTGCTGACCTTCATGACTGAGTACTCTCAGATCCACCGAGCCATAAATTCTGGTAGACTTAGCAGTAGGAATCTTATGTTAAGTGGTAATATAGATTCAGAGTCAGAGCAGGTGCAAAGGTCATGAGTGAGTTGCACTTGTTACCTACTTAAAACCCTATCTAGCCTAAAGTCTACCTGTAGCACTAAAACCTTTCTGTAAGCTCACTCTTATAGCCCCATGGGGGTGCTCCGATGACTAAATGGCAGAGCAAGAATATACCCAGGACTGGTTCATGGATGGGTCTTCTCCATATGTTGGAATTAGCCTGAAAATGGACTGCTGTTGCACTAAGAATCGCTCTGAGAACGAGTAGTTAGGTGAGATGTCCCCAATAGGCAGAACTTTCGTGCAGTATACCCAATCATTAATTTTATGTGGAAGGAGGTGTGGTCTAAGCTAAGAACATACAAAGACATCTGGACAGTTATTAATAGTTTGGCTAGTTTTTCAGGGGTCAGAAAGAGTATGCTTAAACCAAGCAATCTGAGGAGGAATTGTGTAGATGGACATATCAGAGTGGATAAAAATTATGTAGATTTTTGAGTTTGATGTCACTTTTCACCATAGTGCATCTACATCAGAGAAGGTTGTACAAAACAACCAGGTGGACAGTAACTCAGCTAGGAAATGTCTAACGGCTTCTGTCATCTGCAATACCAGCGCGTGTGCAAGGGGGCTCAAAAATAGAATTACTATAGTGGTAAAGATGGGTCTCCTTTTACAAAATGGATTGGAGATGGAATGTCTAATCTGCAAGCATCAAAAGATTTCACTGAGCCCTTAATGAGGCACCACACTTAGAGGATTCCAAGCAGCTCTTGATGGCAAGTTGATTTTATCAGTCTCCTTCCATATAGATGGAAATTGCTATTTAATAGGAATGATAGATCTTTGGGTATGGGTTTGCCTTTACTGCCCACAGTGACATGACCATCACCAAGCTCTGAGATATGTGCTGGCTCATTTATTATCACAGAATCCTGCAAACATTACTGTGGACTGAGACAGTTTCTGAGAAGAAGATGAAATAATGCACCCATGGCTATGAGATCTATTCATCTTAGCACATATCACAGCAACCAGTTGAAATGGCTTCTTAAAATGCAGCTAATGAATGAGCTGAGCATTATACTCTGTGAGATTTGTATTTTTTGTACAATGTAGAATATATTTTTAACTAATACTACCCTGTCCCTACTAACTAGAATATAGAGATCTGGGGGGGGGGGGGAACCTGTTGAAGAAAATTGTTCTCTTTCACCATCACTCCCTGGGACTCATTTAATAAATTGCTATCAGGTTGTTGCCTACCTGATAACAGTGGGCTCCACATACAAGTAGATCAGCAGAGAAATTAATTACAGTATTGAGTAGTGTGAAGAGATATAGCTCTGCTGTATAGTGGGAGTTTGAAGAGACATGTCAGAAATTCACAGGATTTGTTGGGATTGCTTCCATTCCCAAAGGACTGCTACACAAGGGCACAGGAATTGAGACGAGGGCTCCAACTTCTCGGGGATATAGTTTTAGCTACCTAGACCAGCAGAAGTGCCAGCAAACTATGAGGGCAATGTAGAACGGGTAATAAAGGACAGAGATGATGAATGTCAATTACTGCTTAGAAACCAATTTGTAGCTGAAAAGGGACTTTAGCTTGTCCGACTAATCTTTTTGCTGCTGTTCAATTTGGTTTTGTGTTTTGAAAATTCATGACTAGCTATTGTCTTTAAGAAGCGGTGATAGAAGAGATTGACCATAGCGTGAGATATGCCTGCACCTGAGTGATGCAGAGAGTAAACTCTGGAAGGTTTTTGTCGGTGCCTCATCAGTAAACACTCTGCATCCATTTCAGTCATGCTGATGGCTTCCTCTTGCAAGCTGTTCAAGTTCTCAGAATGATGCCTTTGTCCCTTCAAGTGCCAATGAATTCATGTCTTTGGCCAGACTTCAGCTGATGGAAAAATAGCAGCTATGCAGCCACACACACACATACACACACACACACACACACACACACACACACACACACACACATTCTTATACTCAGAAGTGATGAAGATAATGAATATATATAAAAACATACTGTACACTTGCCAATGAATTTACATTTAATGAAAAATAAGCAAATAATAAATAAAATCAGAATTTTCCCAAAATTGGATTTGTGCAAACATACAAAAGTGAATGGATATTTTTACCCCACATAATCATTGGGTATTCTAGATAATTCATGAGTGGGTGACTCTCTTATCATAGGTGGCCTAGGATTTAGATATTAGTGTTAGAATAGAAAATAATACTAGTATAATAGAGAATCTTTATATAAATAACAACAGGACCTATCCAAGGGATCAGCAAACTGGAACAGCTCAGTAGAAGCCAGAACACCAGTATCTTCCAAAGCAGCGTGGACGGTAGCAGGCATAACCATAGCTACCACAGCCGCAGCCATAGCCACAGCCCAGGCCACTGTAGCCATAGCCCAGGCCGCCATAATAGTTGCCGTAGTAGCACATGGTGTCAGGAGCAGAGGGTTCAGTTGAGGAGCAGAATGAGTTCTTTGAGTTTGAATTTCATAATCTGCGCGGAGCCTTTTATACAACCTGAGTGGTATGTGGGAAGACCACCAACAGGATTGACTCATTTCCAAACAAACGGACATTTCTAAAAAAATCTGAAGAATTCTTTATAACCAATGTATTCAGGACTCTGTTGCTGTATACAGTGTCATGTGCCTCTAAAAAAAACTTATTTCCTAATTACACCACATTTGCTTACTTAAGAACCCAGCTTCCATGAGATCTTATGAGCAATGCAAACCTCATCTCTGTTATTATTATTGTTGTTGGTTTGATTTGAATTTTTTGAAGTTTTTATTTAAATTCTAGTTAGTTAACATACAGCGTAATACGAGTTTTATGTGCACAATATAGTGATTCAACTCTTCCATAAGTTACGTGGTGCTCGTCACAAGTGCCCTCCTTAATTTCTGTTTCACCCACCTCCCCTCTGGTAACCATTGATTAGGTTTCTCAAAGATATGATAGGTAATTCCTTTTTTTACACTTTATTGATGAATAATTGACAAATATAATGGTATACATTTAAAGTGTACAACATGATGATCTGATGTGCATATTCATTGTGGAATGATTACCAAGCTCAAGATAACTAGCATGTCTATTACCTTATGTCATTAACTCTTTTCACGTGTGTGTGGTAATGAACCCGCTATGGAAACATAAAGATGGATGGACATACTAGTGCTTCAGCCTGGCTTGACTTTAAACTGAACAGATTTTTCTCTTCCTTATCCTTGAAGGCTCCCCCTCCCCTTTAGATGTTTTTCTGAGAATCCTTTGTTCCAGAAACTTTCTGTCAATACTGATATTTCACTGACCCTGACATATATGTAGTAAGGAGACTAGGATGCCAGCACCAGTGCTAGTCATGAAACCACCTCGAAGTCATGGTGTGTGCAGCTGGCAGCACCTACCAGATTTCTAACGAAACCACCCAGGTCCTGTATTTTCCTACAAAACCCCTCTGCCTGTTATCCCAGTGGGTCTGCAATTTTGAAGGCATTAGCCAGCTACAGCCTCCTTTGCCTGGCAAAGTAATAAAACTATTGTTCCTCTAATTTTTTTAAAAAAAGATTTTATTTATTTATTTGAGAGAGGGAGAAGGCATGAATGGGGCGGGGAAGAGAGAGGGCAGTGGGAGAGGGAAAAGCAGACTCCCAGCTGAGCAGGGGGCCCAAGGCGGGGCTCCATCTCAGGACCCTGAAATCATGACCTGAGCCAAAGGCAGATGTTTAACCGACCGAAACACCAAGTGCCCCCACTATTGTTCCTCTTCATCCCCAAACTCTGTCTTCATGTTGTATTTAGCTCCGGAGCACAGAGGTTGGCTTTCAACCACAGTAAGAGTGCATAAGATCTTCTCTCAACAACTTTAAAGCATACAGCCGATATTAACTATAGTCACCCTGTTGTACATGTGTTCCTCAGAATTTATAAGCGAAAATTTGTATCCTTTGAACCACATCACCCCATTTTCCCCTTTTTGCAGCCCCTAGCCAACACCATTCTATTGTCTGTGCCTATAAAATTCCTTTTCATTTTTGTTTTAGCTCCTATGCATGACTGATACCATACAGTATTTATTTTTCTCTGTCTAGCTTATCTCACTTAGCATAATGCCCTCCAGGTTGATTTATGTTTCTGCAAATGGCAGAGTTGTCTTCTTTTTTTATGGCTGAGTTTGTGCCATTTGTCTTTATGGGCCTTAGACATGGAGAGAAATATGTATTCTACCAGAAATCTCAGTTTAGAAAACTATTCTACTTTGTTGATTTTTTTCATTTTTTTCAGTTATTTTTTTGTGACAGACACACAATAGCAATTAAATTCTGAAATAAATATGTTAAATTCTGATAATGAATACCTGAAAAACAATAAAAAAACAATGAGTTGAATAAGCTTATTTGTAACTTGGGGAGTTAATTTTGCTTATTTATCTTTAATTTAATTTATTTTATTTTAAAAAATATTTTATTTATTTATTTATTTTAGAGAAAGAGAGAAAGAAAGAGCGCGTGAGCAGGGGGGAGGAGGCAGACGGGAAGGTACAGGCAGACTCCCCGCTGAGCCGAGAGCCCAATCCTAGGACCTGGAGATCATGACCTGAGCTGAAGGGGGATGCCTAATCAACTTAGCTACCCAGGTGCCCCTGGGGGAGTTAATTTTAAATTGAATGGTCAAAGAAGACATCTGAGGAGATGGCACTTTCCTTGAAACCTGAATGAAGAGAAGGATTCAAGCATTCCCGCTGCAATTTCCAGAAAGAGGGGTCAGCAGTACAACAGCAAAGCTCTTAAGGAGGGAGACAACTTGGTCTGAGATGCTGAAAAGTCACTGTGTTTGGAATATGGAAAATGAGAAAGAAAATGGTAGGAGATGATGTCAGAGAAGATAGTTTATTGTAGGATATTCTAAATGCAATGAGAAGCCTGTGGAGGTATGCTCCAGGGGAAGGGTGTAATTTAATTTTTCTTGAGCCATGAGATTGAGATATTGGAAGAGAATACATTTGGTGTCATGAGGGGTCATGGATCCTTTGTGGGGAATATTAAATTTCTGGTGACTAAGATAATAATTGAATTATCAGGTAGACAGTTGACTAGACATCTATAAAAGGGTGAAGATAAAGAACATAGGAAGACCAAAAACAATGCTCTGAGTTTAGAGTCAAATTACGGAGAAGATAATACAAAAATTCCTGGAAAGCTGAAGTTGGAGGCAAAGTAAGTGAGTACAGTGTATCTCATTCAGAGAGAGACAGTCTGTCAAGAAAGAAGAGTTCAACTGACCTGAATTTTCAGAACTCTGGTAAAATGAATACAGAGAATCAAACCATATTTAGATTTGGCAAGACATGACAGGTGCGTTTCAGTGGAGTGGTGGGTCAACAGTCTAAATGTTTGAGGGAAAAGAACATGAGACAGTGGAAGATGTAATCTTAGAAATACATTTTTGAAATTTCTATGAAGAGGAATAGTGAATTAAGGAGTTACCTTGGGAAACTCAAAGGAATTTTCTTGGGGAAAGATTTGCTTGATGTTTGCTTTGTGTTCCATGAGAGGTAATTAGCACTAATTATATTTCAGAGAATTAGGGCAACAACACTTAAAAAAAAAAGAGTGCCATGATACATACATAGAGCACAGAGGATTTTTAGGGCAGTGAGGCTGTTCTATGATACTACAATGGTGGCTACATGTCATTACACATTTGTCAAAACCACAGAAGGTATAAAATGAAGAGTGAACCCTAATTTAAACTTTAGACTCAGCGATAATAATGTGTCAATGTAGGTCCATCAGTTGTAATAAATGTTACCATTCTGGTTCCAGATGTTGACAGTTATGGGATAGATGGGACCTTCCACAATCCCTTTAACTGGTTGCAAAACTACTTGCTAAATGATTATTTTGTTAACTAATAGAATTTAGTCATACACCTTTCTGGCCCATGAATTTATTCAATGTACAGGACTTAAATCTAAAAAAAAAAAAATGGCAATCACATTATTTCAACTGGTGTTCATTAAAAAATTATTCTCAATCGAATAGTAACTTTTTGATGAATCTAAAGGATGATAATGTGAAACAAGTATCTGATGTAGTTGAGATTTTCTAACAGTTATTACCTCAGTGAAGGAGGGACTGGAATGATATGCAACCATAACAATGTCTCTAGTTTGTGGAAATACATTTATCAATAAAAATAAATAGAAAATACATTAAAATGCATGGTAAGTGGATAAGCGATGTGTTTAACCTGATTATTCATGTAATTTATTGCTTTGTTCTATTAGAGGCTTTTTCCCCTTGACTAATTTGAATTACTTCTCAAAGCAGACGAGCTGAATGAATTACAAAGAGCTCGGGTACTGAATTCTGGCGGAAGGTTAACTAAGTCTAAATAGTTTCCAATCTTGAACCCTCTTCACTATTGGATAACCCAATCTTACACTCTTTGGTTATGCTTTAAGGTTATATGAAGAGATACGTACTAAAAGTCTTTAAACACAGAACATCATTGTATTGTGACCACCTTGGTCATTGATTATGGATTTCTGTGCATAATCATACGTCTTTCCTGAATCTTCCCAAAGACATAAGATCTAGTTGTTTTCAGACAAAAACAAGGTTCTCTGGGCTTTTCTGTACCTCCTAATAGCCTGGATCATTCAGTGAAAACAATGAAGTAAAAAAAAAAATCAATGATTATTTAAGAGAGTTTCTTGTGCCTGATTAAAAATAGATTACCTATTTAACATTGTATGCCTTTACAAATGAACTTTCCTTTTGATAATGGGAAAAATCAAGTATCTGAAGGTAAAAGAAATCAGAATATTAGCTGATAATTGTATATCCCCAAATGTGAACAGATCTCCCTGTTGACCAGTGAGGAATTAAAAACAAAACAAAACAAAACAAAAATGGGAAGCACTGACATGTCAGATAAGCAAAGCCCATAAGCATGTAACTGGCAAAAATTCTTAAATTTCTCAAAAGTTAAAAAATGGTATCAATTGAAAATGGCAATTGATAGCAAACTCAGTAAAATGGGATCCATTGTTATCACTCTGGTGGTAGGTTCTGATCAGAAATTGTAATCCACGGGATAAACTATTTTTACTGTCCTGCAGAAGAATTAGGCATAAAAAATAAAACAATAATTTGTATAAGTAAAAAACTAGAAATGCAGTTGGCTCAGGGTGGTTTTTCAAGACATGAATAAGCGGGCTCTTTGTTAATTGTATTACAGAGGTGAACTGGCGTGATTTTCTGAGCTGCATCTTTCGGAGGTGGAGAGACAGCTGAAACACTGAAGAGGAAAAAATGTTTTGAAGCAAAGTAGAGGCAAGACTCATTGGTCAAAAATGAGTGCTATTGGTGTTTGGAAAGACAAGGAGAAGACTATAGGTTTTATTTTGTGCCAAGCGCAAGTCAAAATTGGCCTGCTGCAAATGCCACTTCTTGAAATGATGTGTTTATCCAGGTTAAAATGAGATTTGGTGTAATGCAGGAATTTGTATGTACGACTATCTCCTGTCATTATTGACCTGAATTGTTTAGGGGGAGTCCCGAGTCACCAAATAAAACAAACTTCTTTAATTCCTCTGGGGTTTTATCTTATGGTTGAGAAACAACAAACTAATTAGATTAGTCATGAGATTAGCCAGTGGCATGACTTGGGTGGTGGATCCCACCCACATCGAGGGTATATAAAAGGTCTCTGCAGGGGAATTGTCCACAGTAAACTGATACTTCTCTTCTCCTCCTCTACCCAAGCACAACCTCAACAACCAACACCATGTGTGGCAGCTACTACGGACGCTGTGGCTATGGGGGCTGCGGTTATGGAGGCTGCGGTTATGGACGCTGTGGCTACGGAGGCTGCGGCTACGGAGGCTGTGGCTATGGAGGCTGCGGCTACGGAGGCCTGGGCTGTGGCTATGGCTCCAGCTATGGCTGTGGCTTCCGCAGACTGGGCTGTGGCTATGGCTGTGGCTGTGGCTGTGGCTGTGGCTGTGGCTATGGCTACAGCTCCCGCTCCCTCTGTGGCTGTGGCTATGGATGTGGCTCCAGCTACGGCTCTGGCTTTGGCTGTTACTATTGAGGATGCCGTGGGAGTCTTTTCTCTCCCACACATGTAACACTGCCAACCTTGACTCCCACGCCGTTGTGTTCCTACACTAGGTTGGGATAATTCTGGTTATTTATTCCCAACCTTTGCTTCATGATAAGCAGAATGTGATATTCATCCTGTGAACCCATTTACCTCCTTTTACCAGTGACTGATCTTGCTTGATTATTTTCATGCATCATTCTGTTTCCCAGTGTTCCCTAATAAATTTGGCTAACTTGAAATAAAACTCTTGGTTTTCTTTCTATTTATTACAAGTAATAGAATTTATTGCATTTATCTATTTTTAAAGATTTATTTATTTGAGAGAGAGAGAGAGCAAACAAAAGAGTGGGGGGAGGGGCAGAGGGAGAAAGAATCCTTTAGCAGATTCCCTGCTGAGCTTGGAGCCTGATTCTGTCTCCATTCCAGGACCTCGAGATCATGACCTGAGCTGAAATCAAGAGTCAGAGGCTAAACCCACTGAGCCACCCAGGTGCCCCAGAATTTATTTTATTAAAAAAAAAAAAGGTGCATTTGCTTGATTTCAAGAAAGATTGCAATGACCTGTTTTTGACATATATTCTTTTGCTGATTCTACTTTAGTTGCTCCACCAGTTCCGTTATGTCTCTGTTGCTGGGAGTTTTTAGACTACATGAGGTAGCATTTGTCAATTAGTTTATTGTTGCTTATCTCATGGCAAATATTCTGCATATCTTTTCCTTTCACAAACCATCATCTGCAAAGTTCTATGCCTCCTCAAATCTTTTTTTTAATGTTTTATTTTTAAATTACAGACAGAAATATTCATTCCCTTGGTGTATAGCTCTGTGATTTTGAAAAATGCATAGTGTTGTGGTACAACCATCAAAGTCAAGATAAAAAACAGTGCCATCATTCTCCCCACAAAATCCCTCGTGCTTTTTTTTTTTTTTTTTTGGTAGTTTCAAGTTTTTATTTAAATTCCAGTTAGCTAACATATAGTGTAATATTAGTTTCAGGAGTAGAATTAAATGATTCCTCACTTATATATAATACCCAGTGCTCATCACGACAAGTGCCCTCCTTAATCCCCATCACCCATTAACCCATCCCCTGTCCACCTCTCCTCCAGCACCCTCAGTTTATTCTCCGTAGTTAGGAGTCTGTATTATGGTTTGCATCTCACTTTCCCTTCCCCCTCTGTTCATCTGTTTCGTTTCTTGAATCCACATATGAGTGAAATCATATGGTATTTGTCTTTCTCTGATTGGCTTACTTCGCTTAGCATAATACACCCAGCTCCATTGACACCATTGCAAATGACAAGAAAACATGCTCAATGTCACTCACATCAGGGCAACATAAATCAAAACTACAAGGAGGTATCACCTCACACCTGTAAGAATGGCTAAAATTAACAACACAGGAAACAACAGATGTTGACTAGGATGTGGAGAAAGGGGAACCCTTTTACATAGTTGGTGAGAATGCAAACTGGTGCAGACATTCTGGAAAACACTATGGAAGTCCTTCATGCTTTTTCCAAACCCCTTTGCAATCAAGCCTTCCTCATACTCCTAAACCCTGTAAATAAGTGATTCTTCAATCCATCTCTACTTTTTCCTTTTCCAGAAGGTCATATTGTGTTGGAGGTCCCCAAGACTGCCCACAGTTTTGGAAATTTGTTAGAAGGACACATGGGACTCCGCATATAATTGTGCTCTTGGGTAAGATTTATTATAGCTAAGTGGTAGTGATACATAGCTAGATAAGGGAAAAAGACCCAGGCAGGTTCTGGCGGTATCCATGTGAAGATGTTGTTATGCTTTCTCCCTGCAGGAGGGGCCACACAGAGCTTGCTCTTCCCCCAGCAATAGAAATGAAGCATTCTGTGGGTGATATTTCTGCTCAAGGAAGCCCATGAGAGACTCAATGCCCAAAAGTTTTACTGGGGACAGGTAAAAAAAGGCATCAGCAAAATTTCAGACTCCCAGAACGAAAACATGTATTCAGCAAAAAACACATTGTTTATACAAACAATCTAGTCACAATGAATCTGCTTATCAGTTAGGGAATGGTGCGAACACTTCTGACATCCAAGTTCCTAGATTTGGTTTCAGGGTAATGCTGATTTCATAAAATAAATGCACCTGCATTCCCTCCTCTTTTTTTTTTACTCTCTTTCCTGGAGAGTTTCCATATAACTAGTATTATTTCTTCCTTTCATGTTTGGTGCAATTTATCAGTGAAATTATATGAATTGGGAGTTTTCTTTTTTTGGAAAGATTTTAATCACAAGATGTATTTTCCCATGAGTTATGTGGCTGTTCAGATGATATGTTTCCTTTTGATCAAGTTTTTGACAATGTTCTGTCTTTTAAGGAACAGGTCTATTTATATAAGTGATCAAATTTATGAGCATATTATTCCCTGTGTTCCCTTATTGTTTTTGAGATGATTATAGGGTCTGTAGTGATGTCCCTATTTTATTACTATTATTGGTAGTAGTGTCTTCTTTTGTTTCTTTGTGAGTCTTGTTACAGTTTATCAATTTGCTTGAAATTTTCGTAGAATCAGTTTTTGGCTTCATTAGTTTTTGGCTTCATTTCCCCCCCTCAATCTTCTGTTTTAGATTATACTGATTCCAGCTATTAGCTGTATTATTTTCCTTTTCCTTTTATTGAACTTCTTTGCTAATTAGTTTGGAGGAATCTTGGATTACTGATTTGAGAATTTTTTCTTTTTCAATATAAAATTAATTTCTATAAATTTCCCTTCAAACACTATTTTATTTACATCTCACAAATTCTGCTAACTTATATTTTAATTTTCCTTCAATTCGAAATATTTTTAACATACCTTTACATTTTCTCTTACACACACACACACACACACACACACACTTGTATTTGAAGTGATTTTCTTATAAACAATATATAGATAGGTCTAATACTAGCCAATCTGACAATCTCTGTCTTTTCATTGATTATTTGGATATTCACATATTATTTAATTGTTGGTATGGTTGGAATCAGTTCTATCATTTTACTATTTTTTTTCTGTTTTCCAATTCTCAGTTCCACTTCATTTCCTACTTTGTATTATTTGAGTATTTTTAATATTAGTTTTTAATTTATCTAGTTACCTTTTGGCCATATCTCTATTTTTTATTGGTTAATTTTGAGATTGCAATATACATAACTAATGTTTCACAGTGTTCTCAGAGCTCATATTTTACTACTTTAAGTAAAAGGTATAAGGCTTACAAACTGAAATGTCCCTTTACCATTGCCTCCTCTTATTACATTTATTATATATATTATGTCAGCCTACCTTCAAACGCCCTCATTCAGTATTTTAATATTTTCTTTTAGTAGTTATACATATTTTAAAGAATTTAAGAGGGAAAGAGTAGTCTATTTTATTTACCCAAATGTATAAACTTTCTATTACTTTCGCTTCATTTCTGAAGTTCCAGCTATCCCTTCAGTATAAATATCTATAGCCTGAAAAATTTTCTTTAACATATCTTTTAGAAAAAATCTCCTGGACACAAATTCTCTTAGTTTTCCTTCATCTGAGAAAGTTTTTAGTTCACTTGTATTCCTAAAGCATATTTTTAAGTATAGAATGTGGGAATCTTTTTTATTAGCATGTTAGGTATATTTTTCACTGTCTTTTGGATTCCGTTTCTGATAAGAAATCCACGGTAATTGGAATCATCATTTCCTATATGTAACATATTATTTATCTCTAGCTGCTTTCAAGAATTTTTCTCTTTTTTGATTATCAGAAGCTTGACTATGATGTATATGTGTCACCAGCTAGACCCTAAGACCTGGCCTTTATTGCTCACCTGCTCTTACTCACTAACCTTTGTCTTAAACGTTTTTCCCTAAGCTCTTCTTTCAGACTTTCCCTTTAACTCAGACAAATGAAACCCCCAGGTGATGGCAACTGCCCTGACAAACCTCCCTTCTGTCCAGACCATCCAGACTCTTTGAGCTAAACCTGACTTGCACCTTTGCAGATGGACCATGAGTGACCTCTGGAATGACCTACCATCACCTTTACCTCATTATAATACTAATATCTCTGCCTTGGGAGGAGCCTCAGCCTAATTTACATAACATATGATGAATGTATAGGCATGTTTCCTTAAGATGTATGTGCCATCTTATGCCTGCCTCTACGTATATGACAAGTCTTCACTACCTAAATATTCACCATAACCCTAAACAAAAGGAATCCATTCACCCTCTCTTGGGGCATCATGGCTTTGGAAGCCATTCCCATGATCTCCTGATTTATTGCAAATAGAAGTTTCTTCGTGTGACAACTCAACCTGGTGCAGTTTCTGACTCACCAAGGAGCAAACTCACTTTGGTTCATTTACATATGGACATAGTTTTTTTTTTTTTTTTTTTTTAGTATGTTCTAATTGGGATTTACAACTTCTTGACTCTCTAAATTTGTGAATTTTACCAACTTTGAGAAAATTTCAACCATTATTTCTTCAAATATGTTTTCTGTGCCAATCAATATTCCCCCTCTAGTGCTATGAATGTTAGAAATGTTGGTATGTCCCATAAATTCCTGAGACTTTTTATTCATAGTTTTAAATTGTATTTCCTTGTTTCTTTTTGCATTCAATAATTTCTTCTGATTTATCATCAGATTTTCTGACTCTTTCCTCTGATATCTCAATTCTGCTAGTGAACCCATCCAAAGAATCTTTTTAAAAATTTCATGTATTGTACTTTTTAGTTATAAGCTTTTCATTTGGTACTTTTTACATTTCTATTTCTCTGTTGAAGATACCTTTTTTTTCCTTTTCTTTTCATTCAATGTTTATCTTTATCCTATGGATCATAGTTATAAAGCTGCTTAGGGGCACCTGCATGGTTCAGAGAGTTAAGTGTCTGACTCTTGATTTCAGTTCAGGTCATGATCTCAGGGTCATGATCTCAGCATTGTGAGATTGAGCTCTGCATCTATAATAGTTTATCTATTGTTGTTACCACAAACTTACAGCTTAAAAATCAAACATTTATTATTTCACATTTTTTGTTAGTTTCTGCTATAGGCATGACTTAGCTGGCTCTGCTTTTTAAGGATTTCTCACAAGGCTGTGGTCAAGGTGTCAGCTGGGTCTAAAACCCAGGACTGACTCAAAAATTGACTGGGGAGGGATCCATTTTTAAGTCCACATGGTTGTTGGCACAATTCAGTGACTCTTGCATTGTGGAACTGAGGGCCTCAGTTTCTTACCCTTTTGTTTTGTTTGTTTGTTTTTGTTAGAGAGTGCACCTGAAAGGGGGAGGGGCAGAGGGAGAAAGAGAGAGAGAATATTAAGCAGGATTCATAGTATAGAGCCTGACACTGGGCTTGATCTCACAACGCTGAGATGTGACCTGAGCTAAAATCAAGAGTTGGATGCTTAATCAACTGAGCCATCCAAATGCCCCTAGGGCCTCAGTTTCTTGCAGGCTATTGGCCAGAGGCCACTTTCAGTTGCTTTTCAAGTGGGCCTCCATTAGGCAGCACACAACATAGCTATATGCTTAATCATAGCCTGCAAAGAGGAAAGTATATAAGAAAGATGGACATTATGGTCTTACATAAAATAATCATGAAAGTAATATCCTATAACCCTTTTATACTTTATTGATTAGAAGATGCCACAGGTCCTGTCACACAGAAGTAGGAGGGGTAATATAAGGGTGTGAATATCAGTAGGTGGGGAAAATGTGGGCCATCTTACTATATATGCCAAAGTGGGGCCTGTCTCAGTGTTCTTCCCCCTTGAAAATTGATCACAATTACTAGGTTTTTGTACACCGTATGATTTTATATTATATCTTGGACATTTTGAATATTATGTTGTGATTATCAGGATCTTGTTTAAAATCTTGAGAAATGTTATTTGTTGTTATCGATGGTTTCCGTTAGCAGGAGATTAGCCCAGTAAGCTTCATCCCACTATAATTTCTGTCTCAAAGTCATGATTGAATATGTTATATATATCAAAGCTAAAGAAGAATCCTGAAGGCAGAAGGTATGATTTTATACATTCAGCTATGTTCATATAATATGTTCTCAGGCTGCAATATCTCCTGTCTATTATGAACCCATAAAAATTAGTGTCAAATAACTTGCTGAAATATTGATATTAACCCATATCTATGGCAGATTCTAAATCTTTTGAATAGAGCAATTGGGCAACCTGTACCATATTATTTTTCCCTCCATTCCTAAATACAATTTTCTTTGCCTGATCTGAATGGTTGATAGGGCTTGTGAGCTACTAGGTATAAGTCAAGCTAGGGCTCTGTATGGATTCCAGTGGAGAGAATTCATCTAGGGCTTTCTGCATTGTAGGTTTGACACGCACCTGACAAAATTCCATATATCCTATCTAAGCACTATTAATAAAAATTATTGACAATATCAGCACTCACAGATCTCGGGCCATGTAAGGGAAGTCAACTTCTTCCCAACATGCCAGGTCCCTATTGACAAACTAAAGTATCAATTAAGAAACTGTAGAATTTATAGAGCAAGAAACATAAAGAGTTAAAATCATTATAAGAAAATATATATATATGTTTCCCTCTCTTTACCAGACAAGAAATTAAGATTTACAAAGGTCACAGATTTTTCTGTAGTCACAAATACTGGAATCAGTACAGCAAAAACAAGATGAGTACTGAGGAACATTATTTCCCAAAGAAAAGTAATTGTTACACTATTAATAACCCAAAAAAGCAAAGTCAAACTCTGCATAATAAATTAATTTTAAAAAAGTTTTCTCTTTCACATTTATGAGGAAATTCAAAATTTATTAGGAAATCAGAGAAACAAATTTAACATAAAATTACAAAAATAAGAGCTATCCCAACATCATCTTGTTGGAACATGAATTCACAGGTTGAATTTCATATTCTTCCAGACATCAAATGGTATCAGTTCCAGACATCAGACCTTTACCAAATCATATCAGAAGTTTGCAGTGTAGGGTAGAACAAACATCATGTGGGGGTAAGGCAAAATATGTGTGTGGTTTAGAACTTCTGAGTCATTAAGTGAAGGTATAGAGGGTGAGTGTCTCCTACGGCATCCTCACTTAGTAGCAACCAAAGCCAGAGCCGTAGCTGGAGCCGCATCCATAGCCACAGCCACAGAGGGAGCGGGAGCCATAGCCGTAGCCACAGCCAGAGCCACAGCCCAGTCTGCGGAAGCCACAGCCATAGCTGGAGCCATAGCCACAGCCCAGGCCTCCGTAACCGTAGCCTCCGTAGCCGCAGCCTCCATAACCGCAGCCTCCATAACCATAGCCTCCATAACCGCAGCCTCCGTAGCCACAGCCTCTGTAGCCACAGCCTCCGTAGTAGCTGCCACACATGGTGTTGATTGTTGAGGTTCTCCTTGGGTAGAGAAGGTGAGAAGTGCACTTCATTGTGGACATTTTTGCCCCGCAGAGGCCTTTTATATGTTCTCAGAGTGGGTGTCAGCCGCACACGTGTCTTGTCATTGGCTAATTTGCAGGGTCAATGTGAGTAATTTGTTGACTTCTGGTTTTAGACATGGCTTCAGAGGCAATGAAGAAATCTGCTTTGTTTCACCACATCTGAACCATTCTTTGGGCCATTAATGAGAATCAGTTGTCTCATCCTCAAAGCTTTACTCATGAAATCTTCAATTATCCCTTGTAACCAATCTCTTTGAGACGAAATAGCATTTTTATTGAAAAACTCTGACATGCTCCAGATAAATAATTTTACTTCGTTATATTGACATTCGGCAGATCATAGTATACTCCTTTAACCCCAAATTCTCCATCTATTACCTCCTGGCCCAAACCTATTGTTTTCCATGAGGGATTCTTCTCATTTTCATGCAAGAGATGTTTTGCCACTAAAAGCCAAAAATTTATTGCTTAGTTTCATGATGCTTTTGATAAAAAGCAAGTAGTTTAAAATCTTGAAATAACAGGCCTAAGAAAACTGGACTTTCTCATTTACATTAATATTTCTTAAACTTTTAACATTTTATTTTAAAGCATGAAATATTTTCCCCATGGTCTCAAATTTATTTTTTTATTTTTATGTTTTTTTTATTATATTATGCTAGTCACCATACAGTACATCCTTAGTTTTTGATGTAAAGTTCCATGATTCATTACTTGTGTATAACACCCAGTGCACCATGCAATGTGTGCCCTCATGGTCTCAAACTTATATCCTGAATTCACAGTCAGAAAAAAAGGGAAATGACAAGGTTTCATTTAATTTATGAAATGACATGAAATGACATTTAATTTTCATGAAATTTTTTTAAAAAAGTTTGAACTCTTTGTGATCTGAGTGGAGTATAGTGTTTCAAAACAATAATACTGCCAGAGATACCTTTTCATAGAATCTAATAGATTTTCCCTAACAAACAGGTTCTTGGTAAAATATTCCATACTCTGAAAAATATGAGAAATGCATTGTTATTAATATTATTATTATGTTATTACTTTTACTACAATGAAGTTCATTGTTGAAGTCAATGAAAAAGTCAAATAACCACTCTGAACTTCTAGAAAAATCAACTCCTAGGAGTCAATAGAACATATTTGGTAAGTATAAAATGTGTGTTACTCAATGTTTGCACATAATCACTCAATTATTCTTCAGGAAAAAATTCTTATTTATTATTTTTTTAATATAAACTCCTTTGGAAGCATATTTTGACATGTATATTCATTTACCTCTGCCATCTCTTCGTGTGAGCATATGTATACTGTGTGCGTGATTCATTCAAAGGAATAGGGTTGGGACACCAAGTATCTCCTATAAGAATCTGAAGTGTGTTGCTTGCTGACCTAACTACAAACAGTTAGGATGAAAGAACATCACAATAACTTAGGATTCTTTGTATAAGAAAGAAAATCTCACTTAGGGAGAAGGTGGAAGGAATCTGAAGTAGAACATCAATGAACATGTGTATAAAGTCTTTTACATGGTATTAGAAAGAACTAGCTTTGCCTATCACATTGTCTCTCTTGATAATAATGGATATTCCTAATTAGGCAAACTAAAATGAGGGAAATCTCAATATTTTTCTTTTAGGTGTCTGTGTTTGAGAGGTTTACATATGAACACATGTAAATTCCGATAGAATAAATCTCTAGTCTCAGCACTGAGTATGTATAGATCAATCTTCTTAAGGATAGAACTATCTGAAAAGAACTAGCTATTCCAAATCAGGACATCAATCTGAGGGCTCAGAATGACTCCAACTTTTGAAATAGTTTTATTATAAGACAAGGACAACGCTCTCAGACTTTTTTTTTTTTTAACTTACTAATGTTTAAAAGCCAAATAATTTAGAAAAGTATAGCAAGAATACATGCAAATGGCAAAATCTGGAAAGAGAAAATACATGTTTGTCATGAAAGAGTTGACTTCCAATTGTAAAGATTCATTAAAGGCAGACAAATACAAATCTGAGTTGAGATGGGGGGCAAATTCAGAAATTCTCCTAAAATTTAGAATAAAACTATAATAAGAAAAAATTTACAAAAATAGAAGAGATGTGTAGAACAGATTCTAGATATCTAATATGGTAGAGTAAGAATCACACACCTAAAAAGTGATAAACAGGCGGCGCCTGGGTGGCACAGCGGTTAAGCATCTGCCTTCGGCTCAGGGTGTGATCCCGGCATTCTGGGATCGAGCCCCACATCAGGCTCCTCTGCTGGGAGCCTGCTTCTTCCTCTCCCACTCCCCCTGCTTGTGTTCCCTCTCTCGCTGGCTGTCTCTCTGTCAAATAAATAAATAAAATCTTAAAAAAAAAAAGTGATAAACAGAAAAGAGGAGTGGGGAAACACGTAAAGAAAGACACTTTTAGGTGGGGGATTCCTAAAACAAAATCATATATTTAGTTTCATATCAGATATTAATAATTAAAGATACTAATATTTAAGTGTCCTGGGAGCTTCTTTGCCTTTTCTGGGGAAAATATTACCTAGGCAGGAAAAAATATTTTACATTTATATCTTAAGAGACAAAAATCCTGTAGTTATGAGAACTGCCCCTTGAGCACATTCCTTAGTCACTACTTCTTTCAGTTGTAAACTGGTGATAGTTTTAACACATCTCAGACTTGTTCTGAGGATGATGTGAGATAATGCGTGTAAGGGATTTCACACAGTATCTTCTCTGTGGTAAACAGCTTGTAAATGCTATTTAATTGTTATTGTTATTAAAATAATAATTGTAAATTGTCACACAGAGTTCTGACATAAGAATTCCATGAACAGCACCAGGCAAGATAAACAGAGAATATTCCTATATATAGGAAGAACAGAAAGAAACCATGTGTATAATAGTACATGATAACACATACGTAGATTGATTAAATTCCAGGCATGTTTAAATGCTTTACATATCTTAACACATTTAATTCTCATAAAAACATCAAACTGTAGGTGGTGATTTTTATGTAAGAATAACAAGGCCGAAGAATTTACATAATTTGCCCCATGTTATAGGCAGCTAAGTGGCAGAATGTAAATCTCACACAATGCAATATATTTATACTCACTTTTTGCCTCGTGAGAGAGCCTAGGAGCTGCTATCCCTTTATAATAATGGATTATTTATCACAGAAATGCATGAATTTAGACTGATGTAAATAAATGAACAATGAAGTGGAAAAACTTCCTTGCAGAATGCCAGCTAATATATTTGATAAAAAAAAGAAAATCAGAAAAATCAACATTTGCAATCCATCATCATAATAAATAATTCAGTCAAGAAAGAAAAATAAGTGCTAAGACTAATGATAAATTTGGGGATTTGAATGGAATATTTATATAGTTGCAAAATAGCTCTACCACAATACTTAATGGCTGAAAGAATAATAAAAGTAGCTTTCAGGTAGAGAAATCTGGTAGTCACCATATGGATGAAGTATGAAATTAATCCCGTCAGTGATGGATCAAATCAACTTCCAGTGCCAACCAGTAGAGGAGGGCAAAAAATCAAACATCAGTGCTTCCTTTATTCACTTGGCAAAATGCATAACCTTGTTCTAATCAGGAAGAAACATTAGGCAAATCAGAATGGAGGAATATTCTAAAAGAAAATATCTCCTATCATCTGTACAAATATTAAAGTCAGGTTAGAGAATTTAAACAGTGTGACAACTGGGTGCATTTGTGACCCTAGATTAGATTATTTTTCTATAAGAACATTATTACAGCAATTACTTTTTGGAATGAATATTGTAGAAAGGAAGAGGAGGAGGCAGATTGGGGTAGGGAGGAGAGCTGAGTTGGCAGTAGGCTCAATGGAAGGCTCAGGAAACAATATGGAAGATTCCAAAGTTGCGATTTCCCAGAAGAATAGTTGGAGGTTAGGGCAAGAAGGTGTATCCTTATACCCTCCACTGATCAATCACGGGAGTCTGGCTGCAGGAAATGGGTACTGTCTTGCGTTAAGGGTGCTCTTCAGCTGAAGGTACTCTGCCTGTAACACCCCCAGCAACTGGAGAGTCATTTCTTCATTGCTGCAGAGGAATAGAGTACTGTTGTACAAAACAGTCCCAGAAGATGGGGACCGAAGATGAATGCACACCATTTAAACTTACATATATGCTGGGGGTGATCCAGTTATAAATATTAACAAATCTGGTATAAAGCTCTTAAGTAATCCACCTATTACCCAGGATTCTCAGTGATACGATTTTGACAGTTCATACTTGAATTTTGTTCTCGGAATTTATTGTAGAACACAAAGTTGCCCCCCCAAAAAAGAACACGAAGTTGCTTTGTATTTACTCAATGCTTGATTGACCTAATATTGGCACAAATTTCCTTATTTTTGGCATATCGAATGACCTTAATCTCTGTCTTAAAAATATTGGTTTTGGAAATACATAATTATTATATTGATATAGTCAGAAAAAATAGATTGTGACTTATTTTAGTAAATAATTATCTTGCAATGTTAAAATGTATTAATATCATAAAATAATAAGAGGCTAAGAAGTGCTCTATGTTTCATGAAATGCTAGATTATAACAGACAATAAATTGCAAAGTATGATGGTTTTCACTTATTGGATTCTGTATCAGAAATAAAAGCTATAAAAGACACTTAAAAAAATTGGCCATGGACTATGAATTATATAATAATATTGTTCAGGAATAAGTGTGTGTGTGTGTGTGTGTGTGTGTGTGTGTGGTGAGAGACACACAGACACAGAAGGAGAGAGAGACAGACAGAGAGCAGATAGGCAGAAAGGGGAAACCAAACTGGCAAAATACCAAAAATTGCCAAATCTAGGTGAAGAGTATTTAACTGTTCATTATATCTCTTTCCAACTTAATTGAGGGTTTGAAATTTTTCAAAAGTAAATGCCGGGAGAAACGAATTGATATAGAGAAAAACATTATTTTTTGGAGTACTAAAATTTGCAGTGAGTCATTTCT
Source organism: Ursus arctos (assembly GCF_023065955.2). Taxonomy (NCBI): domain Eukaryota; kingdom Metazoa; phylum Chordata; class Mammalia; order Carnivora; family Ursidae; genus Ursus; species Ursus arctos. The sequence goes on along the minus strand of NW_026623056.1, from coordinate 81,089,890 downwards.
TTAATGCCTAAATGTAAATGACTCCTGTTTGAAAGCTTGAATATGAGCATAAAGGGTAAAAAAAGTAAAAGGGAAAATAAAAAACATAAAAAATAAAAATGAAAGAGTGTAAAAAGTATGCAACCTCTAGGTAACACAGAGGGAAAATAATACATGAATATGATATGTATGCTTGCTTCTGTATTAAGAAAGCAGAACAAAATGAAAATCCTTACAAACAGGGTGACTGGGAATGGGTGGAAGGGATAAAAACGAGAGCGAGACTATTTCTGAGTATATCTTTTTATATAGTTTTGATTTCTGAACCATGGAAATACTCAATATATTTTAAAAACAGAATAAATACACCTGAAATCGAATATAAATGGAAACAAAAGAAATCTATCCATAAAGTGAATAGCATAACTACTCAGGAAGAAAATTAATTCATATAAATGTTGAGCACAATATTCTGTCCATTCTTAGTGGGATCGCTTCTGATGCTAAAAACACTGCTAAGAAATTTTAGCAGGTTGCTCGGGGGTATTGCTTTCAGAGTGCAGTTCAGAGCGTATACTGTGCACAGGTTTGAATAGACATAACACAGGGATGTTGTCGGGGCCCAGAGTTTTCACTGTAAGAGAGAAAGAAGCAACTCCAGAATGGGGTAAAATGTAAAAGAATCTTATGTTTTTCAGTTTCAGTTGGAGTTATTCATAATTTGAAGCCTTTAAAGGAGCAAACAAGCCAACATGAATACCAAGTAGATGCTTGTTTGGGGCTGTGAGTAGTGGCATTTTGCTTGAAGTGAAATATTCAGAGAAGCTAACGTGTCAACCACATAGGCTCACGCTAAGACAGTGTAACAGCAGATCTTGGAAAACTATATTCAGTAACAGCCTGGTCTCGTGAGCCGATAGTTAAGCATTTATTCCCTAACTCAAGTCAATACCCAATTTCTTTGTGTTCAATTGTTATGACCTACCAAGTAGACCAAAATAATTTTAAAAAAATCTACCATTGCTTGAGATGGGCAAGCATAAACCATCTCCATTTTGCATAATATTAAATAGAGAATTCTAAGCTTCCAGAATAAAGTAAATAGGAAAGACAAGTCTTCATAAAATAGTGGTTTTAAAGGAAAAAAGGACTTTCTTCTGTGTTATGATTTTTCCAGGGATCTTTATTCCTTCCATGGCTTCAACTTTTTTACTATCTCGGACCAGTCAAAATGAATTGGGACATATCCATTAACTTACACTAAAACGCTACTTAAACTCGTTCATGTCTAACATGAAAGCTCGAAATACTCTATCAAGAGAAGATAATTGCCAAGTTAACAGATACATTAGTCACAGAAAATTAGTGGAGAAACAAATGATTATGGCTACAACTGTGAAATCACATAAATAACAGAAAAAGAAATCTCGAGAAAACCATCAAGTGGCTCTAAACTTGAATACGTAATGGATGGTAGAACAGGTGTCACTGAAAAAAAGCTGTGCATTTCCAGACACATTGAAGTTAGGTGCAAGAGTGGGTTTAAACTTCTTTACCTCTTGCGTTGAGCAAGCAGGGGAAATGCTTCTTCTTTAAATATGACCCAAAACATTGGGGTGCCTGGATGGCTCAGTTGGTTAAGCATCTGAGTCTTGATTTCAGCTCAGGTCATGGTCTCAGGGTCCTGAGATCAGTGCAGAACCTGCTTGGGATTCTCTCTTTCCCTGTCCTCTGCCCCTCGATGCTCATGATTTCTCTCTCTTTCTCTCTCTCTCTGTCTCTCATAAATACATAAATAAGCCTCAAAACAGACTAGAATTGGACAATTCTGTGCCAACTTTCTCATCTTCTAAAAGATTCCACCATTAAGGTTTTGGTGTAAAAGCACTTGGAATATATAATGTTTTCAGGCAATGCTTAACTACATCATCAAATTACCTGTTTTCATCCTCAGTGCCTTACCAAAGCGGAAAAATGAGGGCTTCAAGTCTGTCCCTTCCTTAATGTTGCAAATCAAGGATCTGGTAAAACAACTGAAGTAGGAACAGTAAAACAAGACGTCTCCCCAATAAGGCAATTCTTTCCTTTAATTCATCCAGGGGGAAAAAAAGCCGAAGTGACCAATATTGGACTTTAAATGACGAGAAAGCCAGGTTTATTATTCCAGACTGAATGAGTTTATTAGGAAATTAGAGAAATGGTTCCTGCACGAACATCAAGAGGCAGGATCTGTGGCAGCTTCATTCCAAGGAGAGACCACACAGTTCTCAGGATGAGTTTCACATGCTCCCACTTCTCATGAGTTAAATACAGGAAGGAAAAAGATTGCTGTACCCGACCAGAAGGGCTCCAGAAGGCAAGTCTTCAGCAAAGTTCAGAACGTGTGGGGCTCGGAACTGGTGAATCCCACGTCCAGGTGTGGAGGGTGACAGTCTCCCATGGCGACCTCAGTTAGTAGCAGCCAAAGCCAGAGCCGTAGCCGGAGCCGCATCCATAGCCACAGATGGAGCGGGAGCCATAGCCGTAGCCACAGCCAGAGCCACAGCCGTAGCCACAGCCCAGTCTGCGGAAGCCACAGCCATAGCTGGAGCCATAGCCACAGCCCAGGCCTCCGTAGCCATAGCCTCCGTAGCCGCAGCCTCCGTAGCCACAGCGTCCGTAGCCACAGCCCCCGCAGGAGTTTCCGTAGTAGCTGCCACACATGGTGTTGTTTGTTGAGGTTGTGCTTGGGTAAAGAAGGAGAAGAGAAGTGTCACTTCAGTGTGGACAACTGCCCCCAGCAGAGACCTTTTATATACCCTCGATGTGGGTGTAACCCACCGTATATGCCATGCTATTGGCTAATTTTATGACTAATCTAATTAGTTTGTTGTTCCTCAACCATAAAATAAGTCTTAGAGGTATTTGGGAGGCTCGCTGTGTTTGGTTCTCAGTTTGGACTCCCGCTTAGCCAATCAAGGGCTTCAACGAGAGGAGGCACACTCACACCTATGCAGCCCAGCCCCAAATTAGAATTCAACTTTAGCTCCTGTAACCATTCTTTATATCAAGAAAGAATACATTTATTAGTCTCAATCTTATTTGCTCTTGGCACTAGTTTCACTAACATTGTTAACATTTCATAAGAAAAATACTACTATTGACTCACAAATATTTCTTTTTTTGATCCAAGTTGATTGTTTTCTGCAGGAATTCAGTTCCTTTTTATACTAAAACCATAATGTATCTTTCATCCCCATGATGTTGATAATAATCCAATTAAATTTTCCAAAATACTGAGTCTGAGCAAGATGCATTACCCTTTTCTATGTGTATCAATGAGTCTAATTCCCATTTACATTTAATTTCTACCAAAGAACTACAAAATAAGTTATTCCTTGGAATCCAATTGCTCTGCTTTTCTCTCTCTACATTCAGCATACAATTATACAAATAAGTATTCTCGTTAATATTAGAATTATATTCTAAGAAACTATCCAATAGGCTTAACTTCGCATATTTACGTTTATCAATGTTATCACACAGAAGTCTGTTCCTTTATCAAAATACCCAGTCATGATTCTCTTTGTAACTGATCATACTGGATTCTCTGGCATAGACCTACCATTATTAGTTTTTATTCAAATTAATGTGATAATTCTTCCCATTGGGAGGCACTGGAAAAGTGAAAATAGTTCCATGTGACAGTTAAAAAAATACACGTTTGTGTCTTTATAAGAATGTATGTGGGGAGGTGTCATTATCCACACATCATATGTAATCTGTCAGTGTATTTCTGTTATTCTAATGATATTTCTGAGTCAAACTATTATTTTTATGCATCCCCTCATGACCATAGGCCGAGACAGGGAGTAAAACTCTCTATATTTTAGTTAACTCTTCTCCATAGATTATGAGAATGAAGACAAAAGATTTTTAAAAATTTTCCAATTCATCTGACTTTTTAAATATATCTAAGGAGACAAAAACGCCTTTTAATAATAGAATGTTTTCGTACTAAGGATCTGATCAAACACATTCGACCTTTCATTTAGTGTGTGTTTTGAATGTTCTTTCCATGTGTGTCTTTTGGTAGCTTCATTGTTGTAAAATGGGCATATTATTGTGTCATTTTAATCACCATTTACTGGATTGAGATCTTAGAAGGAGAGGGCATCTATACGATATCGTTTTCAGATTTTCCATTCAGAAATTAAAAGTAGCCTCAACTATCACAGTCAATGAAGTAATAAGTTAGAATAAGTTTTCAGTAAAAACTAATTTAAATAACATGTTGATCAGTCTTCTTCTAGGCTAAGATCTTAGAACATCACTCGAAATTGGTATTACTAAATTGGACCAGTCAGTTAAAAAAACAAACAAACAAACAAACAAACAAACAAACAAACTATAATTAACTTTCTTTTTTGGTATTTGATTAATATGGTTACAAAAGACATTATTGTTTTGTGCAATACAATGTTCCTAATAATAGCATTTATGGGGTTATTTCTTATAGAATTTACTTCCTGGAGCTAATTTGTTTCTTTTGAAGAACCGAGTTGTCTCTGATCATAACTGAGAGCTTGTACCCAAGGAGATTCCATTAACAATTTGTTTTCTACTGTGATTTTCTGAACCATATTTAGTTCTGAAGTACATTCCATGATCAAAAGCAGAATGAAACAACCCTTCTTGTGTCCTTGGTCCTTTCCAGGTACTCTCCCATTTTCTTCTGTTTCATTGCATAACTTCACATCTATTTCCATGGTAGCTTTCTCTTTACAACTTTCCTCACACCTTTTGGTCTTTGGTCCTCACCACTCCACCAAAACATTCCTGCGGGGATCACCAACACTCCAATCTTGTCAAAGCCAGAGAGCCAGTCTTCATTTTACTAAGATTCTGAGTAGCGTTCAAATTGACCAGTTTCTCTTTTCATTCCTGAAAGACTCCCCGACACTTACCTACAACCTACTGCACACATTGGATTTAATTCCAGTATCAGCAAGTGCTCCTTTTAATATCCTTTTTCTCTTGTCTTCTTCAGATCTTGTTTTCAAATGTGGGGGTGCCCAGCTAGGTGTGTGCCCTGCCTGTAGTTTACATTTAAACACTTTTTTTTTTAATTGTTTTTTTCTTTTAACTCCAGTGTAGATAACACAGAGTCTGTGTTATATTGGTTTTGTAGTATTCAATATAGTATTTAAACTTTCTTTCAGGATTACTTTGGATACATTATTCTAGCCAATTAATCTCAATTCACATTTCCAATTCTGGTTGTATCCAAATGATCACTTGACATCTCTTAGATTGATAACAGTCATCAAAAATGTAATAAAATGAAACTAAGTTCTAGATTCTTCATTGCCCCAATTATTCCTTCCTTCCTTCCTTCCTTCCTTCCTTCCTTCCTTCCTTCCTTCCTTTCTTTTCTTTCTTTCTTTCCCTTTCTTTCTTTCTTTCTTTCTTTCTTTCTTTCTTTCTTTCTTTCTTTCTCTTACTTTTCTTTCTTTCCTTCTCTCTTTCTTTCTTTATTTTCCTACATCTTAAAGCATACAAGACATAAGTCAGATGAAGTTCCTCCCCGTGGTTTATCCTTTACTGCCTTTCCACATTAAGGTTGCTAGAGTGCACTGGATTCCCAGTTAAATTTGAATTTCAGAATGTTGAAATTCAGAATATTGAATTTCCTAAATATTACATGGGATATGCTTATACAAAAAAATTGTTTATCTGAAAATCAAATTTTTATTTCCTATATCTAGTAACCCAAAGCTTAGAAACACAGCCTTTATGGGCTGCCCGGTTACAGCTTTGACCAGATCTATGAGTGTCTCTTGGAACACTCTTCCTCTCTTTATAGTACACAGAAATTAGTAGTCTTCTTGTTCTTCAGATGTACCAAATTTGTTCCCAACTTAAAACTTCTGCTTGGGGGTTGCTGATACCTTGAAAGTGATAGCAAAAATGGCTAGGACCTTTTCTTCCCTTCCCTTACCCTCCAGGTTGAAGTAATCCCTCACCAGTGCGCTTTTTAAATTTACCTTACCTTGCCTTGATTGGTTATCGCTATCAGAAACGATCTCCTTCACATGTCATATTTGCTTTCAAATATCCGACTGCATTTCCTGCCCTTGCTCAATCTAGACTTTAAGCTCCATAACAATAGGGAGCTTGTCTGTCCTGTTCACTGCTCCATTCCCAACACTCACAGTAGTGCTTAACAGGTAATTGAGTCTTAAAAGTTTGATGCATGAAAAGATTAATAAATGGCCGAATCAAAGCAATCAAATAGCATTTTAAAATTCTTTTATTTTGAAAATAATTTCAGTTACCAAAAGTTGCAAAAAATATATAGAACATTCCCATATACCCTTCACCCAGTTACACAACTATGTTAACACCTTTCATAATCAAGTACTAAGAATCAAAACTAAGAAATTAACCTTGCACAATATTCTTAACTAATATATACCTTTTAGTTGGGTTTGCCATTTTTTTCACTAGTGTACTTTTTCTGATCCAGGACCCAATTCAAGATCCTACTTGGCATTCGACTGTTTTATTTCTTTAGTCTCCCTCGAATTGGTGACAGTTTCTGTCTTTTCTTCACTTTTATGGCATTAACAAATTAAAAAGTCAAGTGTTCTGTAGTATGTTGCTCAATTTGGGTTTGTTTGTTTTCTTATAACAAAGTTGAGGCTAGACATTTGGGGCAAGAATACCAAAAGAGGCATACCTATTTCATTGTGTCATAGCAGGGGTTACATGATGGCAGTAAATCTTTAAAAGTTTCTGGAATCGATTTTTAAGCTCAGATTACTAATACAGTAAATATAGACATGGTCCATGGATTTCAACTTCAGGGATTCTACCATGGTTTTTGATCATGTACAAAATGATAGATGCAAATACATGTGAAGTATAAACCAAAGTGGCTAATACTGCTCCATAAAAAAACACAAAAACCCACAATAAAACACATTAATCATTCAGATATTTACAACCGAAGCTTGCCATGTCTTCTCTATGTAGTCTATGTGACTTCTGCCGTGTCTTCTCCACAAATTTTCCAACCTTCCTTACATCTTTGAAACCATACTTTTACTCCCAAGGGTGCATATATGCAGCTAGGAAGGAGGATGTTATTAAAGGAAAAAGAATTTTGAAGAAGTGGAACATGTATGGGTTATATGAGCTCATGTAGCTAGTAACATAGTTGAGATCTCACATCTGGAGTAAACAAGTCACAAAAGTAGGAGAAAACCCTTTCATTAAAGGCACATGATTTCATTACAAGCATCCTGACACACAGCAAAATTGTCTTGGATACATTGGTTATGAGGAACTCTTAAGATGGTTAGAAGGCCAATTAGTTTGAAGCGTGAATCCAATAGTGCTTGTGGTTTGCCCTACATACCAGTCAGTTGGTATATCAGGCCCTGTATAGATTATAAACTTAAAATCCTAGAAATTGATTCTGCTATTCAACTGAGACTTCTCCTTACACTATGAGCTTCTACAACAACCACTATGGTGGCCTGGGCTGTGGCTATGGATGTGGTTATGGTGGCTATGGTTATGCCTCTTACCGTCCATGCTGCTATGGAGGATGCTGGTCTTCTGGCTTCTTCTGAGAAATTCTAAATTACTGATTTGTTTAGGGAATTTTCCTATGAGGTCCTATATGTATCCCCTGCATTATTTACAATAACCATGTTATTGTCTGTTCAAATAATGACTGTCAAATCTTAGACTACCATGTAACATAAGAACTTTTTTGATAGAAATCACTTGAGTTTTCAACAATTGAGAAAAATATTCATTTGATCTTTACTATTACATGATTGAACACAAACAATATTCACCATTTCCATTTGGGAAAAATGTCTAAATTCATTTTTCATTAAAAGTAGTGTTTGCAGGGCACCTGGGTGGCTCAGTTGGTTAAACGTCTGCCTTTGGCTCAGGTCATGATCCCAGGCTCCTGGGATCGAGTTCCACATCAGGCTCCCTGTTCAGCAGGGAGTCTGCTTCTCCCTCTGCCCCCGCCCCTTGTGCTCTTTCCTGTGCACACTTTCTCTCTCAAATAAATAAATAAAATATTTTAATTAAAAAAAAGTAGTGTTTGATACCCACAGCATTTTGTGCATATTTATTTATTTAGATTTCTTCTGTGCGTGTGTGTGTGTGTGTGTGTGTGTGTGTGTGTGGTTGTTGACCCTTTTGGTTATCTATAGTTCATAAATTAGATGTGTGGTTGAATAGAGTTATTCATATAGTGCATTTATTTTTTATTTGTTTTATTTTATTATAATTCCAGTATAGTTAACATACAGTGTCATACTTGTTTTAGGTGAACAATATCGTGATTCAACAATTTCATACCACCCAGTGCTCATCACAGCAAGTGTGCTCCTTAATCCCCTCACCTATTTCACCCATCCCCCCATCCACCTTCTCTCTGGTAACTATCAGTTTGTTTTCAACAGTTAAGAGTCTGTTTCTTGGCTTATTTCTCTCTCTCTCTCTCTCTTTTTTTGTTTCTTAAATTCCATGTATGAGTGAAATCATATGGTATTTGTCTTTTACCGACTTATTTCACTTAGCATTATACTTTCTAGCTGCATCCATGTCTTTGCAAATGCAAAGATTTCAATCCTTTTTTATGGCTGAATAATATCCTGTTGTATATCTATACCACATCTTCTTTATCCATTCATCTATCCATAAACACCTGGGGTGCTTCCATTACTTGGCTATTATAAGTAATGCAGCCGTAAACACAGGGGTGCATTATCTTTTTGAATTAGTGTTTTTGTATTCTTCAGGTGAATGCTCAGTAGTGAAATTACTAGATCATATGGTAGTTCTATTTTTAACTTTTTGAGGAAACTCCATACTGTTTTCTAGAGTGGCTGTACCAGTTTGCATTCCCACCAACAGGGCATGAGTGTTCATTTTTCTCCACATCTTCACCAATACTTGTGGTTTCTTTTGTTTTTAGCCATTCTGACAGGTGTGAGGTGATATCTCATTGCAGTTTGGATTTGCATTTTTCTGTTGATGGGTGATGTTGAGCATTTCTTCACGTGTCTGTTGGCTATCCACAGGTCTTCTTTGGAAAAATGTCTGTTCATGTCTTCTGCCAATATTAAATTGGATTATTTGTTCTTTTGGTGTTGAGTTGTATAAATTTTTGACATATTTTGTATACTAATCCTTTATTGGATATGTCATTTGCAAATATCTTCTCCCATTCAGTAGGTTGTCTTTTAGATTTTTTGATTGTTTCCTTCGCTATGCAGAAGATTTTTATTTTGATGTAGTCCTAATGATTTCGTTTTGCTTTTGTTTCCTTTGCTTCAGGAGACATATCTAGAAAAATGTTTGTACGACTAATGTCAAAGACATTACTGCCTCTTCTCTCTTCTAGGATTTTTATCATTTCAGGTCTCATATTTAGTCCCTTAATCCATTTTGAGTTTATTTTTGTATATGATGTAAGAAAGTGGTCCAGTTTCATTCTTTGGCATGTGGCTGGCCAGTTTTCCCAAGACCATTTGTTGAAGAGACTTTTTCTCATTGCATATTCTTTTCTCCTTTGTCAAATATTAATTGACCATATAATTATGGGTTGATTTCCGGGCTTTCTATTCTGTTCCATTGATTTAGGAGTCTACTTTTGTGCCAGTACCATACTGTTTTGATTACTATAGCTTTGTAAATAACTTAAAGTCAGGAATTGTGATACCTCCAGTTTTGTTTTTCTTTTTCAAGTTTGCTTTGGTTACTCAGGGTCTTTTGTGGTTCATACAAATTTTAGGATTATTTGTTCTAGTCCTGTGAAAAATACTGAGGAAGATATAGAATTTGAAGTTTATTTTGGTGAAGTTTTCAAGAGGTGAATCTCTGCTTGCATCTTGGTAAATATCTGCTTGCCTGTTTCATAACAAGGCAGTGGCTTATGTGGACAAAAATAATGTAAGCTTAGGTCTGATCCAAAATATAGGCTGCAAAGTGTATCCCTGATCCTAATAGTCTGTTCAGTAAAGCTGTTTATAATAACTTCTCTTAATTCACTCAATTTATTACTACTAAATAACAATAATGTCAGCAATAATAAAATATAAATCAATAATATCTATCAGTATTTTAGGAACTAATGGTGGAATTTGGTAAAATTCAGACTGACAAAATTACTTTCTGAATAGAGACCAGATTATGAGGGTGGCCAAAATCCTAACCTGCCCCCAAATGCATGTTTTCTAAAAGCATCTAGTGAAGAGAATTAGGTAGATATGTTTTCTTTGATAAGCTGAAGATAACACATGGGACTATGTGCAATTTCAATTATTTTAAATTCATTGGCTCTTGTTTTTGGCCTAACATATGATCTATCTTGGAGAACATTCTATATGTGCACTTAAAAGAGACTTGTGTTTTCTTGCAGTTGGGTAAAATGCTGTCTAGAGGAGTGTTAGTTTCTAGCTGGTTTATAGTGTTTTTTTCCAAGTTTATGTATATTATAATCTTTTATGTAGTTGCTGTATCCATTATTCAAAGTGAGATTTTGACACCTTCAATTATTATTAATGCAGTCCTTTTTTTTTTCTTTCAATTCTGTCAATTTTTTGATTTGTTTATTTTGGTGCTCTGTTGTTAGCACCAAGTGGATTTAACACCAGTGCGTTCATTATATCTTTCTGAAAGATTACCCTACTTATCATCTGAAAATTTCTCCCTTTATCTCTATTAAATGTTTTTGGCTTTAAAGTATATTTAATCTGATATCGTTATAGCCACTCCAGCTTTCTTAATAGTTGCTATTTGCATAATATGTATATGTATTTCCATTCTTTTACTTTCTTTTATTTCAAGAGAATTTGATTGTTGAAACATTTTTTGACAGTTACTGTAAAATTTGTATTATACAAATGGAAAACCTGATTAGTGTTAGGGTCAGTTAATTATCTTTTCTCATTCAAGTTGTAATTTTCTTGTTTCTTGGTATGATGGGTATGATAGTAATTTTGTGTATTAGAAGCATCTTGATCCTATTAAAAATTTTTTTTCAAAAGCAGGTAGTCACCCTGCTTGGGTTTAGCACATGGGTCTTGTGGGTAATGATTCATAATTTTCAGAGTTATTGCAGTGTTATTTTGGTCTGTTTGGTTTATCTTGTCCCACTGGCTGTCCCATGGCCCCTGCCATTGCTACCTGAAATTGTGGAAGGAGTTTCACCAGGCCATCTGCTGTGCGTCTTTTGGTGGAGTAGTGGCATGGTGAGAATCCCCACCTACCTCCCTCACTGCCAAGAGGTCTCTTGTGGGGGGCAGGAGGGTCTCAGATACATGAGGATAGTCTTTCTGGATCAGTAAACAACTCCCATTAAATAACATAGTTGAAAAAAGAAATCACATGGGGAGTTAGAAGATATTTTGAATTGATTAATAAAGAAGTACAACATTCCAAATGTATGGCTTACCACTGAAGAAGTGATGAGAAGGACATTTATAGCTTTAAATATTTATGTTAGAAAAAAGAACATGTTAAAAATCAGTGCTCTCAGCTTTCTTAAAAAGCTAGAAATGAAGGAAAGATTAAATATAAAGTAAGAAGAATGAAAGAAAAATAAAGACAGGAGTGTAATCAACTCAATAGAAAATGAACAAAGTATAAAGAAAATTAATAATACAGTATTTGTCTTTCTCTGACTTATTTCACTTAGCACAATCCTCTCTAGCTCCATCCCTGTCACTGCAAAGGGCAAGATTTCATTCTTCTTTATGGCTGAGTAATATTCCATTATATATATATATCAATCACATCTTCTTTATCCATTCATCAGTCAATGGACACTTGGGCTGTTTCCATAATTCAGTTATTATAAGTAATGCTGCTATAAACATAGGGATGCATGTATCCCTCTGAATTAATATGTTTGTATTTTTTGGGTAAATACCTAATAGCACAATTGCTGAATCATAGGGTAGTTCCCTATGATCACTCATATGTGGAATTTAAGAAACCAAATAAAGGAGCAAAAAGAAAAAAGAAAAGAGAGAGAGAGGCAAACCACGAAACAGACTCTTAACTACAGAGAACAAACTGATGGTTTCTAGAAGAGAGGTGGGTGAGGAGATGGATGAAATAGGTGATGGGGATTAAGGAGTGCACTTGTTGTGATGAGTACTGGGTGTTGTATGGAAGTGTTGAATCACTATATTATATACCTGAAACTAATACTACACCATATGTTAACTAACTGGAATTTAAATAAAAACTTAAAAAGAAAAGAAAATGGATAATACCCAAAGTTGGTACTTAGAACAAATCAACCAAATAGAAAAATTCCAGAGAGATTGGTCAAGAATGTAAGAGAAGGAATACAAATCACCAATAAGAAGAATAAAAGAATTAATGTTTTTTTAAGATTCTACAGGCAACAAAAAGGAAAAATCAGTATTATGAAGGCTGTTATGCCAATAAATTCCACAATACAGATGCAATGGTAAATTTCCTTTAAATATTCAAATTACCAAAATTGACCCCAATCTGAGTAACACTATATCTAATAAAGAAAAGGAATTAATTAAAAATGCTTTTCCAAAAAGAAAACTCTAAGTCCAGGTGTCTTCACTGAAAAATTCTATTAAATATTTATACCACATTCTTACGTGTAACTTAAGAAAATGGCAGAAGCCTTGGTACTTGAACCCCAATCTTTTTTCTCCAGAAGTGATACTGAGCAGAGGTATGTTACACTTATATTTTTGTTTGTTTGTTTTTGTTTTTGTTTTTTTAGTATTTAATTTTCATACCCAAAACACAGAAACCGTTTTTATGAAGAATTCATATGTCCATCTCTATCTTTATTTCTATCTGTATCATCTATCTATCAATGAGATGTAGATAGAAACACACTAAAAATGGAAGACTTTAATATACCCACTCTCACAAAACAGAATCAAGTAGAAAAAGTAAGTAAGCAGAGAAAACATCTAAGCAATATAATTAATAAAAGGTAGCTTTAATGGATATGTATACACCTCTTCACATATAGTACAGGATAAACTTTCTCAAGCTTCTACTGAAAATACACAAAAATTATTCATATATTAAGTCACAAAGAAAAAAATTAATAAATGTTTAAAGTAAAAATACTGCACAAACACTCTCGGATTTCTATCCAATAAAGCTAAAAATTGTTTGTTTCTTTAATTTTTTTTATTATGTTATGTTAGTCACCATACAGGACATCATTAGTTTTCAATGTAATGTTCCATAGTTCGTTGTTTGCTTATAACACCCAGTGCTCCATGCAATGCATGCCCTCCTTACTACCCATCACTGGGCTAGCCCATTAAAAATTGTTAACAAAAACAAAGAACAGAAAATTTCTTCACCTGGAAAGTAAATCTTTGGTTAAACAACTCTCCTGTGAAAAAGGAAATATAATATGAGATTACAGTATTTTATTTTTTAAAAGATTTATTTATTTGAGATAGAGAAAGAGAGCACAAGCAAGCAAGGGGGGAGGGGCAGAGGGAGAGACAGAATCTCAAGCAGACTCCCCACTGAGTGTGAAGCCTGACACAGGTTCAATCCCCTGAGATCATGACCTGAGCTGAAACCAAGAGTTGAATGCTCAACTCACTGAGCCACCCAGGTGCCCCAGGTTATAGCATTTTAAAATAAATAGCAGTAATGAAAATAGTAGTTAATAGAATGAAAAAATTTCAAGCAGTAATTAGAGAAAAAATCATAGTACTAAACACTTTTGTCAGTGAAAATGAAAGAAATAACGTAAATAACTTAACATCCCAGTTAAGAAAAACTTCATAAAGAACAACTAAGTAAACCAAAGAAAGTACAAGGAAACACTTTAAATAAATAATAAAAAAACAGATAAGCAGAAATTAATGAAGTAGAGAAAAGACAAAAGAAATTTTAAATGACTCAAAATGCTATTATTTGAAAAGATTAACATTTCTAAATCACTTGCTAATTTGGTCAAGGGTAAAAGGGAAGAGGCATATGCAAAATAAATAGCAATAAAGAAATAAATATGTAAACAAGAAGTTTTAAAATTATATAAATTTACTTTGCTGATTTTTATGGATATAGATTTGAAAACTTACATTCTTAGGGGAATACGGATTACCAAAACCAATACCATTACATTTAGAAATTATAAAGAGATTAATTTTCATAGAACAAACAGAAAAGTAAGGAAATGACCCACAAAAAATTCCAGATCCAGATATTTTTCTCAGTGAAATTCTACTAAATCTTTAGAGACAAAATACTCTGAATGTGCTATAAATAGTTCCAGAGCATCGGAGGTGAATGAGAACTTCCCACTTCCTATTAGGAAGGATGTACACCATCAATATTGGTGGTAGACAGATAATTGTGATTTCTGCCTCTGTATGTCAATGCCTTGTACGATCCCCTCTTTTTGAGTGTGAGCAAAACTTGTGATTTACCTCTAATAAATAAAATATAGCAAAGGTAGTAAAATACGTATCATCATGTCTATGTGATTATGTTGCATAAATTCGTATGGAATTATAGCACCTTTCTTGTTGGAGTCTCTCTCCCCTTCCTGCCTGGCTTTGAGAAATCCAGCAACCGCATGTGGGAATCCACATGGCAAGGGGCTATGGGCAGCTTTGGAGCTGAGGGTAGTCTCCCGCAGACATTCTGCAAAGGCCTCTCGCCACAGTTAATGTCAAGCAACAGTTAATGTTGAGGGATTGTATTCTGCTAAGTATGTGAGCTTGAAGGAAGACCCTTTCTTAGTTGAGACCCAGATGAGATCAAACACCTGGCAAACATCTTCGTTACTGAATTGTGAGACCTGAAACTGTCTGAAATGCAATTTTTATCTAGTTATTATGGCCCACTGTATGTGCCAAATGGTTTTAGTCTACTACTACCTTAAGAAGTAATAGACTATAAAAATATTCCTTAGGTTGTTTCTTTTATTAAAATATTTTTTTAAAGATTCAAAGTAGAGAAGAATATTACCACATCTATGAATATAAAATTGGGGAAGTTATTATTTTTCTTAATTATTTACCATATACTGCATGAAGCTTAATTTATAATTCATAAAATAATATTGCATTTGTTGCTAAGAGTTACCCATAACAAATATTATTCCCTCAGTACCAGAGGAGGAAACTGAAGTTTACCAAAAATAAATTACTTTCCTAAGACAATTGACAAAGGAATTGGTCAAGAAGCTGACCTAGAAAATATTAGGGAAATAGTTCCCTAAGGAGATCGTTGTTCACTTTCTTCTAAACGGAAACCAAAAAATTTCAGTAAGACATTTGGGACATCAAATGACTGACATAAAACCAGGGTTGCTGTTTGGATTGAACAAGTTTATTAGGTCAACACAGAAACGAGCTCCAGCCTGAATATCATCGAGGCGGTTGCTCTGACACCATCATCCTAATGAAAACAGAACTGTGGGGGTCACAGGTGAATTTCACCATCTCCCACTTCCTGTGTAAATTCGGGGAATCTGTAGGTTAGGCTGTAGGCGACAACAGACCGTGCTAGACTTTCAGCTTGCAGGCTATCATCACCCAAGGGAAAGGCTCAGAACGTGTGGGGCTCCGAACTGGTGACTCCCACGTCCAGGTGTGGAGGGTGACAGTCTCCCATGGCGACCTCAGTTAGTAGCAGCCAAAGCCAGAGCCGTAGCCGGAGCCGGAGCCACATCCATAGCCACAGAGGGAGCGGGAGCCATTGCCGTAGCCACAGCCAGAGCCACAGCCGTAGCCACAGCCCAGTCTGCGGAAGCCACAGCCATAGCTGGAGCCATAGCCACAGCCCAGGCCTCCGTAGCCATAGCCTCCATAGCCGCAGCCTCCATAACCGCAGCCTCCGTAGCCACAGCCCCCGCAGGAGTTTCCGTAGTAGCTGCCACACATGGTGTTGGTTGTTGAGGTTGTGCTTGGTTAGAGGAGGAGAGGAGAAGTGTTACTTCAGTGTGGATTTCTCCTTGCTGAGGGCCTTTTATATGCCTCAGGATGAGGGGGCCCCACCACATGTGCTCATGTCCTTGGCTATTTTTATGACTCATCTAATTAGCGTGTTGTTTCAGGACCGGAGCCTAATGCCTGAAGGCATTCAGGAGGCTTGCTTTAACCAACCGAAGACCTTTAATAAGATGGTAGAGTCACACTAACAAAGCTCTCTTTCATAACAAATCTTCACCCTAAAATTCTATAACCAGGTACCATATAACACAGGGAACATTTTCAATGGTTTCAATTGACTTGCTCTTGACCATAATTCTTTTTTCTCTTTGACCCTCTAAAATTATATTGTCCTCCATAGTACAGCTTTAACTCTGGTTCCAGGCCAGAGTCAGATAGTGTTGTGTGGCTTAAGTAACAGTGATGAGATTAAAGAATAGAATGAAGATTAGAGTAGAGTAGGAAGGCAATTTGGGAGACCCTCTGTATCTCATTCAGCTCTGTCCTAATTAGCAGAGGATTGAGGACACAAAATCTTTATGTCACTGACTTCATCTGCCTTGATAAGAAACTCAAATAAGGAAATTGGATTTTAACACAAACAAACCAACAAATGGAATAATTTTTTATCCACTCAAAATGTTTCCTTTCTAAATATGTGTCTTTGTGAGTATATTTTTGTAAATAAAATATATAAACACATTATTGTGACAAAATGTTATGTAGTGTCCTTCTTGGTAGAAACATTATTAGCAGACAGATCTTGACGATATCAGTGTAATTTCTCCCATACATAAAATGAAATTTTCCCTGTGGAAATGTTATACAAATATTGCTATTGTCTGTCCAAATTGGACCCAATCTAATCTTTAATGACTATGGGTCGTAACTGCACTGATTCGTGAAATTTCTTATCAATTGGGGGGGGGAACAAGGCTTTGATATTTTGTTATTGTTATATGTTTGTTTACGTATAATACTAAAATTTTTCATGTGGAAAAATTTCTAGTTTTGTTTTTCGATAAAGTAATAACTTTCACAATATATAGTGCTTGTCATAAATAGTCCTTTCTCTCGATTATTTGCATCTTCTTGGGAATGTATGTGTGCATACATGGTGGCGGAGGGGGGCGGAGAGGCGGGGCGGGAGAGAGAGAGAGATACTGCTGGCCTGGTGACTATTGAACTGATGTGGCGAAACAGGTAAGTCATGGCTAATGGTTTTTCCAAGGAGCGACTGTGTAAAAGTATTTTCACGCGCGGCTCCAGGAGTGACTATGTTCTGCGTTAGTCTAATGTAAGTGTCATTTGAGGAAAATTCCGTGTTTGGTCCAGGTCACTGGGTAAAAACAGTAGCACTATTGCCCACCAAATATCGTATTTTCTATCGCAATTTTCTCTGGACTGAGAGTCTACCCTGAAACGTGCCTCTATACAGATGATTCCCCCCTGCGCCGTGTGCTTGTACTAATTTTCACTCACAGATAAGAATCTCTCTATGTAGCTGCTTGATATGCCTGGTAATCTGATATCCCCACAGCAAAGATCACCTCATTTTGAGGTCTCAGTGAGTGTTTTGAGTGTGTCAGACTCTAGTCATCTCCTGGCAGAGTCCCTGTTACCAGAAGGTGGTGGTCACCATACAAAACACATGTGTGGCCCAAATGCATGCTGAATAATACGGCCTCGATCCTGGTAGCTTCATTGACTTTCAATGATGCTCCCGGTAATGAATTGCTCCTTTTATTTCCTTTATTTATTGATAGTCTTAATTAGTCACTAAAAATATAAAGAAATGGCAATAAAACATAAAGAAACAATAGCTACTATTCTTTCATTTACTACTCTTTTTTTTTTTTTTTAAAGATTTTATTTATTTATTTGACAGAGAGAGACAGCGAGAGAGGGAGCGCAAGCAGGGGGAGTGGGAGAGGCAAGAGCGGGCTTCCCATTGAGCAGGGAGCCCAATGTGGGGCTTGATCCCAGGACCCTGGGATCATGACCTGAGCCGAAGGCAGACGCTTAATGGCTGAGCCCCCCAGGCGCCCCCATTTACTACTCTTGAATGTAGCAGGCCCATCAATGATAAAAAGATCCATGTAGGGATTATACTTCGTAGATCAACATGACAGACTGGCATTCTCCACCCTGGTCCCTAACTGCAGGCTTTCTAAAAGCAAACAGAGGCAAGAATTTCTTGGTCTTGTGTTGGTGTCTGTCCTTCCTCCACAAAGTGAAAAAGTCAATCCATTATGAAGTGCTAACTTTACTTTCTGAACCAGTGACTGGGTAAAGTTGGTGATCATTCCTTCAAGGAAATATGAAGAGAAGAGGGAAGTGATTTCTCCTTAATAAAATATATGTTGGGCCTCTGCTTGGTATTTGCATAAATTATCCCCTCTCATGAATCAACACATTTATAGGTTAATCACTTTAATTTCTATTTTAGCTATGCCAAATTAAACCAATTCTCAGAAAGGTAAACTTGAAGGATTTTTATTGAAATTGTGCAGAACTGAACATCATATGTATTTATTCCTGCCCACATATCTTGTTCCTGATACAAGTTAGTGATCTAGAATGTGATGGATGCCATTGTAATTTTGCATAATATTTCTTAATTATTAACTTATTGTGTAAATGGGTGTCAAGGTATTTACTCTGGTAGCTTGGAACCCAGGGACCTTAAGTCAGTGAACAAAATATTTTGTGTCTAGGATGATGGTACCAAATATACAGACCATATGCCTTATTTGTATCAAATTATAGGAAGTTAAAGAACAGGCAAAACTAATTATGGATGATAGAAATAAGAATAGTGGTTATCTTCGGGGAACATGAGTATAAATTAATTTTTTTAAAAGACTGAATTCATTTATTTGACAGAGAGCGAGCGAGAGCACAAGCAGGAGGATGGCAGAGGGAGAGGGAGATGCAGGCTCCCCACTGAGCAGGGAGCCCAATGCAGGGCTTGATCCCAGGACTCCAGGATCATGACCTGAGCCAAAGGCAGACACTTAACTGAGCCACCCAGGCGCCCCTGAATTAATTTCTTTAAATGTTTTTTCTGCATCTGTTGGGATGATTGTTGATATCCTTTGCCTTATTTGTTCCGTCCATATGGTGAAATATACTATCACATGGTAAACAAATGTTGCCTTCCTAGTTTAACTTTAATTTGGCAAAGAGATATTACGCAAATATTTCTTAAACATCTCTGGTAATATTGGTCTCATGAATTGTCATGGAAAAATGTTCCCCCTTCTTCAATATGAAATAGATACTATTAAATTCAATATTTGATAAAATGTATCATTTAAGCCATGTTGGCTTGAGTGTTTGTGTGTGTGTGGGTGTGTGTAAGAACACTTAAAAATATGTGTATGTTTTAAAGATATAGGCTATTTAGATTTTATATTTGTTTTGTACTAGTTTTAATTATGTGAGTCTTTCAAGAGATTTTTCTATTTCATCTAAGTTATTGAATTTATTGTTACAAAATTATTCACCCATCCCTGTATATGTTAATCATGTCTGTCAGATCTGTGGTGATGTCAACTCTTTGATTCCAGATATTGATAATGTAAATTTTAATCCTTTTAAATTATCAATTTAAATTAAAACTTTTGGAAAAAGCTCATGTTAGTTTCACTGCTCTTATTCTTTTTCTCTATTTCATTGATTTCTGTCTTAATCTGTTTTATTCCCTTCTTCTACATAGTTGGATAGAGTTTGTTCTTTTTCTAGCTTTTAAGGTAAAACCTTAATTGTTAACTTTAAAACTTTCTTCTCTTCTAATATATGCATTTAAAGCCATCAATTACTCTGTAGTCTCTGCTGATGTATAATCCCACAACTTGTAGTATTTTTTCTATTGTCATTTTAATTCTTTCAAAATTTTATTTTAACTTTCATTATGTTTCATATTTGATCCATGAAATTGAGATTGTGTTGTTTTAGAGATTTTCCAGATATTCCTGTGTTCCTGATGTTTCATTTAATGTCAGTAGATTTTATTCCTTTTAATTTATTGAATTTAATTTATTAGAACTTATTTTTTAGCCCAGCTTATGATAGATCTTGGAGGATCCCAGATGCACGTGGACGCTATGTACATTCTACCACTGTTGGGTATAATACCTTGTCTGTGCCTATCTGGTCAGTTGGGTTGATTTGTTCGTTTCCATAAATGCAGTGATTTTCTGTCTACTTAGTTCTATCAGTTGCCAAGAAAATGTTATGAAATCGATAGTTAAAATTATGGAATTTTCCATTTTTCCTTTCAGCAGTTTGTAGTTTATGCTTCACCTCATTTTGAAGCTCTGTCATTAAGTGCAGGCACATTTAGAATTGTTATTAAGGAATTGATCTTTCTATCATTATGAAATATTACTCTTCAGCTTATTAATATGCCTTATTCTGAGGTTTGTTTGCTAATGATATATCCACTCCTGCTTTATTATTACTTAGTCTTTCTGTGTCTTTACATTTAATGTAGGTTTATTGTGCATAAGCTACAATAAATAAATATTCTTATTTGTAATTAATATGTTTTGAGTTTCAAATTCAATGCCCTTTTGACACAGTTGTATTTAACTCTATATCAGCTCACTATTTGTTTTCTATTTTCTAATCAGTCCTTTCCCCCCATATTCTAATTTTTTTATTGGCTTATTTTATTTTTTTTTAAGTTCCATTTTATCTTCTGTTTTGGCTTATTAGATAAAATGTTACTTATTGTATGTTATTACAGTATGCATCTTAATTTATCAGGTTTTTAAAAAATAATATTATTCCACTTCACATGAAATCCACTGACAGCAGCACACATTGTTTCTGTCATCCCATTCTTAATGCTATTGTCAGGCTCCTTAGAGATTTTATGTTTAATTGAGGAATTTGGATTTTGTATTATTTTTTGTTTTGAGGCTTACTTTGTCTGATATTATAGCCACTCCAACTTTCTTAAACTAGTGTTTATTATAGATTAATAATTTATGCGCATAGTATATATTTATGTATTCTTTTGTTTTTAACTTATCTGCATTTGTATATTTGTTGTAGGTATTTTCTTGCCTTCTTTCATACTTTTTTTAGTGTTCCATTTTATTTTTCATAGATTTACTAGATATGTTTATGATTTTAGTGGCTGTTCTAAGGATTACAATATGTATCTTAATTTGCCACACTGAGTAGAAGTAATAATTTTTAAAAAGATTTTATTTATTTATTTTTGTGTGTGAGGGGGAGAGAGAGAGAGAGGCAGAGGATGAGCACAAGCAGCAGGGGGAGGGGCAGAGGCAGAAGCAGACCCCCTGCAAAGTAGGGGATAACCCAACTTGGTCATGGTGCATAATTCTTTTTATACAATGTTAGATTCATAAGCTAATATTTTGTTGAAAATTTTTGCATCTATGTCATTTAGACATTCATCTGTAGTTTTCTTATAATGTATTTATCTAGTTTTGATATTAAGGTAATAATGTTGGTCTCATAGAATGAGTTATCAACAATTCCCTCTGTCTTCTGGAAGTGATTATAGAGAGAATTGATATAACTTATTCTTTAAATGTTTTGTAGAATTTTCCAGTGACCCATCTGGGTCTAGTGTTTCTCTTTTAGAAGACTGATAATTATTGACTCAAGTTTTTCAATAGATATAGGCCTATTAAGATTGTTTATTTCTTCTTGTGTGAGTTTTGGCAGGCCATATGATACGTTTTATAGCAAGCCACTATTTATTTTACTAATCACTGTAAAAACTGTTTATAATTCTGTAATTTATTAATTTTATCCAGTCCTTTAGGTGGCTGATTGTTTTTTAAATTTTTGTCTGTTTATCTTACTAGAATATGCCCTCTGTGAGTACAAACATAATCATTCTTGATCAGTATTGCATTAGCATTCACCACAAAAAAATAAAAGAAGACCTAAAGATATACCATGTTCATGAGTTGGAAGACTCAGTATTGTTAAGATTTTCATTCTCTCAAAATTGATGTAGAGATCTAACTCAATCTCAATAAAAATATCAGCAGAATATATTTGTTGACATTGATAAGCTTATTCCAAAATTTAGATTTCTAGTTCTTCAAGAATAGCAATCTATCCATTCATCCTCTTTTGCCTTTCCTCCACTTAAGCCTGCAGTTTCTTTCAGGATTCAAGGGATATAGGAATACTGAATTTATTTAACATGGGTGGTTGAAACTTGACTCCCATTCTGACAGTCTTTCTACATCCCAAATAAAGATAGGATTTATAAAGCCAAATTGTATTATAACTGGCTTCTCCTTTTATGTAGCAACACAGAAGGTTTTATTTCTGTATTTTCCAGGTATCAGCATCATTATTTTCACAATCAGCCTTCAAAGTTTGAATTCATTCCTAACTTACAGTATGTTAGAGTAGGGTGAGGATAGAAAT
Source organism: Ursus arctos (assembly GCF_023065955.2). Taxonomy (NCBI): domain Eukaryota; kingdom Metazoa; phylum Chordata; class Mammalia; order Carnivora; family Ursidae; genus Ursus; species Ursus arctos. The sequence continues at coordinate 81,067,502 of NW_026623056.1, read as the reverse complement.
GGATATGTAAGATCAGTTAATTCCATCCATCTTCCTGAATTTATAATTTTCTCCTGAATTAACTCTTGTAATGGGGAATCCTGCCTGGGTTTAGACACATCCAGTGATAGAGCACCTAATGAGGAAATCACCCTTGTTTCAGATGGTGTCACATATTAGAAAGAACTCTTGTGTCAAGAAATTTGTATGTCATGTTCATCAATTCACCCTAGCCAGATTAATGTCTCTAGAACTACACAAAGCACATCTGAAATGATAGTCCTAGTAATTTTGCAATACCAGTCTTTCAGATAAATAACTACATATGCCACCCTAAATGCCCCATAATTCTAAGTGCTAAGAAGAAATATATGCTTTTTAGTACTTAACTTCTCTAGGTTTTTCCTTCTCCTTCAATGTTTATGTTTAAGGTCTTACAGGTTCTACCTTCATAGAGTTCCTGACACTCATCTATTCCTTTTCATTATCTATGCCACCAACCAAATCCAGGACCATTCAGCCAGTCTCTAGGTCATTTATACACTAACTGTTGAGCCTTTGTATCTCTTCTTCCAACTTGCTTTTTCATCATTAGCATTTTCCAAAAAAAGATGTTCCTGTGGCATTTGTTCATGTGTGTGTATCTTTGTGTGCCTGTGTTGATGAGTGCATAAGTGCTTATTAATATGGAAAGAAAGAAATGAATAAACCTAGGATCACAAAACACAAACATGTAAGACAAACCCTTGAGTCAAATGAATTAAGAACACAAGATTCATCCAATAAAAAGTTTTTTCCCCCTCAGGGATGAAATTCAAGATATGTAACCACGGATATTGGTCTATTAGAATGAAAGCCAGACATACACAATTAAAATAAACAGCTGAGCATTAGCCTTGCCTATTTCTGAAGTCAATAGCATGTCTGTCATAAAAGGCACACAAGCTTGTTAGGACCAATAAAACAGTTATTTGGAAATTGTCACAACATAGAAACACAGAATAAGAGGGTAGTGGGTTTATACTTGGAGTGTGATCAAAATAAGGTTTTCTGCCTTCCAGCACCATCATGAGTTAACTCAGCCCCCTCAATAGCAATCAGGACTTTTAAGAGAACTACCCCCCCCCTTTTTTTTTGCAGGTTCTGATGACTACTCTCTCTTCAGTGTGCTCTAATGTGATTATGAGACACTGAAAGAGAAATGGTCTTGGAATGATCATTTTAGAGGAAATGGTGCACTGCACTCAAATTTTTTCGGCCAGGAGAATAATATTTTCTATAGAAAAATAGCTGATAGCCACAGCAGACAGCCATAGCCAGACCTGTATCCATAACCCCAAAGACAGTGATATCCAGAACTGCACCCACAGCCAGAGCCAGAGCCATTGCCACAGCTACACATGAGTTTCTGTTGTAGTTGTAACACATAGTGTCTAGAAGTTGGGGTTCAGTATTTCAGTAGTGAAGCAGGTAGAGGTTTCTGGAGTCTGAATGCCATGTCCCACCGTGAGATCTTTATATACTACCAATGTGGGTGAAACACACAACACAGACTCACTAGTCTCATTGCCACAGCGATTTTTATTAAGAAAACAAAACAAAACAAAATAGAAAACCCTCATCATTCTAAGGACAACAAATTTTTTTCAGGTGGTCATGCCCAAGATTTGGCCCTAGCTAGTCCAGAGAATTATAAGGAAACAGATGGAACCTGCACATTGAACAAGTATGTCCTATAGGATGTAATTAAACCTAATTTAGATTTTCATTCCAGGGGGCATTAATTCTCATGCACATCAGGTACACGTATGTGGGCACTGGGAGATACTCCAATGTCTCCTATATCAGTATCAATAAGAAAGCACCTGGGCTGATAGTGGGAAGAGAACAGCAGGGACATAAAGTGAAGCTTTCTTAACGCTATACCTGCCAGATAGTGGACTGGATGGAGCCCAAGTAGAATGGCCACTGTAGTGGTGGCAGAAGCAAGAGTCAGATGAGGCAAAGAAGATCTGATTTAGTGCATCAAGTGTGTCTTTTGTAAATATCTTCTCCCAGTAGTGGCTTTTCCCCCTCATTCTCATGATTAAATTTAATTTTTATAAAAGATTTTATTTTTTTATTTCAGAAAGAGAGAGAGAGAGAGAGAGGGAGCTCTAGTGGAAGGAGGGGCAGAGAGAGAGAATTGCAAGCAGACTCCATGCTGAGTATGGAGCCTGAGGCAGGGCTCAATCTCATGACCCTGAGATCGCGAACTGAGCCGAAATCGAGTCAGACACTTAACCAACTGAGCCACCCAGCTGTCCCTTATATTTGATTTTAATGCCATCCATTGAATGTTATTTCAGACATTGTGTTTTGAGATACACATTTTCAATTTTTAATCTTTCACTTATCTTCTCATTTTCATGTTTTTTTGTATTCTTGAGCATATTTATAACAGCTCTTTTAAGATCATGATGTGTTGTTTTCATTATGTCTGTGGTTTCTCGGTTTGCTATAACTGATTGATTTTGTTTTATAGTCACAACTTTTTCTGCTTCTTTGCTTGTCTAGTAATTTTTAAAAAGATAGCAGACAATGTTGATAATATGTTGCTTACAGTGTAGGTATTGTCTTTCTTTAAATAGTGTGGGACTTGGTTTTGGCAGGCACTCAAGTTACTTGTGCATCCCTCAAACTTTGCACAATGTGATGGGGCTAATGTAGCCTTTAGTGCTAGTTTTCCCAACCACTCAAGTGTCTCTCTTTTGGGTCTACTTTTCAGTGAAGTCTCTTTGCTCTGGCTGGTGGATCTCAAGTGGTTCTCAGTTCTGCATGGTCTCAGGATTATTTAGCTTATAGATGTGCAGTTGTTTTCTGCCCTTTCTTATGGAATTAAGCCATTTACTTGAGTGTCTTAGTGTTCAATAAAGCAGGCAGAAGAAGCACCTATGTGAATATCTACAGTTCTTTTGCTGTGTGGCTCTCATTCCTTTACTATGATTATTCAAAACTTACAATCACTCTCTGAAATTTGATCTTTCCTCAGTATTAACATCATGCTCTTCTTGGGTTCCCCTTCCTGAAAAGTGGGCCTGAGAGAATTACAGGCAGAAAGCTAAAGTGATAGTAGGGTTTAAATAGTTTGTTTCCCTTTGGAAAAGCATTGTAGTTCTGAAGTACCTGTTGGGCAATTTCTGAAAATAGTTATTTATTTCACTTATTTTATCCAGTTTGATCTGATGGGAGTGCAAGAGCAGGATTAGCTCCCTGACATCACTGAAAGTAATTGTTTTCTTCAATGCACACTTTAAAAGGGTGAGATAAATTTCTAATATTTTTGGAAAACAATCACATTACACTTTAAGTGAAAGAGCAAATTTAATAATAATATATCCAATGATCCATTTTTATCAAGAAAAAATATGTAAAATGTGGCATTTATTGAGATGTAAATATGATATGATCGATTTCTTCAGTGGAAATGAGATGTAATTCCTAAAACAAGAGTGGGAAAGTCAAATAAAGTTTCTTTTCTTTAATATGTAATTTCTTATCAATATTCAGCCTGTTCTGTCTTTATACCCAGAACTCTGCATGAATATTGGCTTTTCCAAATGTGTCTAGAGCAGAAGCAGGATTTACCGTCCACTGGTTAGAGTAAGTCAACAGGAAGACTTTCACACTTGTAGCTGAGTCTCTGCATATTAAGTGAGTGCATGTCCTACAGAGGGGTATTTGTCAGACCCTCCTCATTACCTTCTTTTAGAACAGATGTTGTGTGCCCTTGTTGACATCCAGTTTCAACACTTTTGCTTCGTGTTGCATTCTAAAAAAATTTTTAAAAATTCTTTAATAGAAAAAAAAATTAATCTGCAAGTGTTACATTGTCCTCTCTCCCAAAGTTTTCTGTCTTCTGGGAGAAGGACATGCCCATCTTGGAGCCGCATGCTAATCAACACCAGAAAATTGTCACAGATGTTCATCTATTTAAATGAAGCTGAAAAACACAGTTCAATGTGATGACAGTAGGTCTTTGTTTCCAGAGGGATACTCCCTATGGTCTGAGACATGATGGTATTCTGCAATATAGAATGGATCTGAAAATCATGAAATATTTTGAAAATTCTATACAGCCATTTAAATGAACATTTGGAAAATATTGATACCATCAGAAAATATTACCTAAATAATACCAAGTGGAAAGTTCAGCCTAAAAATGTGTGTAATATTTTTCAAAATATGTTAAATAATTCCCAAAAATGTTAAAATAAGAACAGAAAACTATAGGAAGGATAATGTATTACATCATAATGTCAGCATTGATTATTGTAAGGTGATGTAAATGTGTCAAGGTTTTACTTCCTTTGTGTTTAGTATTTTTCTAAAAAAAATCTCTAGTATTTTATTAATTATAAATTTTATCTACTTAAAACAAATTAGTTGCAAAACAACCTTAAATGTTTATTTGAATTAAAATTAAAACACAGTCCATACGAGGAAGAAGAAATATGGTCTTATTACCTCAATGGGATCCTTGTTATTGACCTTGCATTCATTTCTAACCCTGTATAATCCAACTTGAGCGAAATGGATTCGGCTTTTACTTACTTTGTTTTTCTTTAAGTTATGTTCCTTGGGAATTTTAAGCTCTATAATATTTAGATACTAAGATACGTGTGTTCTATCTACTCTTTTTCCTTCCTTATTTCATAAGAAAATAATAGAGAAAATAAGGAATTTTATTTGATAAACTAAAAAGGAAGTTAATTATGTGAAGTTTTTAAAAATTAAATTCTTAATAATTCTTACTTATGGCATTTCTAGAAAGTCACTTATAGCATATTTACCTGTGACCCACTAAAAAGAAGTTGATTAATTTGGAAAAAAAAACCTAAATCCAGAAACAAAACAAGGCACAGTAATGCATGCTTCACGATATCTTCATCTGAAGCCAAAGATTTGTATTCTGTTTTCCAAGTGATCGCAAATAATAATTTTAACAAATATTTTGCACAACATAACATGAATTCGTTTTTCTATTCTCCACTGAGGGCTTTCCCATTTGCCCAAAACCTAGACCTGAAAGCAGTGACACATGGTTTCTTTTCTCATACATCAACATTTCCCTTCTTAGAACAATTTCTGTATTAGCCAATGTTGTGGAGGTGACAATTTCATTACACCAGATTACAAAAACAGAGTGTTTCTCATTCATGCTACAAGTTTGGGTCAATTGCTACTGGTCTGTTCCACAACCTTTGTCATTCTGGGATCTATGCAGAAGGAACAACACCCTTGAGGACATTTTTGTTGCAAAGAGGAAAAGTGGGATTACTGGCAAAACTTGTGATGTTTCTGAAAGGGTGTGTTCATATGTGATGCAAATCATCGCTGCTTCTATTCCTCGGCCAGACATGTCACATGCCAAACCCAGCATTCGTGGAATTGGGAGCACATAATCGTTTTACCAAGAAGAACAGAAAGATTTCATGGGAACGGTAATACATTTGACCACACTGTACCTTTATGTGCTGTTACAGATGCCGCTTTGGTCAAAGTTTTGTCCGAATACATGTGCAATGTGCTGAGCCATTCATGTAACAACTTCATTTGTTCACTTACACAAGAAACCTTCTGGTCAGGTGAGCCCCTAGTGCTTGTCTGTTCTCTGCTTCTTTCCCTCTAACGCGTATTCTCCTGTGGTTGCTTTTTCTTCTAGCCTTTTCTACACCGACTTTCAGTTTTCACAGCACGTTCGAATATAATCCCCAATGTGAGTAGCATGCAAAATTTTGGATGCAAAATTTTAGTTTAGTGAGAGGGAAAGGCTTTTAGACTCTACATTCAACTTCTAATGGCACAGTGAGAATGATGATAATGGTGATGATGACGATGAATGTTAACCCCCACTGGTACTATGCAAATCTCTTTAAGTGCCCGACATATGTAAACTCATTTCATACTTATATAGCCTGATAAAGTAATTTCAAATGTGATTTTCATTTTATAGATAAGAAAAAGCCAAGATGCAAGTGTAAAAAACAATGGTTCAGTTGAAACTCATGAGTAGCCCATGGTAGGAAAAGGAGATGGAATGTGATGGTTTTGTTCTCTACAGTAGTTAAAGCTAACCTCTTTAGTCCCTTATTAGCTACTGCTTTTTCCCCCCTATAATGAATCAAAGGGTAGAGAAGAAAGAGAGTAAGAGGATAGAACGACTTTACCTGGCTGAGTGCCCTTGTGTTCTCTGTGCTTAGTAGGTGGTTAAAGCTGGCATCTCTGGCTGAATCTCCTGGAGGATAATAAAGACGGCTTTTCTCTTATTGAGTACCCTCAGACTTCTCTTCTAGGTCCCTGACTCCTTATTTCTCTTGATCCATCATCTTGCCACACTTCCTGATATATGTCATTTACCATGGTCACAATCTCTAACTCAAAAGCTTGGAAGACCGTGGCACCTGGCGCTGAATTCTACTCTTATATTTAATGCATCCGATTACATGTTTATGCAGACACCGATTTAAGCACTCTTGCCTTAAAATTCCTTGATCCTCTCTCACATCTGCTCTACTAGCAAATCACTCCCAGATCCCCACTTGTCAATATCACGAGATGCTCCTTTTCTAAAAATGAAGCCAATATTCCTAAATCTCTTATTTTTCCCATTCTTCACACCTGGCTTACGGCCATGCCATTGCATCTACACGATCAATGTAATTGCTTTCTTGCATCACCTCTTTTTAATGTTATGTTTTTCACATAATTTCTTCTATGTGCTATGGTTTATATCTATTGTCCTGAGATTATTATTAATAGTGCCACTTTCAATATTCAAGTGTACTCGTTTGGAGAATAAATCATATGGCCTTCTATCTATAGTTTGTTTAATCAATTATACTTCTTTCAGCAAGCTCTTTGCTCCTTCTGTTTCCCTACCTTGTAAACTCTCATCTCTGCAATAATGCAAGTCTTCTCTATTCCAGCCTTGGGCTCCCACCTGCTGCTGGAGGTAACCCTAGTGCCACACGGAGTGGTGCCATGTGTCTTCACACCATTCTCATTTTTGGCTGAGTCCCCAGTGCTACTCGATCGACCTTTCACTTTTTCTCAGGCTTCTTTCTTTCTTTCCTCCACTGCAGCTATTCCGCCCTTCGCCATTATCCCTAAAGCCTCATGTTCAACGCTCACTTCTGCCTCCGCCCTCCTCCGTCTGTAACTCTTGCTTCATATTTCACGGAGAAAAGAGAATCTATCAGGGGAAACCTCTATCAACTCTCTTCCCACACACTTATCTACATTTGCACCTGTCTCTTAGCCTTTTATCTTAGTCTCAGAGGAAACCATATCCTCCCTCCTGTCCAAAAAATCATTCTTCCACTTTGCTTTAAATGCCATCTCCTTCAGAGCATTGCTTGATAAATTATCCTTTCTGTCTACTATATTTCCAGCTTCTTTTTTTTCCACTGACACCTTCCCTTTAGTCTATAAACATACTCAAGTCTTTTGATAGTGAAAAGCCTGTCTCAACACCAGATCACCCCTGGCTAGCTTTTCCTCAACTTCTCTTATATCCGAAGTTTTGAATAGTTTCCTCCGATGCCTCTGAGTCCTTGCTCTGCTCTAACCTATTTCCTACCCACTATAAACCAAGCATTGTTCTCCCTCAGGTCACCAACAGCCTGTTGATTGCTCAGTCTCCTTGACTCGCCTCGTTGTTTGTCCTCTTTGTTTTGTGGCATTTGGTGCTGATGACCTCTTCTTTCCTTGGCTTCCATTATATGCTTTTCTAATTTCATTCTCTTGCTTTTATAATATTTCTTACCAATCTACTTACTCATTGTTCCTCCTCTGTCAGCTGGAGGTCTACTCTTGGGCCACAGTTCCATCACTAAATGCACAAAATGCAATCTCATAAGCAGGACATAAATTCCATTATGATGGAGCCCCTGGGTTAGTATCTAATGCCATTTCCAGCTACTCCCTCATATGCCAATAGCTGTTTCACCCTGTTTTTCCTACTTAGAATTTGCTGATCATGACAGCATTCATAGACCTTCCTGTCTACAGATAACTTATGCCATCTGTGGTAATGCCCCTTCCATCCGTCTGCCAGCCGATATCTGAATCAGCTGGCAAGTCTCAGTTTGAGCATCACATCATCTCAGGGAGTTTCTTTGTCTGCTTCACACACAACCTACTTACTCACATCAGCAGATCCAGGTAATTTCTTCAGCCATCACCCACAGAACCTTGAACTTTCTTTACTATAGAACTTCACATTTGTATTATAGTTGTTTAGTTTAGGTCTACTTCAAAAGATTAATTCATTCATTCATAAATTTATTCATTAATTCACACACGTAATGTAAACTGCACAGCTATCATAAAAAGAGAAATAAGACATAATTCCTGCCCTGAAGGAGCTTATGGCCTAGGGGGTTAGACAGAATACACCACAGGGAAGTGTTCTGAGAGAGGTAGCCATGAGGGTTATCATGGGACCTTAAAAAAGTGACTTTAGACTGATGGGCAGGTGAACCATCTAGAAGCAAGAACATAAAGACTGAGTTTTCTACGACAGTGATGGTAGTCAGATAAAAACAAGGTGGGAGGTTTTTCCAGGTAGAAGGCATAGCATATAAAAAGGTATATATTTACAAAACAACATTGTTTTCAAGAGATATACAGAGTAATTATAAATTCCTTAATTTGTCTTGCCTTGTCTTGCCTCCTTGATTTCTGTGTTCTCAGCACACAGCAGAGTTTCTATAACAGAAGTTTGGTTCCCAAATGAATAAATGAATTCACAAGTCAATGAAAATTATATATATTATATATATATATAGTTTATATAAATTATATAGTTTATATAAACTATATATATATAGTTTATACATGATGTATATAAATATAAAATATAATTTTTATTTGGTAAAAATTATTGGTAAAATTGATAAAAATACCAATGCATGCACAAAAGTTGTTTTCCACGGAGCATGCATTGTTAAGAACCAGGCTCTATGCAGCACTGTGATAATCAACATTAAATATTTCAGATCATGATCAACTTTCAATCTCATCTAGTCATAGCAAAACCAGTGCTATTGTCCAAAACAGAATCTCCATATTCCCTCATACATCCTGGCTCTTGGCCTTTGGGTGTTTTCTGTCAGATTGCAGCTCTGCTGTACTACTTAACATTGAGCTTTGTGATGGCCATAATTTACATTTTCTACTTCACCTTCTTTGGCTATTGTTCTTCAACTCATTTGGAGAAGATTTGAAAACCAAGCAGTGTGTCTCATGATTTTATGGCTGGTCTGCTTGCTTGTTTACTCATGCCTAGAACAGTACTGCCTTATTTGAAGGTGACTTTTAGTGTGCCTTTACATGATGACTTCAGAAAAATAGCTGGAAGTCGCTCCAGTTTCAGTCTTCGTACCTGGTGAGTGGAGTAAGTTTCCAGATGTGTGATGATCATGTCTGGCCCAAAGAAGTGTGCCGTGGAGGAAAAAAAGCACAAATATTTCAACTCAATCTTTCTAGGGAAGAGGAAGTGATATCAATGGTCGTAGGAATACAAAACAGAACAATAGAAAGCAAAGCCAGAATCACGTAGCTGGGCAGATTTGAGTTTGGTCTATCACTCTTGTATTTGCCACTGGCATGATTTTTGGACAATTACTCCATCTCTTGGTGCCTCAATTGCTTGATATGCCAAATTGGGAATATGCCTATTTCTTAAGATTTTGTGGCATTTAATGAGATAAGATACAAAACAGTGCCCAACAAATGTTAGTTCCCCAATGGTTCTGGACATTGATAAAGGTTTTTTAATAGTTCAAAGCCAGGAGAGGAGTGAGATTCATTGTACCTGACGTGTGAACTCTACCGTCATCACTTCTCTGCCAACTGATAGATGAGTTTGGATTTGATACCTCACCAGTGGGAGGATGTGATAGGACTACAATTTTGAGGGATGCATGAGAAACTATGCTACAGATTTCATATTACATTTGTAAACAATATAGTGCACATATGTGTCTGATGTCTCACACGTCCTACTTCTTAAATTAAAACATTTTTCTTTTTGCCAGAAGGAGCTGCCTTGTCAGTGAGACTGTCGAAGACAATGACAGACTGAAACAGTTCTAGGAATAAATTCCAGCAAAACCTTATAGTGTGAATGCCTCTGGAGGGGAAGTTGTTTGCAAGAAAGAACTGTTCTTAGCCAAATTTGGGGATGTAAATGTAATAGCTAGGTTGGAAAGGAATCTGTGCTCTAATCACAATGTCAGAATCTGAAGGAATATTTCTTTAGGAAATTAATAGAACGTAGACTAGAATAAAATGATTGGATAAAATATGACAATAGTTCTATTTATCTTGATCCTGGTCATTTTTTAGGTATCCATTATTAGTCACATTAAGGTACTAAGCAGTATATTTTTTTTTAATTTTTAAAAGAATTTGTCGTATTTTGTATAAAAACCTTAAACTTTTAAACAATCTTTCTCTGATTACTTTTTTTAAAAAAAGATTTTATTTATTTATTTATTTGACAGAGATAGAGACAGCCAGCGAGAGAGGGAACACAAGTAGGGGAAGTGGGAGAGGAAGAAGCAGGCTCATAGCGGAGGAGCCTGATGTGGGGCTCGATCCCATAACGCTGGGATCACGCCCTGAGCCGAAGGCAGACGCTTAACTGCTGTGCCACCCAGGCGCCCCTCTGATTACTTTTATGTAAATATACTTGAAAGCTCACTGAGGTGCCGAAGTTGTTTAATTATAGCTGTCCAAGTACCTGCCTCTTGCTTTCCTCCTGGTATTAAGATCCAGGAGCACAAGGTCATACTGTTAACTAAATTTGCTATTATCCAGATACGAAACTGCTGTAACACACGCACAACAATAGCAATGATGCCTTTGAGTGACATGGTATTGTCAGCATTACTCGATTCCTAAATATAAAATATATGTATATCACTATCTCATGAAGGATGCTGGCTGTCTAGACCCTCAATCAATCCTTAAGTATCTGGAAAGATAAGCTCTCATAGGTGGCGTTCATGCCAGCTAATCAATACCTGCTAAAATATAAGAGGAGAGAATGATCTTTTGGTTGTAGAACAATTTTGGTCCTACGACAACAAAATCGTTTGTCAGACTCTGCCTTACATGCTTCCCCTTGTGCCTCCAATAAAACAGGTGCTGTAAACTGTAAACTGATTCTGTGATCTCAGATATTATTAGGAAACTGCTCAAAATGGGGTGAGCAGGATACAAGTGATGCTTTGACAACTGGTGATGGATTGAACCGAAGGGAAAAAATCTCATTGTGGGCAAACAATGTAATTGGCAGGATTTTACTATAGAAACTAGTTAATATGAGTTACCTAGTAGAAAGAATTTTCTTTATCTAAAAATATTTAGAGCAATTAATACATTTCTCATGAAACTCCATCCATCCATCCATCCATCCATCCATCCATCCATCCATCCATCCAATCATTAATTCATTCAACAAATATTGAAGCACCTACCATGTGCCAGGCACTTTGTGAGACAATGGAGGATAGGGATGGGTAGCACAGGGTCTGTGCCCTGAAGGAGCTCATCGTTTCTTGTGTGAGAGGAGAATATAAGCAAATAGTCATAACAGAATTGTCATGTTAGGGTGTCAGGATGATGCAGTGTGGATCTGCTGGACTGTTTGAAGGAAGGAAACAGAGAAGAATTTAGAAATGATGGGTCATTCAGGACATACCACTAGGAACCCAGGAGTATCCATGGTTTGCTGCAGCCACTACTGAGCGTATAGAAAGTCATGTGCAGATAAGGACACTCAAACTCAGGAAACTAACTCTGTTCTTTGAGTTAACCCTCTGCTCCTGATACCATGTGTTATTAAGGCAACTACTATTGGTTTGGCTGTGTCTTTCATGGCTATGGTGGCTACTGATAGGACTCTGGGGGGTATTTTTACAAATGCTGCCACCCTTCTTGTGGTGGCAGAATTGGTGACTCAGGTTTTACTGAGGAGTCTCCAAAACCACTCAGCCTATTGGATTCATCTTCCTGCGAAGCGCTAGCTCTTTTTCCAGTGTTCATCATCCCATCAATGTTATCAAAAGATAAATACCTAATCTAGACCTACGCTTGAATTACTTTGGAACAAAAACCGTAGAATGTGGATTGAGCAAGAAGTATCTCAAAATATTTATATTTCTTTTGAAATTGTATTATTTAAAAAATCCCATACATTTCCAATTAAAATTATTTATGTGACAAATTCTTATTTTTCTTAATTAAATATTATGTGATCTTACAAGAATGGTTTTATTTTTGCTTATTGCAATACTTTTGCATCAGTTTTTTGTTTATTTGTTTTGGGTTTTTTGGTTTTTTAAATATTTTATTTATTTGAGAGAGAGAGAGAGGGAAGAAGCACAAGCTGGGGGGAGGGGTATACAGAGAGGGAGAAGCAGACTCCCCACTGAGTAGGGGCTCAATCCCAGGATGGTGGGATCATGACTTGAGCCGAAGGCAGATGCTTAATGGAATGAGCCACCCAGGAGCCCCCCCCCCTCCTTTTTAAGATTTATTTATTTATTTGGGGGGGGCAGGGCAGAAGGAGAGGGAGAGAAAATCCTCAAGCAGACTCCCCACTGAGCGTGGAGCCCAATGCAGGGCTCTATCTCAGGATCCTAAGATCATGACCTGAGCTGAAATCCAGAGTTGGACACTTAACTGACTGAGCCACCCAGTTGCCCTTTGCATCAGTGTTTTTATATTTGCATTTTCATGACCAATAATGCTACTGGTGCTTCCAAGTCAGTTTAGCTTAATTATACAAGTTTTTGTAGAATGGTTGCTCGCTACATACAATTTATCATCCAGACCCCATAGATACAGAGATGTACAAGATGGATATGGTCTCTCTTCTCTTGGACGTACCTTCTACTTGGGAAGGTACTGTTTATCTATTAGGCAATGGTATTACAATTTGATACTTGTAATTCTTAGAATAATGTAAGATATGCTGGGATCATAGATTCTGAGGAGGTTGAGGCCTTCCCGGAAGAAAGTTAAATAGGTGAGTGAGCACTCTTCCGAGTGCTGGATAAAGAAAGCGGGTCTTCTGCGTGTGTATGAGTGCATTTGCATTCAAAAGAAATGCTGGCAAGAGGGCTGTGTGTTCTGGAAGGAGGTAACAGGAGAGAAATAGAAAACATCATGAGTTAAAATAACTGGAAGACATTCAATGTGAATGGACTCTAAAAGACTCAGAGAGAAGGAAAGAAAGAGAAAGATTTAATATTGACATGACCATATTTTAAATCTTTGAATCACTGTGGAGCTGAACTGTAATGTGCTTTCAGCCATTTTTTTTCCAGAGTGTGAATACAAACATCACTCCTGTTGCAAACAGGGCTGTGGCTGTTAATCACAGGTGAATAGATTAAATCATCAACTTCCCAGACTCACCTTGAAGTGAATGCTACTGCCACAGAATAGGACGTCTTTTCTTATTGTCATGTTTAATTAATTCTGCTATTAATTTGCCAAACGTCTATTGAATGTGAGCTCTCTGTCAGGAACTCTCCCGAACCTATGGAAAACTGAATAATGGACTGTCTCACCTAACAGGATTCTCATAGTCTTGTCGGTCTTTTACACTTGCCTCTTTTCCAAAGAGGATACCTTCTTAAACTTACTAGAACCTAATCTTTCCACTTTTCTGTGTGCTCCCTACCTCATTATGAACTTTACTTCTCTTACTCCTTTACTATGGAATCTCCAGTGTCTTCACATTCTCTATCATCTGTATTCTTCTGAAATTCAAATATTATCTGGATAACGTAACATGTGGAGTATGTAACACACAAATACACCAATACTCAATAAACATAAAATTATAACCAAACAAAACCCGAAAAGAAAAGAATAAATAATACCCATTATAGATAGCACATTTCCTAGAGTCTCATTTCTTTACTTTCTATCGGAGGCAGGTTTCTCAAAATAATCATGTGCACATATTGTTGCCAATTCCATCTACCCAGATCAATTCATTCTAATCTTTTCTTTGTCCCAACCACCACGGAAACATCCCTTAATGATGTGAAATTTGATCTACTATAGCCTACAGTTCCTTCACTCATCTATATTATTTAGTGGGTCCCCGTGGACATTTTTATGGGCAGTCTCTCCTTTGCACTTTCTTCATAGTTGTCTTAGAATAGGTTCCACCAAAGTGGATTTTGAGAATGGGATTTGTAGACAAGTACTTTATTGGGGTACTCTCTAAGGAGAATACTCTCAGACAGACATTCTTTAAGACACAAGGAAGCAGGATGGCGCATGGAAGAAGCTAAGCTAATACGTTCTTGAAGCTGAAGTCTAGCCTCTGCCTGAAACAGGAATTGATAAAATATGAGGGGTACCCCATAACTGTCTTCCTTCGAGGCAGGAGGGCTGGGTTTTGTACTCCCGTATCAGTTAGCTACTGGCTATGGGCTACTCTTCATTGAGGAAGGGATGCATCCCTAGGAGAAGCAGCTCTTATCAGTTGAGAGTAGTTCTCTGAGGAAGAGGACAGTTGTGGACCTTCAGTATCCAACACAGTGCTTGGCGATGGGTCCCTCAACTGATAAGGGGTGGGGACTGGCTGATGCACCAGCAACATCTTCTCCATTAAGTAATGTCTGCTACCTCAGTACCTACATATTGACTACATGGGACCCACTCCACATGTTCATCGCCATTTCAGGCCTCTCAACAGGACTTGCATATCTAATTACCATCTTATCAAAGCCACACTTAGACATTTCAAACACAATCTTTTCCTAATATACTTTATCTTCCTCCAATATTTTAGACCTCAGAAAATGGAACTACTTCCTCCAAATATATCATGCCCAAGCCCTGGAATTTGTTAAAGACATCATTTTCTGACTCCTAAATTGAATCCAAAATCAATTTCTATTGATTGTATTTTTAAAACATATCTTAAAAGTATCTCTGGCTTCATCATCATGTTTCTAGTCCAAAACGCATCATTTCCCACTTGGACTATTGCCGTAGACACTTGTTTGTCTCTTCACATTACTCCTGCTCCCTCTCTACAGAATACTTTCTAAAGCCCATCTTGCACCTCACCCATAGCTTTTCAAACTTTTTCACAGTGGAGTTTCTAAGGGCAGAGTATGTAAGATCCATGAAAACAAGGTATTTATTTAGTTTTTGCTGTATCACCAACTCCAAAATAACACTGTCTCAATATAATGGGGGTTCAATAAGTAATATTTGAGTGAATTACTTAAATAGGTTTGAAATCAGAACGCTGCAGTGCCAGGGTTCATCTCCTGAGCAACCCATGCCAAGCATGATATTTATAGTTATTTTTGAGATTTTATATTCATCTTTTTATTTTCAGATTTTGCATTATATTTGTATATAATAATGTACAATCTAAAAATACATAAATATCATGAATTACTTAGGATTTTAATCATTTAAAAATTCATTCAAAGATCTGAGTAAAAGTTGTGTTCAGAGAGATGATCCTTCGTTGTTCCGTGTCTTGTATAACCCAGACAAAATGAATGAACTCTTCAGTATGGACAAGAAAGATTTCCTGGTAGGACGTTGCTTATGTGCCCCAGAAGGGCATATAAACTCATCCACCCTTTTACATTTGCTTGATTTTTCTAGCCTCATCTTCTGCTCCTGTTTCTGTCATAGAATTTATTGATTTAATCATATACATCTGAGTTTTAGTAGAATGAAATTTAGGCACAGGGGTTTCACAAAATTAAAACTACTGGAAGGTCAAGCAACATAATTTAACAGGGTCAAGGTGTAAAGAATGTAATAATGGTATGTCATTGTTGTTGGAGTGAGTGCCTCTTTAATGGATTCATTTCTCTCTTTCCTACTAGGTGATAGAGTGGAGTGATGGAGGGTGAGAATGTAGAACCAGACTGTTAAGGTCCATGTGCTCTAACACTACTACTTGTGCGCATTGGGGAAACTTACTACCAATCTTATCTTCCATAAAATGGAAAAGATATACATCCTGAGTTTTGTTTTGAGAATTAAATGCAACAATGTGTCCAAAAGACCTAGCATAGTGCCTGGAATATAGTAGGTGCTCAAGATATATTAGCATTTTTTATTAATACTAGCACCATACTCCAAGCTAATGGCCCATGTATTTTTTCCAGACACTTGTTTTCTGCTAACTATAAACAGAATGTGTTTTCTTTTATAACACTTCAATTTCACGAAGATCCTGACCTCTTTTTAGATATGTAGATTGTTGCACTGGACCTTCTATGACATCTGACTATGAGATTGGTTATAGAAAATGTAGCCCCAGAATGTACCAAGTTCTTGGTAGCTCAGACAAAGAAAGTTGAAATCATTTCAAGATTTCCTGGTACTGTGGTATTTATTAGGTGGGAGCTTGTAAGAAAGCATTTTTGTTTCCTTGTGTTTCTTATATAATGGATGTTAGTTATGTCCTTCATATTATGTATCTATTTGCATAATCTCAGCTTCTGGAACACAGGAAGAGTATACGAGAGGATTCAGGCAGCGGTAATGTTAGAGGTCACCGATGACTTTGTTTCTTCAGTGAAACTTCCAATGGTACCTCTGATGGTGAAATGAAGATGTCTTTGTTTTCTGATCTTGGATTATGAGCAGAAGCAAAAATGAAGTATATTAACCTCATAACCAACCATGTCTCTAGTTATCAAAGCTCTACCTCATATCCAGTAAATTTGTCAGGAAGTAGCTTACTTTGATTTCAAAGATTTTAGCTTTTTTTGAAAAAGTGATTGAAGTTTTAATGTTACAGCCTAAAGTTTAGTTGTACATAGGGTCAAATAATAAACATGATCTAATGTTTTATGCCTGCCTCTACAGCCACTGTGCGTTGTGTTGCCCTTGAGAATTATACAGGTGAAGGAAGAAACAGAAGGTAATACGTGGAAGTGAGAAAAAGGGTAAGATAATCTGGGGTCACAAAGATTCAGTTTCACTGAGGATTAAGACTAGAAATAGTCTTACATTTTGTTCCAAAGAGTGTCTAGGAAAATTTAGATACAAGGGAATCTCACGGCAAACCCACCATAAAACAACAAGAATATGACAAAATGTTTAAAAGGAACCAAGTTCATATAAGCATTTAAATACATCTGGACTATGTCACATGCTGTCATTTTGGGGGTCAGGTGAGGGTAGTGATGAAAAAACATTCTTAAAATAGTTTACACTGAAATCATGTGGGTTAACCCGGCTCTGACTCTTTTTTCCTGGCTTTAAATCTTCTAGTGAGATGCAACTACTATTTTCAGGACATAGGAAGGCAAGGTACAGCTTTTATTATATATGTGATGTAACTGCATTTAAAGACAACTTCTCAGGAACTCTATCTTGCATCTCTCTTACCCGAATCCTTGGTACATTTCTGGCACATGAAACAGGGTCAAATGTTTGGGATTGATGAATGAGGGATGTCCTGTTATGAACTGGGGTAAGGAGAAAGTGAAAGCTTTGCAACCAACAAATCATTTTTCAATAAAAGTATATGATATGAGAGCAAAGTAACCTTGGTTTTAATGAACATACAAACCTTATTTTGCCTGAAGAAATGTATTAATGGCATCTGCACACCACTACCCGCCCCGGACGATTGGTCTCTAGACTGTGAAGAGTGCTTGCTTTATATCCCCTCTACCGAGTGAGTACAAAAGGACTCGTGTAGGTGATTCTCAGAGGACACTTACCTGCTATTGTGGTGACCTGAGCTGTGTCTGCAGATGTAGATGTGACTTCAGCTGCCGTGGGTGTAGGAGTAGCTGCTGACAGCCATGCTACTTGGGACCATGTTCGTCCTGTGGATTCTAATTAAAATCTTTTAGTGTAGCTCATACCTCTAGATTCATTTATCTCTGAATCTATGTTTTTACTTCTAAGATGCTTTATACCTTTTGATTTATGTTCAGATTGGCAATAAATCCTCACCTACATCATGCAAAACTTTAGGATTTCCACCTCATCCACCAGATTGAGGACGCTATTTTTTGAAAATTGGAAATATAGGTAGCTTCCATTTTATTTAGAATTTAGCTTTTTACTCTTATGTGACTGCCATACATTGAAATAATTTTATTTTACTGTCTAATGTAGAAAAATTTGAATCTTATATTTCATTAAGTGTCATCTGGTTTTGACATCATGACAAAACTTTACTTTTGTTTATCAATCTCATTGATACTTATTTGCATCTGTGGTTTTGTGATTACCTGCGTGAAAATTTTCTCTTAATAGTAAAAGGTATACATGCAGAAGAAAGTTTATTTTTTTTTTAAAGATTTATTTGTTTGAGAGAGAGTGCACATGTGAGAAGAGGGAGAGAATCAAGCAGATTCCCTACTGAGCAGGGAGCCTGACAATGTGGGGTTCTATCTTATGACCCTGAGATCGTGGCTTGAGCAGAAACCAAGAGTCCGACGTTTAACCAACTGATCCACCCAGGCATCCCAAAGAAGATAGTTTATACAAGCTAATGTTGTTGTTGTTGTTTTCTTTCACAAAAATAAAATTGAATACAGTGAAAGGAAGCAATAATTAGGTACTTTATTATAAATAGGTTTTTACTATAAATAGTTCAATTGTTCTTTATTGGGGACCTTGGGGCATAGGATCATCACTCACCTCAGAAAATCAAATATAAGATTACTTATTGATTGAAAAATAGACACACAGAAACTCATGTGATAAATTGCAAGTTTATTAGTGAGAAAGGTGATTTGAAGTAACAAGCTAGCTAGAAATTCCTCCCTCTCTTTTTTCCTTCACCAAATCCTGGAGCCCTACAAGATCGTTATTTCTTTACTGAGTTGAAGGAATAGCACTGAAAGGAAAGACGATGGCCTGCCATGTCAGAGAAGATATTAGGTAAGTGTTCCCAAGAGCCTGAGCAAAAGCAGGACTGAGAGGAAAAGCAGGAGTTAAGACTTTCTTTTAATTTTCATAAACCAGTCATAAACCAAACCATAAACCAATCATAAACCAAACAACTCTTTCTTAATCTCATCAAATATAATTCACTTCCTCTCCTTTGGGGACTTTATTCATCTGAGTCATCCCACTGATTTTTCAAAGCATCCTACAGCAGTGATCTCATTTACCTTAAGAGTGCTAAACATCATCTGCATGGTCATGATATTTTTCTTCCTTTCCAGCCCAGATTCTTTGTTTAAAAACCAAACTCATACATCTGACTATTTATATGAATTTTACGTATCTCACAGTTATCTTCAGCTGAACATGTCTAAAAGTAGACTTTTTATCTTCCTTCACTCCAAAGAAAAAATTTGACCTACCTTTCCCATATATGTTAATGACATATCCATATTTTCAGACTGAAAGCTTTTGAGTTCCCTGACTACGCTCTTTCTCTTGAAGTCTACATCCAATCTCTCAAAAAGTTATATCAATGCTACTTTTAAAACCTATCCAGGATCCAACCATATCTGGCCACCTCCTACTGCTATAACCAGAGTCATTGTCCAGGCTACACAGAGTGGATGTTTTTAGTGTTCCACACATATCTCCCTGGATCCCTTTGCCAACTGTCGTGCTCAGTGCCTCCTTGATTGCTTCCACCTCTCCACAATCTCTTTGTTGGAGGCTGCTGGAACCTACTGCTGCCTTCCCTCAGGGAGAGCTGGACCTGCCTGGAAAGCTTTGCACTCTTCTTATCCCTACAGGTAGACTTGAGAAATGAAAGAGAGAGGAAGAAATATAAATCACGTAAGACCATGGTACTCCTTTCTAAATACTCCACTGGCTACTCACCCCATTCAGAGTAAAAGCCAGATTCCTCCAATGGCCTCTAAAGGCACCTCCCTACCTGCCCTCCAATGGCTTCCCCCACTGTGCTTCTCTGAATATGCCAGTCACACTCTCCCCATCAGTGCTCTAGTGCTCAAAGCCCCTTTGATCTAGAGTGCTTTTCTTCCAAACATCAGCACAGTGTGCTCCTCCATTTTCTCCAACAATTGTCTCAAAATGTCCTTCTCTGTGAGTCTTCCCTGACCACTCTGCTGAAAATGTCATATCCTTTGCTGCACTTTCTAACTCCCTTCTGTACCCCATTTTCCTCCATATAATTGAACACCGTCTGATATATTTATTCTCACCTAGAAGAATGTGTGCCTCATAAGGACGGGGGCTTTTGTCTCTTGATTTTTTTCCCCTTTAGAGTATCTCCAAAGCTTCAAAAAGGGCCTTACAATTCATGTACAGTATATAGTTTTCGAGTGAGTAAACATGAGAATGAATGAATTTAAAGCTGTAATGACTTACTAATTTTGTGTTATTTCATGTTGGAGAGCTGACCTCAGGGTCTCATCGGAAGAATTTTGACATCTTCGTGTCTGCTGGAACTCACTGGTCTGCTCAGTTATGCTTCCTGGTAACCCAGAATGCTGGTAGTTTCTGTCCTCAGTTATGCGCCCTCAATCTATTTTTGAATTATTTTAAGTAAATGTTCCATTTCAAGTTCTCATGCCAGCTGCTTAAGTAGAATCCTCTCATTCTGTGTGTGCACCCAGCTGAGAGGAATATCCTGGAGAACATTACCTTTACTCTGGTAAATGAATGCTTTTTTTCTTCTGTCTATTAAGACTTTTAGGTAAATGTTCTCTGTATGCACCTACCTTATTGGTGATGTCTGTGTTCCATATATTTTAAGAAGAGCGTTTGTTTCCATTTTGCACAATAATAAAAGCCAACACTTAATGAGTGCTTATGTTGGAAGACCTACCATATGAACTTCTCTACTCTCATATTCTTTTTGTTTTCACAACAATCCTGCAAGATATGTTTTATTATTAACCCTGTCCCCATATTCTTATTTGAGATTTTGTGTAACTTAGATCATTAAAATCACACAGTGATTTTTGTATATTGCTTTTGTTAATTAACGTTACACCACTAGGGATTTCCCATGGTATTACAATGCCCTATAAACCATGTTTTTAATCAAAACAAAGTATTCGATATTGTCAATGTACTTTATTTTACTGTTACTCTATTGTTGTACAGGTAGATTATTTCCCATTTTTGTTCTTTTTTTTTTTAAGATTTTATTTTATCTTTTCCACTAGTGTCTACACACAACACGAGGCTCAATCTTACAACCCCAATATCAAAAGTTGCATGCTCTACTGACTGAGCCAGCCAGGTGCCCCGTTCTTATTATAAATACTATCATTATAATAAACCGAGATGGACATCTTTGTGCATATACTTTTATCATTGTTTTGCGCCTTATCCTGAGGATGAATTATCATGATCATTACGTGTATTGTGTACTTTGAAGTCTTTTTTGTTTGTTTTCTAGGAATGATCCATGACGGTGGCTCAGAAAATATAGGTAGGTATATCACAGAAATTAGTTATACGATTTAGGGTCATAGAATAAAAGTAAATCTGCTTCTCAGATGATATATGTCTTGTCCTGAGAGCTGAGAAAGCATACTTCCACGAGTGTCCGTCGTATACTCTATTCTATGTAATGTAGTGATATTTATACAGCAGGTAGAATGTAGTGTGACGATCCATACCCCTTGAAGTCAAGTTTTATTTTTCTTGTCATTACAGGAATAAACTTCAGAAAACTTGTTCTTATCAGAGTGCTCAACCATAACAGATGGCATAACTACAAAGAACAAATCAATACATGTAATCCTATTGTGGTTGGAGAAAAATGTCATCGTCCAGATGTTTAACTCTGAAACTTTGAATTTATCTTAGGATCTATTTTAGAAAACTCTACATAAAAATTCGCAAGCATCATATTTAAGAATCCTGTATAAATTTTGTTTGTCTCACTGAGTTCAGCCAACTATCTCATCCCACCAAATTCTAGGTTAAATTTCTGGAGGAGTACCAGGGATTCAGAAATTCTACATTGTGTTTAAGTGGGAAGCTTGTGCTTCAACAATTAGCTACGTTAACTAGAATTTTAGGAAGGTCACCCTGTCTGTCATAGGTTTTGTTTGTTTTTTGTTTTAAGAATGTGAGGATTATATTTGTAATACTGTAATACTGTGGATTTGCATTAATCTGTTTTTTTTTAAAGATTTTACTTATTCATTTGACAGAGAGAGAGACAGCCAGCGAGAGAGGGAACACAAGCAGGGGGAGTGGGAGAGGAAGAAGCAGGCTCATAGCAGAGAAGCCTGATGTGGGGCTCGATCCCAGAACACCGGGATCACGCCCTGAACCGAAGGCAGACGCTTAAGGACTGCGCCACCCAGGCGCCCCTGCATCAATCTGTTTTTTGGTCGCAGAGGAAAGAGTTAAAGAAAGCTCAAAACTAACAACTGCCCGCCCCATTGTTGATGCATTTTGTGTTTTACTTTACATTACTGTTTATATGTGAACCATTTCAGTGTCTGCTGAGCAGTTAGGTTTAGGCTGCTAAGATATGGACATAGGAGTAATTGTCTTACTTACAGCATAAAAGGCATCTGAGTAATACAAGGGAGAAATTGCAAACATATAAAACAAAGGGTCAGGTAGTCCTGATGGTTAGTTTATGGGTTAAAAAATGGTAAAGGGAGATACAATGAACTTCATGAATTAAACAAAGACATCTAACTATAAAGGGAATACAATATTTAACCTACAAATATATCAAAGGAGAAAACTGTGATAATAGGAGAAAAAGCAATCTGTGGTTGCCGTAGAAGGGCAAGGAGTTGAGCACATCACTGAGGCATGCACAAGGGCCATTGCAGTAACTGATCATATTATGTCTTTGTGCTCGTCCATCTAGGGTATTCCAGAATATTGTTCAATAAATGTATTGAAAAAATGGGCTGGGTAAATATATACCCTGTAATACAATGGGTATAGGGTTTAGCCCCCAGTACATGTTGACAAAAATAATTTCATTGCATAATAAATACTTTTTAGCTCACATAAGACAGAAAGAAGAATCCAGAATCTCCTGAGGAGAAGAAAAAAACCAAATCTCTGGAAGTCCCTAGGAAAACATTAATTGCCCTGCTAAGTTACTACCTCTCCAAGATTTAGCTCTTCAGCTTCTAGGCTCAGTTAGATGGTTTGGTTCAGTTAGTACATTGAGAACAAATCCATTTCTCAGGGGCTGACTAACATTAACAAGTTCAAGTGAATCATCTATAAAACATAATGCCAACTCATTAATATACAATAAGAAATAATTGTTGCAGGAACTGTAATACTTGAGTTTCCTTGATTTGTGAATTCTCCTTATAGCTAACCTACTTGGAAATCCAAATTATAATTAGATCGTTTTATTAATTTATGAGACAAATTACTGTTACAGGGAAGTGGAAATACTCAAAGCCCATTTTATCACCATATCATCTCTATTTTATTTGGGGAATGAAATCATAATCAGAGGCCAATTTATTACCGTACCCTGAGAAATCACTGTCAGAATGGCCAAAAGGCTTAAACCCAATACAATCAGCTTACTTTCTTCCCGAAAGGAATGGCAAGACTGATAATAATCAGAAAGTTGTGTTCTGGGCCAAAGATTAGAACATAGGGAGTTACGTAAACTGAATGTTTAATGACATCAGACTAGGATAACTTAATAAAATCGTTACACAATGTATTTGATCATGCTAATGTGACTAGAAATACTTGAAATCTTATATCAAGGTCACTTTTGCCCTGAAGAATACTTGTATTCTTCCCTCAGCATAACCCCAGCATCCCAAAAAGCTTCACTAAAGCCTCTTTCTCAGTGAATCCTTGGACTCTGCCAGATGAACTATTTACACTGTATGCCTCGTTTCCAGTCAACATTTTCCTCATTGATTGTAGTTATTACTAGAATAAGACTTCAGGGCTAAGCTCTTCCAAAAATGAGGCAAATTTCCCTTCTAAAACCATAACTTTGGTTTTCAAATGGTTAATCTATTTAGCTCTTTCTGAAAGCAATTATGTAATTCAAAAAGTTTACTGCTATTAATATGTAGGAGAATGACTATCTTCCTATGTCTGTGAGTGAAGAGAAATTAGAAATAGCAAGATTAATGCTCTCTGCTATTTAAAAAGAAATACTTCAGTATCTCAATACTTCAGTAATTTGAGTGTCCCACACTAGGCTCCAAGGTGCCTGGTTTATGAAATCATCTAACTTCATGTGCCTTGAACTGCTGACTGCCCATACATCTCTTGAGATCATATTTATTGGGAGAAGGAGAGAGTGTATGGGTTGGGGGGAAGGGTAGAAAGAGACAGAGGGTGGAAACAGTCTCCCACTCCCCCTATACGGGGCTCTATCTCAGGATTTTGATTGAGATCATGACCTGAGCCAAAACCAAGGGTTGGATGCTTAACCAACTGATCCACCCAGATGCCCCTCTTTAGATCATATTTAAAATACTGTGTCATATACTTTTCTTTCTAAAAATGATATCCACAATTTTCATTTACTTGATAAATTGAAGATACATGACCTTCAGAACTTCGTGACACTGCCTAAGACAACCATTACTTCATTGTTCCAAGTGTAATATGTATC
Organism: Ursus arctos; assembly: GCF_023065955.2. NCBI lineage: Eukaryota > Metazoa > Chordata > Mammalia > Carnivora > Ursidae > Ursus > Ursus arctos. Next base: position 81,042,931 of record NW_026623056.1, on the reverse strand, counting down.
TAATAGGTAATTCTGGCAAATAATATAATCACTTCAAGCATTTGTAGTATATTGCCACTACGCGTTGGTAGTGGTCATCAATTTCAAGCGCAGAAAAGGTTAACATCTATTTTAAAAAGATACCCAAATGAATTCTACCAAACATTTAAAGAAGAGTTAATACCTATTCTTCTCAAATTAATACAAAGAAATAGAAAAGGAAGGAAAACTTCCAAATTCATTCTATTAGGTCAGAATTACCCCGACGCTGAAACCAGATAAAGACTCCACTAAAAAAAGAAAACTGAAGGTTAATATCTCTAATGAACTTGAATGTAAAAATTCTCAATAAAATACTAACAGACTGAATCCAACAGTACATTAGCAGAATCATGCGCCATGATCAAGTGGGATTTGTTTCTGGTTTGCAAGGGTGCTCAATATTTGCAAATCAATCATGATATACCACATCAATATTACAAAGCTGTAGTGACCAAAACGGTATGGTACTGGAACAAAAATAGACACATCGATCAATAGAACAGAGTAGAAAATCCAGAAATGAACCCACAACTATATGGCCAATTAATCTTTGACAAAGCAGGAAAGAATATCCTACAGAAAAAAGATGGTCTCTTCAACAATGGTGTCGGGGAAACACGTAAAAAGTGAAACTGGAACACTATCTTACATCATGCACAAAAATAAAAACAAAATGGATGAAAGACCTAAATGTGAAACAGGAAACCATCAAAATCCTAGAGGAGAACACAGGCAGTAACCTCTTTGACATGGATTATTCCAGCTTCTTACCAGATATATCTCCTGAGGCTAGGGAAAGAAAAGCAAAAATAACCTACTGGGAGTTAGGTTTCTGCACAGTGAAGGAAACAATCACCAAAACTAAAAGGTAATCTACAGAATGGGAGAAGATATATGCAAATGACGTATGTAATAAAGGGTTAGTATCCAAAACATATGAAGAACTTAATCAAACTCAACACACAAAACATGAACAATCCAATTAAAAAATGGACAGAAGACATGAATAGACCTTTTTCCCTAAAAGACATACCGATGGCCCACAGACACATGAAGAGATGCTCAACATCACTCATCATCAGGGAAATACAAATCAAAACCACAATGAGATATCACCTTGCACCTGTCAGAATGGCAAAAATCAACAACACAGGAAACAGCAGGTGTTGGAGAGCATGTGGAGAAAGGGGAACAGACTTGCTCTGTTGGTGGGAACGCAAACTGGTGCAGTGGCTCTGGAAAACAGTGTGGAGGGTCCTCAGAAAGTTAAAAATAGAATTACCCAATGATCCAGCAACTGCACTTCTAGGTATTTACCCAAAGGATACACAAATACGGATTCAAAGGGGTACCCCAATGTTTATAGAAGCGTGATCAACAATAGCCAAATTATAGAAAGAGCCTAAATGTCCATTGAATGAATCAATGATTATGTGGCGTATATGTATATATGTGTGTATATATGCATGGTGGAATATTACTTAGCCATAAAAACAAATGAAATCTTGTGACGTGCAATGATGTGGCTGCAGCTAGAGAGCATTATACGAAGTGAAGTGAAGTCAGAGAAAGACAAATACCATAGGATTTCAGTCATATGTGGAATTTAAGAAACCAAACGAATGAGCATAGGGGAAAAAAACAGAATGAGAGGCAAACCAAGGAACAGACTGTCAACTCTAGAGAGCAAACTGATAGTTATCAGAGGGGAGGTGGGTGGGAGGATGGGGGAAATAGTTGACGGGGATTAAGAAGGGCACTTGTTGTGATGAGCACCAGGTGTTGTAAGTGTGGGATCCCTATACTGTGCACCTGAAACTAATATTACACCGTATGTTCACTAACTGGGATTTAAATGAAAATTTAAAAAAATAAAAAATAAAAATAAAAAGATAACCAAAAATATAAAAGGCCAAACAGAATGAAAACAAGTGTAGCAAAATTTTTATGAAATGAAGTATAAATGAGAAGCATTACATAGTCCAAATGTATTATTACACATTGATAAGAGTGGCATTGGGAATAAAGTTATAACAGCTATTGTCAACTGTGAGCCATACAACACAGCTTGAAATAAAAGGAAGGAAAATACTAAAAATAAGCAAATGTAAAAGAAACACAACTGGTGTTAGATAATATACTACACAACTGTAAATTTAAGAGCGATTATGTTTAGAAAAAAATAGACATAGGTGAAATGAAAAACATCATTGATTCTATAGAAAAATCATACTGTTTTTAATCACAGACATTTTTTTTAAGAGAGAGGGAGAGTGTGCATGAGCCGGGGTTGGGGAGGGGCAGGGAACAGGGAAGTAGGGGCAGGGGGAGGGGGAGGATCTTAAGTAGGTTCCATGCCCAGCATGGAGCTCAAACACAGGGCTCGAAGTCCTGACGCTGAGCCGCAATCAAGTCTGGTGTTTAACCAACTGAGCCACCCAGGTGCCGCGATACGTCATGCTTAAGAAACGTTGATGCATGTAAAACTGAACACCATATAACCACATAAAAACATACAAACCGATGAGAATGACAGTACTCTGAATTAAGCTAACAAATTATTTGTAATCAAATACCAAAAATCAATTTGTCAGAAAACTAAAATAAAACAAAGAGCAGTATTTCTCTGGACATTAGGACTCTGCCAAAACAAAAATGAAGATGATGTTGGTCTAAATCCCGTTCACTGCTCCCTGGGGTTTCCGGGCGTTTGTGCTTTAAGTCTGAAGAGGGATGAGGTTACTATTTCATGGCAAGCTTCAGTGCCGGGTGCGGTTTTCAAGCTATGCAAACTCATGAAGCTTGGTTTGCAGAGTAAATACGGCAGTAAACTTTTTTTTCATTATTAAATGTATATTACATACTTTAAAGAATTTGGAGGCAGCAGCAAAGGAATTCTGAAATTAATGGGTGTAAGGGCTTCTCCTCTAAAGTAATACAGTGTTAATGACATGGTTTCCATAAAAATTAGTGGATAAAATGCACAGCATGATCCCTTGTGGTTCGTCACACCCACTAAGGAGGGTGTATAAAAGGCCCCTTGGAAACGCAGAAGTTCTTATTCTGTAAGCAGACTCTCTGCTCTCGCCTAAATCCTCAACTCTTCACACCATGAGCTATTACTACGGCAACTACCATGGGGGCTGGGCTATGGCCTCGGTGGCTATGGCTGCGGCTACGGTTGTGGCTATGGTGCTGGCTATGGAGGCTACGGATATGGCTGCTACCGCCCACATTGCTACGGAAGACATTGGTTCTCTGGCTGCTACTGAAAAGCCTTGTACACAATCTTGCACACGACGAAGGACTTTCAGCTCGTTGCCCTCTTGCTGACTCTACCTTCTAGATATTTCGTTCCATTAGTGCCTCTCTTCTGCGAAGGAGTGAGGAGCCAATCCTAGGTTAACGTGATAGAATTTCAAATTCATCTTGCCAAGACTGACCTGATAAGAATCATCTGAATTTGCAATTCTAATTCGAGGGATGTGGGGGAGACTTACAGTTTGGGTAATGATTCTCCTTTTGTATACATTTTTTGGGGCAGACCTCTCATTCCAAACTGTGCATGGGAGACATGTGAAAATTCACTTTACATTAAACTTACTCTGCCTGGCATTTTAAATGGTCATAGTGTCTCCTCTATCCATCATAGAGAGACATTCTACACATACAAGCACTGAGTGTGAGTTTACGTCCATGTGTGTCTGCCGTCTGTGCCCCTGTGCTTTGTAAAAGCTCCTGACCATGGTGTCGTACCTATAATCCTGTGTGACCATGAGGGGAGAGAGACTGTCCAGCAGTTCTTTGCACACTCTGCTCAAAGTATATCAACACAGCTGCAGCTGCTTTTACCGGTCTCATTGCCTCACAGTGGGATCGTTATGCAACATTATAACACCATTTGCCACTGTTGTACTCAAAGCCCTGCTGTCTTTTACTGTTTCCAAGCAGGACAGGACTCTGTTGTGCTGTTGGAAGCTGTGTTCTTTATGGATTTTGTCTCCTGCGGTGGCTTTTTTGGCCTCACTTAAACAACAATTGGAGAAGCTCAAACAGCCTTCAGAATTACATAGCAATTGGTTAGCTAAGTTGCCATCCTAGTTTCTGGGGGATAGTTGATAGGTAGCTTCGTAAGTCCCTGCATTTGGGAGTCCAAACAGACGTTTGTCCTGCTGTAGATGTGTGCTCCTTCAAATGTCCTACCTTGATTAATTTTACCCCCTTGTTAATCAGATTAATGATATTTATGTGACTTAGTGTGTGATTCTATCTAAAGGGCCGAAAGTCCCAGTCTATGATGTGTGTGTGTTTGAACTTCATTTCTATTTCTAGGCTTCCAGAAGCACCAGCATTGTCCTGGTTATTCTGTTTACCAATTGTTTGTACTTCCAGTTGGCATCTTCAACTTCTATTCAACTTTTTTTTTTTTTAAACAAGCCTTGCTTCACTGAAGATAAAACCCTGCAAAAATGGCAATTGTATGGAACCAACTCTCTTGTCTTTCTAAGGAACTATGTTTTCAGTTGTGAAGACCAAAGTTCTCTTAAAATGTCTTAAAATGAATGTCAGGTTTTGAAAGACAACTGCATTCAGGCCATAAACACAAGATAGGTCGACACTTAACCTACTTATCTTTTAATTTAATGACAGTGGCATCCTTAACTCTGGATTCTATAAACCAAATTATCACACACGAAATCACATGAGATCTGGAAAAAAGGGGAAAGGATGAACCTCTGAAAAATGTCATATTTAATTTCTTTCAAGAAAATAGATTGATCCTGCCAAACAAAATATTATCTCTGCTTGTATTATTGAAAATATTGATAATGAGTGACTCTAGATGTTGATTCATAAAACAGTAGGAACAGACATCAGTAACAAATAGTAGACATAAGATACAGCAGGTCACATGTAGCACAAGTTCAAGTTCAGGCCAATACCAAAGTTTTTATAAACTTTAAAAATGATTATACATTAATGCGCATTCAAAAAAAAAAATCTGTATTTTTAGATGCCCTGGTCTTAGGCATCTACGAGAAGTTGCTGTGCTCACTCTGTCAACCTGAGTGCCAGTTTATTCAGTTTTGCTGTGGTTGGGGATGTTGTGGTGGCTGATGACTCCCATGATGGGTTCAGTCATCTACCCAGGGATAAGGTACCATCACATTGTACCCCGATCTGCACTAAGTACCAGAGGTAGAAAGACACAAAAAATTTTCTGGGATCTTGATGAGCTTATAGGTCAGAAGGAAACTCAGATAACAAGTGCACAATAATAATTATCTGTGTCAACTTTTAAGAAAGATTTATGTATTGGGAGCAGTGAGATTGTATGAGAGAGGCATTTAATGAAGACTTGTGTAGTCGAAGTTTTCACAAAATCTGCTTCCTGAACTTGGTATTAAGGAAAAGTACAAGAAGGGAGGATTTAGAGTGTGCTGGAATGCAGGGTTTGTGCCAGCTGGGTACTTTGGGCAGCCCGTTTTGCCATCACCACTAACTAGAAGCTATTTCTCTAGCAGACATGTACTTGTTCAACATGTTCAGTAGAGATTCATTTAGAAACTAGAAATTGGAAGGTGGAGTTAGATTGCCTGGAAAGCCCTTCCAACTTCATAGATGATAATCACCATCAAAAATAATAGTAGCAGTTTTCTAGGAATTGCGGTGAGTAGGGATATGAAATTGAAGACAGATAATTTAGAAGAATCAGTGCCCTGTTTTGTAACCATTACAAGTCTAAAGAAGATAAAAGTTGTAGAACCAATTGTAGCAGGAAGACATGACAGTTCCTCCCTCTACCGCATCTGCAAGGAGAGCGTTCCTAGGAATACTTTCGTCACAAGAAAGGGTACCTTTAATGTAAATGGAAAAAACATCGAGCATTCCTAGACCCCAAAGGTGACCTCTCGTAGTCTTCTCTAATACCTCGGGACACATCTTGATACTGGATGCAAAAAATCAATGGAGATACTGCACAGATGCTTGCAAACACAATTCAAAGCTTCACCGCTGGTGCGGAGACGCTGAGTGTAGTTCCTGGGGAAGAAGCTGGGGGGTGCCACTCTCGATCCTGCTGCCTCTATAATGACACACAGCAAAACCAATGAAGAATGTATTTTCACTTTTTTGCCTTTTTTTTTTTTTTCTGAAAAGGGAAAAAATCCTCTTCAGATTTCCTTGGGTTAGCGAAAACAGGCACAAATGTTCATCTTTCATAGAAGTGAAGGGGTGTAACACAAACTTTGGAAAGGGGGGGATACCTGTATTTTGGTGGTCATAGGTTTTAATCAGAAATATATTGCTGAAGGCTTTCACTGAATTCTCCTTAGGTAACTTTACTTAAGGATATTGTTATTTGGTAAATAATATTTTTTTTCCATTTTCAAAGCACTTTTCCTGTATTATATTTTCTTCTTTAATATATACAACAGCTTTTTGAATTGTACAAAATTATTTTTATCCTACTTTTCAAAATGAATTTCAACCTAACATCCAATGTCACATTAAGTGATATAACCAGAACTAGAAGCTAAACTCTAACTGTAGTTAGAAAAATTCTAAATTTTGGGGGCTTCTGGGTGGCTTAGTCATTAAGTGTCTGCCTTCAGCTCAGGTCATGATCCCAGGGTCCTGGGATCGAGCCCCACACTGGGCTCCCTGCTCAGCGGGAAGCCTGCTTCTCCCTCTCCCACTCCCTCTGCTTGTGTTCCCTCTCTCACTGCCTCTCTCTCTGTCAAATAAATAAATAAAATCTTAAAAAAAAAAGAGAGAGAAATAAAAATCCTAAATTTTAACTTTAGTTTATTGACCTGTACAAGGAAGAAAACTTTCTTTGGGCAAAGAACAGCGTGCTTTTTTGAAGTTTGGCAGATAGAATGTGGCTTTGAAATAGCATCCATTTCCTATCTATGCGAGAGTCACAAAGCAGATTCTTGGAAGGTCAGCCTCTAATATATTTACTTTGACATGTATAATAATATACATAATATTCCAAATTTAACATGGTACTATTTTCTCAATTTTCCTTGAATCCCTTCTGAATCGTAAATGTGAGACAAAACTTGCATGATGAAGTTCAGGAATATTAGCAATGATTTTGAGAATTGAGTTTAAAACATTCGGAATTGAAAGGTTTAGAGATTGTATTAGTTTTCTATTGCTGCTTAGCAAATCACTACATATTTATTGGTTTAATTTTTTAAGATTTTATTATTTATTTGTTTGTTTGTTTATTTATTTATTTATTTATTTATTTATTTATTTATTTAAGAGAGAGAGCACCTGAGTGGGAGAGGGGGCAGTCCAGGAGGGAGAGAAAGAATCCAAAGCAGGCTCCGCTCAGACGGGAGCTTGACCCAGGGCTCAATCCCACCTCCTGGAGATCATGACCTGAGCCAAAACCAAGAGTCTGATGCTTAGCCAACTGAGCCATCCAGGTGCCCCCATATTTATCAGCTTAAAGCTCTACTCATTTCCTCATGGCTCCCCTCCCCTGTAGGTCAGAAGTCTGGCAAGGTGTCCTTGGGTACTCTGCTCAGTGTAGCCCAAAGCTGGGCTGAATTCTTACCTGGAGGCTCTAAGTAAGGCTCTGTTCTCAAGCTCATACTGCTTGTTGACAGAATCCAGTTCCTATGGCTGTAGAATTGAATTCCCGTGTCTATGCTGGCTGCCATCATGGGGCTACTGTCAGCATCTAGAGACTCCCTCCCTTCCTTGGCACATGGACCCCTCCACCTTCAAGCCAGCAAAGACATGTCACCCCCCCCCCCCCACTCGGAGTCTGCTACTAGCCAGAGAAAATTCTGTTCTTTTATAGGGCTCCTATGATTAGGTCAGACCCACCCAGATAATCTCCCCCTTTTAAAGTCAACTGTGCCATGTATGAAACAGCCTAATCATCGTACTAAAACCCTTTATAGTCACAGTGCTGAAATAATGCAGAGCCCGTATACCAGGAAGGAGTAGATTTTGGGGGCCACTTAACGTGCTTCCTAACCAAGTGACATGTTCTCCGACTACCCTGAACAACCACTTTCCTCCTCGTTCAGAGTAAATCCAGAGCCCTCCCTATGTATATGTGTGAGCGTCTTTTCTAAGCGGTGCTGCTGAGAGTCTAACTCATCAGCACAGACCTAAGGGATCTCACATTTCTCATGCAATCTTCCTGTCCTCTCCCTGTAATTTGTTCCACGTGAGGCAATCTGGCCCTCAGGGAGCCTGGCACGACCCCATGTCAGAGCACCTGTCCGTGCTCTGGGGCATGCTCTTCCCCAGACAGCTACATGGCTCAAGAAAAGTCACTTATCTGGGATGAGCCTTCCCTACCCATCGATAATTTCAATACTCTCAGTGGGTCATTGCGTATCTCCCACCTCTGCTTTATATTTTGTTCTTAGCAGTTACTATTATCACTATGAAACATACTCTTTTGATGAATTAATTGATTGATTGCCCTCCTCTCCCATTAGAATGCAACCTTCAGGAAGACAGGGCTTTGTCTGCTTTGTTTACTCCCTGGAAATCTGCTTCTCAGTGCCTGGAAACTGTTGAACACAGAGTAGCCACTCAGTAAATATTTGTTAAATGAATACATTGTCTCTTTTGTTTATGGTCTGTCTCCCCCACTGAAATGCTAGTCCAGTGGAGATGGGGGGTTTGTTTTTCTTTTTACTACTTTATCCTCAGGACGAACAGGTAAATGTTCTCTATTATTTGTTGAATGAATGAATGAGAATTAATTTGGAGGAGGTGAACAAAAGAAGCTTGGTTCAGATGTGAGTCCAGGTTCCTAGTTTGAATAACTGGTGATTTCTGAAGCTCTTTGCTAAGATAGGAACCATAGGGAAGAGAAAAAATAGATGCTGATAGATGGTCAGCATTTTTTTTTTAAATCAGTTTTCACATATTGAATCTGAAATAAATTTCAAAGCAAGTAAGTGTACAGAGGAGACAGAGAAAGGTGAGAAGTTGCCAAAGCTGCTGCCTGATGCTGACTGTCTGCTCTGCTCTGCACGGCTGGGCCAGAGCAAAAGAATGGGAGACAGAGGCAGTGATTTGAGAGACAGATACACGTTTGATGTGACTGAGGGGAACCAGGGAAGAAACAAACTCAGGCACAAAGATGGATTTACAGATAACAGTGAGGGCTTAGTTGGGATGGGATGCAACAAATTTGTGTTGTGTTCAGTCATCAGTTTTGTGCTTTTTTTTTTTTTTCTTTTTTGGCTATGCAGAATAGATCTGGTATAATTCACTTGCTAATATGCTTCACCACTTATGTTTAGTAATGTGACTTTTTCTTTAAATGTAAAGCCTATGTGTGCGTGTAACGCTTTTTCTTTCTCAGCTCCTGCTAAGACATATTCTAATGGTAAATCCAGTCATCGATGGGGAAGTGCCTACAAATACTGTGGATTGTAGGAAGGGAAAAAGAATCACCAAAGAGATGGCATTTGAAAAGTTACACAACCTGGATTGCTGGAGGCAGGGAGAGAAGGTGTATTTCATTCCCTGGTTGTGCTCAGGACATAGCCACCTGTGTGGACCATATTAGGCAACTCAGGAAATGTTTCTAAAGGAGCAACTTACAATTTAACCAGATACAGTACACATCTGAAATGAGAAGTGTGTTTTTTGACTGACCCTAGCTGGCACATCTGAGCCCCACTGACATTTTGAAGAGAAAGAGCAATAAAGAAGAAGGAAAGGGAAGGAAAATGATTAAAAGGGGTAATAAGGATAAACTAGTTTTCAAAAGCAGAAGGATGAGGCAGTAAGAGAAGTTTCTGATTAGAGGAAACAAATTATCTTGTTTGTGTCCGATCATTTGAAAGTATCAAGAAGGGACAGTGGAAAAGCCCTATGGTCTTGAGGGAAGAGAGAGAGGGAAACAAATCCAGAGGCACACAGTTCCCTGTAGTTATTAAGCTGAAGGACAACCCAATCTCCAAGTCGATATTCAATGATTATGTTACAGACCATACCAGAGGTAAGATAATTTTATTAACTTTATTAATGCTTTAATATCTATCTCCTATCCTAGAATGCAGTCTCCACGATGTTCACGGGCTGGCTCTTCTCTTTTACACTGTGTGTATTAGTGCCTGAAATATAGTCAGCACTAGGTAAGTGTTTGTTGAATGGATTAACCACCAAAGGGTTGCGTGGGCTGCCTTCAGCAAGCTAATACCTCCCATAGATATTTCTAAGTGATACTATTACACTAATCAATACTCCTCATGGGGTTGCTCAAGAATAAGAAAGGTTAACCTGGGAGTAGCTTGCTTTATTTTGTTAAGCCAACCACAGTAAATTTAAAAAGAAGTATTTAAAACATTTATTTTAATTTCCTTTAAAAAGTCATGCTTTTTTTTTTCTTAAATACTTAAAGTATTTCTTGTTTAAAAGTTAAGTACTTTTCTCTGAAGTCATGTTCCTTCTGAAAGCCAAATGACTTTACCCTTCCCTAATAATAATAGTAAAGACAGTAGTGTATAGTGAGTAAAAGTAAAGGCTCGTTAACCAGGAAACTGAGTTTGAAACTGCGGTCAGCCACCGATTAGCTGTGTGACCTTGTCTAAGCAATGACGCCAGAAGGTAATCGTACTACACAGGATGGGTATGAGTTTGAGCTAATTCATACAAAGGACTTCAAATAGTGCCTGGCCCATACTAATCTCTTGGTAAATATATGTACTATCATCACTTATTTTAAAATAAAAATATAGGGGCGCCTGGGTGGTCCAGTCGATTAAGTATCCAACTCTTGGTTTTGGCTCAGGTTGTGATTGCAGGGTCATGAGATCGAGGCCTCCTTCAGGCTCTGCATTCATCATGGAGTCTGCTTGTGTCTTTCTCACTGTCCCCCTCCTCCCTGCACTCTCTCTCTCTCTCTAAAATAGATAAATAAATCTTAAAAAAAAAAACACAACAACAGAATAATATAAATTCTATACATGAGATCTGTAAGTATCCCATCTAGTTCTTTTCCAATCAATGTGTTGTTTACATCTGTACTCTTCATGGAGAATCATCCAAAAAATGTCTTCTTCTGGCTTGCCAACGAAAACACTGTGCTAATGTTTAAACCGTTTAGAAGTCCTTGCACTTGTTTTGCAGTTCTTGGAAGTAGAGTGAAGTAAGGCTGATATATGATTTACCTTAACAAATTGGCCGATGTCCAGAGTCCATTGAGTTGAAACACATTTCGAAGGAATTGGATTTTCCCCATGCCCCTTGCAGTTTTTGTTTGAGTGTTTGATTTTTCCACAGTTGATTCAAAAGCACAGAATGAGGCTGACTTTTAAGTGAATACATTTAAAAATATATATCTTGATTAAAGCAAAATCAAGAAAGAAAAAGAGCCTCTAGCCCTGATATTTGGTCAAATCTTGAGGTGAGAACACAGAGGTATCTTGAAAAGATAAAAGATAGGACAAAGTTTCTTTTCTTCAACAACCAGCATGAGTCCTTAGGTGATTGGGGGAGTCTGGTCCTTTCTGTGCTGGGTGGGAGACAGTGTAGACTGAATGAGAAAACAAGGCAGATCACTTGATGTTTCTTGCACAAATAAAGCTTAAGGCTAGAAGTTAGCTTCTCCTTTAGGATGCAAAGAAAGCAGAATGGAGGAGGTAATTCCTAGGTTGAATCTTGTGGTATCTTCTACTACTGATGTCCTTTATAAGGCAAAATATCTGGCTTTATCTAGGTTATGACAAGGATTAAAGATAATAGTCTTTTTTTTTTAATTTACTTTAAATTTTATTGAACCAAATTCTTCTAGTGGAGCAGACTCTAATACAGCAGTTCTTTACCATTAATAATTCTCTTCAATTGTTATATCGCAAAGCTCCATCAATATGGAAACAATAAGCATTTAATCACATTGTACTATTAATAAACTAGTAGGGAAAGCAAGGATAATAAGTGTAAATGGTGTTCAAAATCACCTTTTTTTTTTAAAGAGAGGGAGGGAGAAAGAGAGCCTGAGGGGGGAGAGGGGCAATGGGAGAGAGAGAGAGAGAATCATAAGCAGTCTCCACACCCAGCGTGGAGCCAATGTGGGGCTCAATCCCACGACCCTGAGATCAAAATCTGAGCTGGAATTAAGAGTTAGATGCTTAACCAGCTGAGCCACCCAGGCACCCCAATATACACTTTCTGATATTAATTTATTTTGAGCATTTTTAAAAGCAGTACTAGTTAACCAAATGTGCTAGTTGGTTTCATATCACTTGCACTTATTTCTAATGATAGTGGGAATAAACAATTAATCAAAAATATAAGGCAGCAGCACACACTGGGAGAATAAACTCCCTCACCTGCAAGCATAGCCTCAACTTCAAATTAACCTGATGAACTAAGGCTGAATTAGAGCACTTAGGTTTTGGGCCTCTGTCATTAAAGACGTGGTGTACACACAATGAAATATTACTGAGTCATAAAAAATAATGAGATCTTACCATTTGCAGCAACATGGATGGACCTGGAGGTATTAGGTCAAGTGAAATACGTGAGACAGAGAAAGACAGATACTGTATGATTTCACTCATATGCAGAATCTAAAACAAAACAAAACAAAACAAAACAAAAATGAACAAACAAAAAAGCAGAAACTGACAAATAAATACAGAAAACAAACTTGTGGTTGCCAGAGGGGAGGCAGTGGGGATGTGCAAAATGGGTGAAGAGGAGTGCGAGACACAGGTTTCCAGTTATAGAATGAACAAGGCATGGGGACAGCAGGTTCAATATGGGGAAACAACCAGTGTATTAAAATAGAATGTGTGGTGACAGAACGTAGCTACAGTTGTGGTGAGCACGGCATAGTGTATAGTCGTGTAGAATCTAATGTATAGAATCATTATGATGTACACCTGAAACTAACGTAAACTTGTGCATCAATTGAATCGTATTCAGTAACAAGACAAACAACTCTCACTGTTAATATAATTCTGTTGTCTGAATTGTAGTCTACTTATTGGCTAAAAAACATAAATGGTGTTCCTTGTCTCTTTGAAGTCTGCAGTCCTATGGTCCTTTGATACTATGGAATTCAGACTCTGAAAAAGGAATATATACATGGGCAGGGAGCTGTTTATACTAGTCAGCAAGAACTCTTTTCCTGCAGACTTCAGCAAGTCTGAAGTAAGCGTACCAAGTGCGCTTACTCTGATGTGAGAGCATGATGCTTGAGAAATTCCTTGACTTCAGCTGGTGGCTCTTCTAAAAATTAAATATCAACCTTGCACCAGCAAACCCAGTTCTCAGCTGATGTTAAAAGTACATTGTATTTAGATGACATCACAGCTGATTGCCGTTTCCATAGGACCAGTATTATAGGGAACAATTCTGGTTCATTTTATGTGGATTCTTGGGAGAGAAAGAGGACACCCTTGGCTAGAAAAGAGTCCACAGCCATGGAACGACAAAGGACAAGGTACAATTAGAATTCGAGTGCAGATGGAATCCCATGTGATGCATGAAAAATGCCTGAAGCTATAGAGATTGGCTTATGGCGTTGAAACTAAGAAGCCCAAGCAAGTATGTAGTTATAAACACAATAGCATCTTATTAGCAGTAAAGTATTTTTCTAGGCATTCAAATGAAGCAGAACATCAGACCTGTTGCCTAACTTTTAAATAACTAGTGACATAGACAAGCAGAAGACACGGTTTGGTGTTAGGAAACAAGATCGTTGGCCTAGTTTCCAAGCAACGTGTTCTGTCAGAGGACATTTAGAGTGTGGCCTTCTACACCCCCTCAGTGTATATAAATGTCCCTGTGCAGGCACAGTCACAAAAACACTGGCCCACAATGCAAGCCACACTCACCACCCTGACGCCATGAGCTGCTACAGCAACTGCTATGGAGGCCTGGGCTGGGGCTGGGACTGGGGCTGGGGAGGCCACAGATGTGGCTGCTATTGTCCCTGGTACTATGGAAGATACTGGTCTTCTGGCTTCAACTGAATACTTGAAAATCTACAATTTGTGGACTTGTCTTCTGTGAGACTCTGATGCATCCAGAAAATTTTACCCCATAACCTTGTGCTTCGTTTATCCTGTCTTGATAGTTAGACTGTTACTTGGGACAACCTGGTTTCTGACAATAACGTGATGAAAACTTGATGAGCTAGATATTGATGTTTCATTGGTAATGCTTTTCAGGGATCCCCTTCTGCATAGGCTGGAGAGTCATGACGCCCCAGCCGGGCTTTGCCTTACTGTAACGGATATCTATAATAAACTTTCTCTGACATAGTCAATGTGTTTTGAGCTTCAATTTTTTTTATCACGGTTAATTTGTTGTGATGCACTAATATAATCATCAACCACGGCAACATTTTCTTCTTATATCTAAGCAATTTACCAATATATTTTCTTTCGTGATTATCTCTTCTTCTTCTCCTTCATCTTACCTTCTTTCTCAATCATCAGTATCTACCTTTTCTTCCCCACCAGAACAGAAGAATTCTATGTCTAAGGGTTAAAGAGGTTCTGTGATGATAATCAGACCTCTTTCATTTTTAAAATTCACTTTCCCTTAGAAATTACCTTGTTAATTCCAAAGCAAAACAATAAGGAAAAACTTCAGTTTGCATGCAAATTATTTCAGAACACTTGACAAAATAAACATAAAAGAATTTTATCAACATATTAATAATTGGTAAGTCTAGGAAATGGGCATAGGATATTTGTTGTAATATTTATTCTTTCTTCCTTTGGGTATGTTTAGAATATTTCATAAAATGAAAGAAAAAACCATTTATCATGGCCTCAAATATCCATTATCATATTAACCAAAATTTAGGAAAACTGACCCAAGAAGAAAAAAAAAATCTGAACAGTTCTATATCTCATGTAGAAATGAACTCACTATTAAAAATCATGCCATGGGGATGTACTGTATGGTGACTAATACAACAAAATAAATATTACTTAAAAAAAAAATCATGCCAAAAATGTCACCTTAGAGCCAGATGGTTTTACTGGTGAATTCTAAACACTTTCTCTTCATAAGAATAAGAAAAAAGAGAACACTTCTATATTTTTCTTGAAGCTAGCAATATCTCAAAAGAAAAATATAATACCAGCAGGGAGAATCACAGGCCAGACTTCTTCTTCCATCACTTCTGTTCATCATTGTCCTGTGGTTCCTAATGGCTACCACTAGGCAAAAATAATAATGATCATAGTAGTGATAATAATGGTAATAACTGGAAAATAATCTGTTTGATTTATAATACATTTATTGTTTCCTCAGTATATTTAATTTATAAACATTCATTGCACTGCTACTTATGAAGAGTTAGAAAACAAATTTAAAAATCAATATAGTTTACAGCAGCATCAAAACATTTAATACATAGTGGGGAGAGAAGGATTAATGGGAAATTTCTCACATCTCCCTCTCCTAAGAGGTACCCATGGCATGACCTCTAGTGACTAATGGAGTTTACTGGCTGAAAATGAAAATGAAAATGAATGAAGGAGGGTTTTGAATGTATTATTCTGTCCAACAGTTGACTGTTCTAGGAATACTTTTAGCAATATATGTCTGGCTTACCTAGATAGTTTATTATAAATAGTTTATTATAAATAAACCCTGACTGTACTACTGTTCTGTTAAAGACTGAAAGTTAGTTATGTAGCCAGATGAAGGCTGTGTGAGTAGCAATGTTGAGATCTGACATACTCTAAATCTTGTTGAGCCTGTGTTAACTGAATCTTTATTCCATTATTTTCCTTCATTTGGAAAGAAAAATGGATGTGTTGTGGAAAAGAGCATTCTGAAAACTGTATTAGTAGTTTTTCATTAGGAGTTTTACTACTCCTATTTTTTATTCTTTGTCTTTCATTAGTAAGGCTGATGCTGAATCAGACTTGTATATCATGATAATCTGACAATTCAAACCTTTGTGATTGCACATCTATTAATAAATCTAACAAAAATGTCCCATTCCTAGTAACCCTTGAAACATCACTTAGAGATTAAAGAAGGTCTAAATACAAGGATTGATAAATCACAATTGTGGACTGGAAGAATCCTAATTATTGACCGTTCTGCCAAATTTGATTATAGATTTAGTGCAATTATAACAAAATACCTAAGCAGAAACTTTGTAGACATTAAAGGGGGATTCTAAAATTTATATAGAAATGTAGAATGCCTGAAATAACCAGGAAAATCTTGAAGAAGAAAAATATTAGAAATTCCTAAACTTCTGTTTTTGAAAAGACACCATGAAAAATTGAAAAGTTCTGTCACAGACTGGGAAAAAATATTTGACATGCATTTATGTGGCATTGACGTACATTAAGTAGCCTAGAAATTCAATTTTTAAAAACATGATAATTTAAAAAATGTGTGAAAAGGCTTGAACAGTCATTTCACAAAAGATACCCAAATGTCTAATTGGCACACTAAATGTTCTGGTCATCAATTCTGACGTGTGTGTGTGTGTGTGTGTGTGTGTGTGTGTGTGTGTGTGTGTAGGAGAACTTCCCCACACCAACAATCAATTCTCCAACACCAGCTGGATATCTTACAATGTATCTCAATTCTCACACCATCTGGACCTACTGTTATATCCCACCAGTTAAGGGATCAGTCCTATAAGGCTGCCTTCCAGCACTTCGGATACCAGTCATAAGTTCGGGTTAACATCTGTACTTCTGATGGACCAGCTAGAGATTGGAGACTCCAATGACCACCTCCTTGTGTTCAGTTAATTTGCTAGAGTGGCTCACAGAACTCAGACAAACATTTTACTTAGTAGATCATCAGTTTATTATAAAAGGATGTAACTCAGGAAGTCAGATAGAAGAGATATATAGGGCAACGTATGGAGAAAGGGTGTTCGACTCTCCCCAAATCTCTACATGTTTACCAACAGGCAATGCTCCAAAATTTGTGCTTTTGGATTTTTATGTAAGCTTCATTACATAGTTATGGTTGATTAGATCCTTGCCCCTTGACCACTGAATCAACCTTCTACCCCTCTCCCCTCCCTGGAGGTGGAGCAGAAGGACTGAAAGTTCCAACCCCCAATCTAGGATTCATCCCCCTAGTAATCAGCCCTCCTTAGTGCCCTAGGGACATCCTGAAAGTCACCTCATTAACATAAAAAAGATGCATTTTATCTTTCTCACCAGTTACGAAATTCTAAGGGTTTGGAAGCTCTGTGCTAGAAATGTATATTTCTTAGAACAAATTACAATGTCACACATATTAAAAAGGTGTTTGACATCATTTGTTTTCAGAGAAATATACTTCAAAACCAGAATGAGAGATAGCACTATGTACGTATCAGAAAGGCAAAAATTGAAGAGTCTCTTTATATAGGTAGGAATATAAAGCAAGGAGAACTTTTGCACGTTACTATGGAGAACACGAATTAGCACAAGCACTTTAGGAAACTGGCCATATCTGGTAAAACTGAAATCACATATATTCTTTCATTTTTGAAAATTTTTATTTTTAGTATATTAAATTTACTCATAAAAACAGCTTTAAAATGCACAATTTTCCCTTCTTAACAAAGTCTCATAAAACATAAAAACCTCCAAACATCGTACTTGACATTTACAATTCAAAATCCAATTAGAAGGATATTAAATATTTACAAAAGTATATATTTTTAAAAATATTTATAAAGTGACTTGCAGTTTTATAGAATTGACGTAAACGTGGCTTAAAATGGGAGAATTTTCCTTCATTCCTAAAAAGAAAATATGTCTGATAGAAGCTGTGGAGATTCTTGAATATGTGAAGTCTTAAATTTCAGTACAGAAGCCTGCATCTTTGTGCATGTAAGAGCTCATGCACGTGAGGGGCTTGTCACACCACCAGGTACCAGCTCCCCTCCAGCCATTAACAGTGGAACAACATTGACCTTTGGCCTCAACAAGCCCAGTATGTAGTTTTGCTAGTGTTGATTAAAGATACTCACTTTCATTCAGAACTTCTGAACTTTTCAATAATTGTGCCTCTTCAATAGTTACATGTAAAAAAATGAAACTAGACTGCTTTCTAACACCACACACAAAAATAAACTCAAAATGGATTAAAGACCTAAATGTAAGACCTGAAACCATAAAATCCTTGAAGAGAGCACAGAAAGTGATTTCTCTGACATTGGCCATAGATTTCTCTGCCCATAGTGATTTCTCTGATATTTTTCTAGATAGTTCTCCTAGTTCTAGATAGTTCTCCAAGTCAAGGGAAACAGAGGTAAACATAAAGGATTAGAATTACATCAAAATAACAAGTTTTTGCCTAGCAAAGGAAAGCATCAACAAAACAAAAAGACAACTCACTGATGGGAGAAGATATTTGCAAATGATATATCCCATAAAGAGTTAATATCCAAAATATATAAAGAATGTATACAATGCAATACCAAAAAGACAAACAATCTGATTTTAAAATGGGCAGAGGACCTGACTAGACATTTCTCTAAAGAAGACATACACATGGCCAACAGACACATGAAAAGATGCTCAACATCACTCATCATCAGGAAAATGCAAATCAAAATCACAAGGAGATGTCACCTTACACCAGTTAGAATGGCTAAAATTAAAATGACAGGAAATAATAAGTGTTGGCGAGGATGTGGAGAAAAGGACCCCTCACGCACTGGTGGTGGGAATGTAAAATGGTGCAGCCACTGTGGAAAACAGTGTGGGGGTTCCTCAAAAAATTAAAAATAAAAATATCATATAATCCAATATTGAATGTTTACCCAAAGGAAAATGCTCAGTTGAGAAGATATGCTCCTCTATGTTTATTGTAGCATTATTTATTACAGCCAAAATATGGAAGCAACCTAAGTGTCCATCTATAGATAACTTATGAAAGAAGATGTGGCACACACACACACACACATACACACACACACACACACAGGGGAATATTATGCAGCCATAGAAAGGATGAGATGAGACAACGCGGATGAATCTAGAGAGTACTATGCTAAGTCAAAACAAATACCATATGATTTCACTCATGTATGGAATCTAAAAAAAAAAAAAATGAATAAGCAAACAAAAAGTGGAATCAGATCTATAAATACAGAGAACGAATTGGCAGTTGCCAGAGGGGAGGCAGGGAGGACTTTGGGCAAAATGGGTGAAGGGGAGAGGGAAATACAGGCTTCCAGTGATGGAGTGAACAAGTCATGGGAATGAAAGCCACAGCATAAGGAATACAGTCCATGAAGCCGTAGTAGTGATGTAATGGGACGGATGGCAGCTACACTCCTGGTGAACAGAGCATGAGGTATAAACCTGTCGAATCACTAAGTTGTACACCTGAAACTAATGCAACGTTGTGTATCCGCTATACTCAAATAAAATAATAATAACAATAATAACCGTTGAACGTCTTCAGAACCTGTCTTAAAATGTCACACGACATTCTCTGGGAGTCTGTCCTCTGGGATGGGTGCTGGAACTGAGCAAAGACTCAATGCCCCTTACGACCTTTCAGACTCTTCCATATGTACCACCAGCAGTTATCAGTATGTAAAACTAGCAAGGCATCAAGTCCACCACCACCCAAGCAAGGAAAGGTGGCAAAATGACACAGGGTAGGGACGGTGCAACCTAGTTCCCATGATAAGTGTTGGCCAGCACACTGGGGTGAGTGGCCAGCTGAGCCCCGGTCAGCCTGGGCTCCGGTGGGAAGCCCATCACAGGTGTGTGACGTCAGGTGAAGAGCCCCCGACGCCGCTGCCTGTTATACTATAGTGATGAAGATCCCGGAATTCTACACAGTGAATTAGAATGCTAAGCCTTTTTTTTTTTTTTTTTAAGATTTTATTTATTTATTTGAAAGAGAGAAAGCAAGTGAGGGAGACAGCACAAGCAGGGGGAGGGGCGCTATCCTAGGACCCTGGGACCATGTCCTGAGCCGAAGGCAGACACTTAACCCACTGAGCCACCCAGGTGCCCATAAAACGCTAAAGCTGTTAACTACCGTATTAACAAGCTGACTCCTATCATCTTTTGGAGATTTTAGATGATGCTTTTTTCTTAAATACCCAATCACATATCTGCATTCAAGAAAATAATTTTGCTGGCTCCCATTTCCTCAGTGTTCTTTGACAATTAGGAGTTTTAATGCTTAAACACTTTTCAATTTTCAGTATTACCATGAAATAAAAATTTAAAAAGAAGGTAGAAAATGGAGTGTGTTGCTTAAAAAAACAACAAAAGGTTAAATAGTTGTGTATCTCTATATTATATTCTACTCCGATCTGTACATTCCACTTTTCCCATTGGAGATAAAAGATGGGGTTAGAAACTTTAATATATAACAGAAGACACAGAGCAGAGAGGCCGGTTTCACTCTACCTGGTTGGCCCAGCATTTGGACACTGAACCCACAGTTTTAGGAAAACAACTAAGCAGTTGAAAGGCTCAGTCTGGTCTGTGTCCCTCACTCACGAGGACGCCTTCTGAGGAAATGCAAAATGCTCTTTAGGCTTCCTGACTTTGGTTTTGGAGAGACATTCTTGAGAGGTAATACTGCTAGCTAATATTCTCACGTCTAAGTGTGGGAGTCATCTGGGAAGAGAGCTCACTGACGGGCTCCGTGCTCACTGCTGTGTCCTGCGTATCTCGTATTTGAATGTACGTATATCCTATGACACTGCAATTCCACTCTTGAGAGTGTGTCCAATGGAAAAGAGTGCACGTGCCCACCAAAATAAATGTAAAAGGACATCCATAGTAGTGCTATGCACAGTAGCCCCAAACTGGAAACCAGCTAAATGTCCATCACCTGCAGAATGGATGAGTGCCTTGCGGCATATTCCCACCAGGCAAGGATAAGGAATGAAGTGCTTTTGCCTCCAGTAATGTGGGCGAGCTTCGCAGACATAACTGGACTGAAGAAGCCATATGGAAAAGAGTACCTACGGTATGGTTATAGTAAACATATGTAATATATTAATACACAATATTAATAACTAATAGTAAATAGAATAAATAAATATAGTAAATATATGTAAGTATATTTCAAGAAAAGGTCAAAAGAAAAATCTATAACATTAGAGCTCAGAATTCATCCTTCCTATCCTGTTACTACCCTCTTACCCTTTACACTTCGTCCCCGATCTTCTTCCGTAGGTGACCAGTCTGATTGGTTTGTGGCTTATCCTTCCTACTCGCCCTCAAATAATCTGATAAATGCCTATTTTCTTATCTCTCTTTATGTTTTTTATCTCTCTTTATGTTTTTTACACAAAAGATCCTGTAGATCCTTTATCGCACTTTGCTTTTTTTCACTTAAGGATGTTTCCTGGAAATCATTCTGTATCAGTTTCAAGGTATGTTCTTAAAATTTTTAATGTTTCAAATTGTATAATACTCCACTTTGTGGTAGAGTCAATCATTTCCTTTTGTGGGCATCTGGGTTTCATCATTACTTGTAATGACAAACAATGGTGTAATGAATAACCTTGTACATATTATATTTATATTCCTAGAGATATATCTTCAGGGTGAATTCCTGGAGAGGCATTGCAGATTCAATTTATGCATTTGTGATTATCTCCAATTTCTTTTATGTATTAGTTTTCTATTGCTGCTCTAATAAATTACTATAATCTTGGTGGCTGAAACCATCCGTATTCATTATCTTACAGTTCTAGAAGTCAGCCAGCCAGCACAGACTTGGTGGGGCTGCATTCCTTTCTGCAGGCTGTCCAGGAGAATAGATTCTCTTGCCTTTTCCGGCTTCTACAGACTGCCTGTATTTTGTGGCCCAAGTCCCTTCCTCCATCTCCAAAGCCAGCAAAGGAACATGGAGTCCTCCTCATGCTGCTATCCCTCTGCTTCTCTTCATCAGGGAAAGGTTCTGTTTTGGGGGACTAATGTGCTAAGACTGGGCCCACCTGTATAACTAGGGTAGTCTTGTCTCACGTTCCATAATCATAATAGTGTCTGCATAGTCTCTTTGGCCATGTAAAGTAATGTTTTATATTATGGGACTAGAATATGGACATTTGGGTGGGGGCATTATTCTCCCTACCACATACTTCGCCTAGATTTTACCAATTTTCATTACCATCAGCAATGTACAAGAATGACTATTTCTCCGTAGCCTCACCAATGGAATGCGTTGTCATGTAGTTCACATTTTTGCTGATCCAGTAAGTGACAAATAGCACACTATTTTTTGCCCAACTGCGTTAGCTAATATATCCAGAACAGGATTTAATAGTGAATGCTGTGGGCATTTTTGCCTTTCTCCTGATCTTCTAAAGTTCCACAATTAACAAAGACACTGACTTCAAGACAATCTTATTATGTTGAGAAATCATCCATCAAGTCCTATTTTCTTGAGTACTTTTATTACAAATGAGTGTTGAAACTTGTCAGAAGTTATTCAGCATTTATGGAAGGAGTAATGTGATTTTTCTTCTTGAATTTGTTAACATGATGCATTACATTAACAAATGTCCTTATAAAGAGATCATTGATATTCTTAAAATAAATGCCATCTCCTCATGATGCAGTGTTTTTTTTATTATGGTTTTAGATTCGATGGGCTAATATTTTATTTAGCATTTTTGCATACATCCTTGTAAGTCATACTGGGCTATAATTTTTGTGTGTGTGTGTGCTCTCTTAATCGAGATTTTTTTTTAATATTTTATTTTTATTAATTTGTCAGAGAAAGAGAGAGCAGAAGCAGGGGAAACAGTAGGCAGAGGGAAAAGCAGGCTTCCCACTGAGCAAGGAGTCTGATGTGGGACTCGGTTCCAGGATTCTGGGATCATGACCTGAGATGAAGGCAGACGCTTAACCTACTGAGCCACCCAGGCGTCCCGATATCGAGTTTCATTACATGGTGTATTTACTTTTTAAAAAGTATTTGGAGGCTGCAATGCTCTGGAACAAGTTATGTTGCATAAAGACAATGTCTTGAATTTTTGGTGAAATCAACTTTGAGATAATGGGATTTGTGGCTTTTGGGGGTGGGAATTTTTTTTACTTTCTCTTTTTCTTCTCAAAGATTAGTCTTTAGTATTCCTATTTCTAATGGTTTCCATTGTAGTAAATCTTTTTTCTTACAAAATTATGCATCTCATTCAGGTTTTCAAATTTATTTGCATAGAAACCCATAAAGAAGTCACGCTCTCTCTCTCTCTAGATAGATAGATTTGTACTTATATTTATGTTTATTATATACTTATATACATTTATGTATTTTTTAGTTAAATTTAGTTATATTTTTCTTCTTTTGAAAAATTAAGTTAGGGGCACCTGGATGGCTCAGTCGGTTAAGCATCTGCCTTTGGCTCAGGTCATGATCCCGGGGTCCTGGGTTGGAGCCCAGCCTCTGGCTCCCTGCTCAGTGGGGAGCCTGCTTTTCCCTCTCCCTCTGCATGCTTCTCCCTCTCCTTCTGCCTGCCAGTGCGCCTTGCTTGTACTCTCTTTCCCTCTCCCTCTGTCAAATGAATAAATTAAATCTTTTTAAAAAAGTAAAATAAATAAAATAAAGTTAGCTAGTAGTTTTTCTAATTTGTTGTATTCAATAACCATGATTTTGTATAATTTATTATTCTGTTCTTTTTTATTTCTTTTGTGCTTTGATCAATATCTTTCTTATAATTCTTTCATTATACTTTCTCTTAGTTTACTTGTGTTTCTCAATTTTGAATTGGAAACTTAAATTTATTGCATTTTTGTATTTTACTGATAAATGTGCTTACAATGAAATTTTCCTCTTTTTGTAACATATACCCATAATATGATGTGTACAATTTCCATGACCATTATCACCATTTGAAAATTATGTAATCTGTTTTCTATTTCTTCTTTCACCCAAGAGTTCATAGTTTTTTGTTTATTTATTTTAATTTCTGGATAGAAGGACTCATTAGGTTTTGTGGGTTTTTTTTTAAGATATATTTATTTATTTGAGAGAGAGAGCATGAACAGGGGGAGGGCCTGAGGGGGAAGAAGAAGGAAAGACTCTCAAGCAAACTCCCTGCAGAGCGCAGAACTGACAGGGGCTTGATCTCAGGACCCTGAGATCATGACCCAAGTGGAAATCAAGAGTTGGACTCCGAAGTGATTGAGCCACCCAGGCATCCATTAGACTCATTGGTTTTTTTAACTTTTTATTAATTGTATGATGCATTGAATTATTATTAGAGAACATTTTTTATTAACATCTGCTTCACGGAACTTCCTGATGCTTTCTTTGTGATCTAAAATAATAAATTTTTGTGATGTTTCATATATGCTTGAGAATAATTTTTATTTTCTATTACCAAAATGTAAAGTCATATATAATTTTAAAGGCAGTCAATATGGCTTATATTATTTTGGTCCTCCATACTCTTTCTTACATTTTTCCATTTTATGTCTTGTTCTGAGATTGGTGTATTCTCTGTCTCCACGCATCTCCAGTATATTTTGATTTATACAGGTGGTTGCTGTGCTATTTCATACACAACAGTAACTGCTATTTCTTCATTTGACTTTAGAAGATGGCCTCCTTTGATGTGTTTTACCACTTGGTTGGATTCTACTCCGATATCAGAATCACAGCCAGTGCTTTCTCATTCTTCCCATTTACCTGCTATACTTTTGCCTATACATTAAAAAATGATAATCTATTTTGTAAACAATTTTAGATTTACAAAAAAATGTGAAAATAACACAGAGAGTTTCCACACATCCCATACCCAATTTTCCTTATTATTAACATTTTACGTTAGTATGGTGTATTTGTTACAAGTAATCAATCTCTACTGCCACATTATCAAAAACTAAAGTCTATACTTTATTTACATTTCCCTGGTTTTTATGTAGTATAATTTTTCTCTTCTAGGATACCATCCAGGGTACCATATTGGTTTTGGTCATCAGAGCTCTTTAAGCTCTGCTTGGCTTTCTCAGACTTTCTCTAGCCCCAGAGTCTCTGACAGTTTCTAGGAGTACTGGTTAGGAATTCTGTAGCATGTCCCTCAGTTGGGATCTGTCCAATTTTTTCTCCTGATTAAACTGGAATTATAATTTTTGGGAGGAAGACCACAGAGGTAAAGGGTCATTTCATCACATCATATCAAGGATATGATTCAACTTTTTACTGTTGATGTTGACCTTGATCAACAGTCTGAGGTCATTTTGTCAAATTTCTCTACTGAAAGAAACTTACTTAGCAATATTTATTGAAGATTTACTTATGTTTTTTCATCTTGGTAATTCAGTTATTTTTATTGCTGAATACACTGTATGGATGTACTGAAGTTGTGTATCCAATCACTTATTGAAGGACATTGCTTCTAGTTGATAAAAAGTTATGAATAAAGCTGCCATAAATATTCACATGTAGGTTTTTGGGTAGACACAAAATTTCAAATCATTTGGATAAATATCAAAGAGAACAGTTGCTGCATCTTATGATACAATTATGTTTAGCTTTTTAAGAAAACACCAAAATGTTTTCCAAAGTGGCTGAACCATTTAGCGTTCTCACCAGCAATGAATGAGAGTTCTTGTTGCTTTGAACCCTTGCCAGCAACTGGAATTGTGAGTTCCTGGGATTTTATCCATTTTAATAACTGCATAGTGCTATCTCATTATTGTATTAGAGTACATATGCTTCTATTATTAAACTTTCTTAATTACTTGGCTTTAAATGTTTCTCTTGAAAACAGTCAATTCTTTGTGACCTCAATTTATATTTGATTTTAGCTGTTAAGTGAAGTTTATTTGTTTATTAAGTTGCTATTAGGTTTAGTGTCACTCTGAAAAAATATTTTAGTTATAATTACTATTGTTATGTTTGTTCTGCTTCTTTCTCTATATATTGTATTTTGTTTAGTCAATATTTTATGTACTTCTTTTGATATCTAGAAATCTAACTTAGTGGTTATCTAGTGGTTAATTATGTATTTTTTGTATAAATGTCCTTACTCCTCATTTTCTTTTAATTAATTTGCTTATTTGAGAGAAAGAGGGAGAGAAAACACACGCGAGCATGACAGAGAGCACGAGTGGGGGAGGGGCAGAGAGAGGGACAAGCAGACTCCCCAGCCAGAAAGGAGCCTGACGGGGAGGGGGCGGGGCCTCAATCCCAAGACCCTGGGATCCGGACCTGATCTGAAGTCAGATGCCTAATCGACTGAGCCACCCAGATGCCCCAGCCCCTCGTTTTCTAATTTAAACTTTTGTTACCTGATTTCCTAGTTTTGAATGATAAACATTGGTTAATAAACAATTTTGAACGATAAACATTTTCTTATTTAAACTTTCACTATTTGACTTGTCAACTTGAATGATAAATATCTTATTTATCACTTTTCTACGTTTTTCTCTCCCCTCTTCTTTTATTTCTAGTCAAATTTGTTTTACTTTTTCATACTATATAGTGTTTACATATTCTTTTCTTCATTTTCATCCTTGGTTTAGTCTTAGCTAAAAAATTAAATATGTTAAATTCTCAATATCAGTCCTTCACGGAGTTTCCTCAAATATCTCTATTGGATCCTTGGCTGGTTGATCAAAGAAGGCTTATGAGTGCAATATTCTCCAGGTTTTTGTTCAGTTAAAAACTTTTTTTTCCCCCAAAACCAGTATATTTGAAGGACAGAATGATTAGATATACAATCTCTGGTTCACATTTTATTTCCTTGAGGTTTCTGAAAATGTTGAAAAATTATTGGTTTGATTTCTAAGTTGCCTTGAAGAAGTCTGACAAGGGTCTAATTCTTTTATCATTGTAAGTTATTTGATCTTGTCCTGGATGCCCTGAAGGTTTTTTCCTTATCTTTGAAGTCATTTTTTTAGTGTGTTAAAACATACATAACATAAAATTTACCATTTTGGTAATTTTTAAGTGTACAATTCAATGTCATTAAATACAATCACGTTGGTCTGCAACGACCAGTACTATCTCTCTCCAGAGTCTAACTAGAATAGATCTTGAAGTTAGTTGTTCATTGTGGGTCATTTTCCCAGGTAATAAATGGCTATGAAATATGTATATTGAGAGATTTTCTTTTAATTTTGGAATTTTTTCTTAGGTTATAATTTTGAATATTACCCTGTCCATTTTTTCTTTTTGTCTACTTATACGTAAGTTGGATTTCTTCCTGTCTCCCATTTTACCCACTTTCTTTCTGGCTCCTTTTATTTCCTTTTTAGCCACATATGCATTATTTTTATCATTTTTCTGCTTTTCCTTAATTCCATCTTTTGTTTTCACTTGAATCCATACTTCTTTAGGCATCTTGCAACTTGGTCTTCATTCTGATATGATTTTATCATTTTCTTTGATTTCTTCCCTAAGTTTTTCAGCAAATTTTATTTCTTCCTATCTCTGGTACATTTCATTTTTTTTAACGTTTAATTCAACATGAAATATTTTGTTAAATTTTTCTTTTGCTTCTTTTTTGTTTATATTTGTGAGTGGGGCTAGTTTTCGGCTGAATGTTTCGATAATGTTTTGTTGTTTTTATTACATACTTTGTATAGATGAAGATGATGGCACCTCTGAATTTGTAGATCTTAATGAACTTCATGAAGTTCATGGATATCATGAAGATACTCCTATCATCATAACACGTCCTCTTGTTTCCGTGTATCAAGTATTGTTAATTAATGGCATTGCCTCATTTGGAAGTGGGTTGGTAGTTTATCCCTCAATTATTTTTTTCTCTATTAGGTTCCTTTATTTTCTCCTCACACTTTGTCTTCTTCATTGTAAAGTTTCCAAAGGAAACTCCCTGCTTAGATTATTCTTTCCAAATTCATTGCCTTTCCAAAACTGACTGACACTCTATCTCTGCATTCTATTAAGCACTTCCTTGCAGTTGGACTTCATCTACTAATTTTTTTTTCAGTTCTTATTTAAATTCCAGTTAGTTAACATACTGTGTTATATTAGTTTCAGGTGTACAATTAGTAAATTAATTACTAAATTAATTTACTAATTAATTAATTAGTAAATTAATTACTAAATTAGTAAACTAATTAGCATATTAGTTTCAAATATACAATTTAGTAATTCCACACTTCCATACATCACCTGTGTGCATCACAGCAAATGCACTCCTTAATCCCCATCACCTATTTCCCTTATCCCCCACCCACCTCCCCTGTGGTAACCATCAGTTCGTTCTCTATAGTTAAGAGTTTGCTTCTCTCTCTCTCTTTTTCCCCTTTGCTTATTTGTTTTGTTTCTTAAATTTCACATATGAGTGAAATCATATGGTATTTGTCTTTCTCTGACTGACTTATTTTACTTAGCATAATTTTTGTTTTTAAAAACAGTATTTCCCCTTAAGGAGAAAGTTTTCTCTTTCTTGAGGGATTTTTGTTGTTGTTCAGTCTTTGGCACTTTACTTCTTTGTTGATGTTGTTTTGTTCTTTTTTTAAAAATTTATTTAATTGAGAGAGATTGAGAGTGAGAGAGAGCAAACATGATTGGGGCGAGGGGCAGAGGGAGAAGCAGACTCCCCCCTGAGCAGGGGGCCGGATGCTGAGCTAAATCCTGGGACTCCAGGATCATGACCTGAACCAAAGGCAGGCACTTAACCAACTGAACCAACCAAGCACCCCAATGTTGCTTTGTTCTTAACAAAGAATTAGGGGAAAAATTCAAGAAATATCTCCACTAGAAATGGGTGCTTCTTCTGTCACTTCTTTTTCTAATTCGTACTTTATAGAACCTTCTGTCTTGTAGTTATGTTGAAAGTATAGCATTTGTGTGGTTTTATAATTTTCTTTCAGTGGGTCTGTGTATTTGTCAGGAGGTATATTGGGAGACTCAGGCCTCTGGAGTTGCTACTTCACCTGTCCGGGAAATACAAGTTGCAAATGATAAACAGAAACAACATTGCCAGAATTATTCTTTAATTTCAATTTATTTCACTTAATAGAGCAGAAGAATATAAACACATTGAAGTAAAACTTTTGGTGTTCAAGGGTATTGACCATAGAAGAAAGGAAAACCCATAAGATTCAAAAGAGCAGAGATTGTACAGAATTGGTTTTTTATGGATCTGTTCATTTCAAAATTTATTCACTCAGCTAACAGTATATTACCTATTCTATCCCATCCACAAAAGTTATAAAATGTGATTATAATAAACATTCTTGCCCTGAAGGAGTAGAGAGTATAATGGAAAAGATAGTAAACAAATTAATTAGAATACTAAACTCTGATGAAATGCAAAGATAGAGTTTTGTTCAGGGCATTTGGCAGCTCTCCAAAGCGTTTTCTAAATCAGACAGATAGAAAGAATTTGTGATATCTTTGAAGTGTTCTTGAAGATTACACTTGACCTATGTTTTGGGGGATTAGTTGGGATAAGGTGGGTAAAGAAGCACAAAGGAGAACTCCAGCATGAAGGATCAGCTCCTGTAAAGTCTCCAAAGCATGTGGTAGACCAACATCCTAGTTACATGTGGCATAAAGGGAAACAAATGGTCAATTGTGAATGACTGGGATGGAGAAAAATAAGTTTGGTGATAAAAAACCTTGTTTATGAATTTAAGTTTATGATAAAAAACCTCTTTCCTCTAATGACTTGAGGATATAATGGCTGAAAAATGAAATGATTAGATTTGGTTTTTTAGAACATTCATTTGGACGCTGTATGGAGAACAGATCACATGAGGGCCTTTTCTCGGTGCAACGTGACCATTGGGGAGGCTCTTCCATTAATCCAGGAGAAAGGGTTAGAGGACTAAATTAAATAATTGCAAGCCATATGAGTACTTACGAGTAATATTAAGGGAAAAAGAACATTTATATGGTTCATTTGGTGACCAACCAAGTGCATAGCATGCTCCAGATGGAACTAGTTTTTCCTTTCTCTAGAAGAATCTGGAATCTTTCCACTGAATCAGGATTTCACCCACCATTATTTAGTCACCAACAGCTGTTGTGATCTCGTGTAACCTGTGTTTTTAAATATTTTAAAATAAACATATTTAGCTAGCATAGGGAGTGGGGCTTAATCAATTCATTTCTGTACATTTCTAATGAGTTAATGGGATTTCAATCAGAATGTTACTCTTCTTTCTTCTGAATTGGTGTTTCCATTCAAAAATGTTTTGATTCAGTAATGGATTTGATCCAACAAAGGTTCACTGCTTGTCACAATGCCCTGGGTAATGTCTGAGGTCTGGAGGATGTGGGAGAACAGGATGCACAAAACCTGTATATGCTTTCATATATCCTACCTTTCATTTGCTTTCAGTGGTTTTTGTATTTGATTTCATTTTTACAAAATCATCATGTAAGCTACTATTTTTATGACTTAAAAAAATAACAAAATGTA
Source organism: Ursus arctos (assembly GCF_023065955.2). Taxonomy (NCBI): domain Eukaryota; kingdom Metazoa; phylum Chordata; class Mammalia; order Carnivora; family Ursidae; genus Ursus; species Ursus arctos. The sequence continues at coordinate 81,012,588 of NW_026623056.1, read as the reverse complement.
AACGTTATTTCGATAACATGGTTTGTACTCTGAGACTTATTACGGGACCATAAATTGATGGTGATCAAAGAAAATATTTTTAAACATTGAACTGATATAAAATAAAATGTATAATAATATGTAAGTAACAAAAAATACTATCAAAAAAGAAAACCCTGTACCAAACACTGAATTTTCAAATTTCTAGTGTTCTTTATATATAATCAGGTCAATTTTATACCTTAAAATTAACATTTAAAAATAAAATGTATAAAATGTATAAAATATATAAAAATAAAATACATACATATATGCATGTATACATACTTATATATGAAAGTATACTCTGCTTCCTTGACAAGTTAATTTACTTAATTGACTTTTCTGCTTCCCACTGTAGACTGAGGGTCTTGCTTCTCAAAACGTATTGTTTCTCAAAGTAAATGTGAATTAAAAATATCTGGAGTGCGTGACCAATTTAGTTTCTTGGGGGTATACTCCTAGATAATTCGTTTTAAATAGGTTCATTATAGATTCCCCAGACTTTTCATTACTCAAAACTTTCCCTGGAAAGTCACTGTTCTAGATGGTACCCAACATCTCCACTGTTGTACAGCCATGCTTGATGGCCTTTTCTACCTGTGCTCTCTTCCCGGAGAACAATGTTTCTGTGGTAGCTTTCAGATGCTTTGCACTCTCCAGGCCACACCATTTAGAAACTAGGACAAAAATTCTGTACACTTGGAAGATCTTCTGATCTGGGGAAGATCTGATGTGACAATCACATCAAAAGATGAAATAACAAACTGAAATTGTACCATGTTCCTCTGGATAGTTCATGTTGTGTTTATATCAAACAAGTTCTTAATAACGATGGAAATGGTACTGTTTAGTTTATATGTTATGGTTTATGCTTAGCTGTCTTTTCCTACGTTATGGTCATTTGATAACCTTCTTAGAGGCATCTGCCTGATATTTAATTTTCACATACACACTCTTGCTGGGACACTGGGTTCCAGGAAACTCACAAATCATTTAGTCTTAAAAATTTGAGTTTATAGGATTGAAAATAAAACTGACAAAAGAATTTATCATTCATCAAGCAGATTTCATGTTACTCTGGTTATTTTCTTTCAAGTACAAAGATAAGGAAATTACCTTAAATGAAATAAACAAGCACTCTCTCTAAAACTTTAGATGCTGAAGAACTTAGGCTGTTTTTTCTTTCTTTCTTTCTTTCTTTCTTTCTTTCTTTCTTTCTTTCTTTCTTTCTTTCTTCTTTTTCTTTCAAATTACAAGCATACCTCAGAGATATTGTGGCTTGGTTCCAGACCACCACAATAAAGCCAACATGGCAACAAAGTAAGGCAAATTAAGTTTTTGGTTTCCCGGTGCATATAAAGTTATGTTTACATAATACCATAGCCTATGAAGTGTAAAATTTCATTATGTCTAAAAAAAGGACATACCTTCATTAAAAAATTACTTTTTGCTCAGAAATGTTAACCATCACCTGAGCTTTCAGTGAGTCATAATCAGTGATCACAGATCACCATAACAAATATAATAATAATGAAAAAAATTTGAAATATTGCAAGAATTATGACACAGAGACCTGAAGTGAGCAAATGCTGTTGGAAAAAAATGCCTCTGATAGACTTGCATGACACAGGGCTGCCATGAACCTTCAATTTGTAAAAAAAAAAAAATGCAATATCTGCCAAAGTTCAATAAAGTGGAGCACAATAAAATGAGGTGTGTTTGTAATGATGCAGTGTGTAAATTGTTGTGAAATAAAATTGTCCCTTTTTTATTGAGACAATTACTTTGGTTCTAAAATGAGCCAACCCATGTTTATTTGCTGGAATGGAGAAATACGGAACAGACTTGTTGTGGCTATCATACTTAGTGGCTGTGGATTGTCGGTACGAACAAATAGTATTTCTCTCATTGCACAGGCTTTGAGGTCAGGCTCTGTGTGTTCCCCTTGTATTGATACATTGCCCAACACAGACAGATGCTCAATGAATATTTGTTAAAAGAAAAAACATCATTAATATAATAGAATTTTGTGACCCAAAGAGGTTATTGATTAGGACTGATTGGGACCTCCAATGGCCGAATTAAAATATTAGCTGAAAATTGGACAAGGCATTGACGGTGGATTTCCAAATCCTCTTTAGAACCAAATTGTATTTTAACTATTATATTTTGATTCTTAAAAGTTAATTTTTGATTCATTCCTTCCAGATGATCTGAATAGGAGTGAAGTGACATGAATCATACTGAAGTCTCATTTATTTGCTTATATAACTTGAAGAAAATCTCCTAGCTTCCCAAAAATGATCACGAAGGTGCATAATTCTACTTTCAAATGCAAGGTACACTGATAAAATGAAGAAAATAACGTTTTCCTGACAAAACTCAGCAAGTTGTGAATAGGACCAGAGGAAGATATGTACGTGAAAGTGTTTTCAAATTGCTAATTTCATGTTAAGAAATTATTTTGCAAAAGTCTTTTTGGCGTAGCTTATTCAGAAAAAATACATAGCTGTTAAAAAAACAAAAACAAAATCTAAATTTGTACTGAGTATATCTTTCAGATGAAATTTTGTTACCTTTAACAATGCAAATTCTGATCTTTCAATTTTCTAGTAGGTCAAAGAGATTAGCTCTTTATCACACATGTATTCCACCTTGGGTTAATCCTGGGTCTGAGAGTTTCTGCAGGAAGTGTTATAATTGGTGTCTTTTTAGGACATTTCACATTGAGGCTCAAAAGGTTGAAGTTGCTTGAGGACTTGCTCACAGATGTCTCAGATATAGGAAGCTTTCTAATACTAACACCTCTCCATTTAAGGAATAATGAATATTTATTTCATTTATGAAATAATTGGTGCATAATTTAAATTCACAGTTAGTGGTTTGAATGTAAAAATGATTCCTGTTGACCCACCAGCAATGTTGTTTTCTGTTATCTTTTTAGTGCTAATGATTAGTATCCATTAAATAATTTAGCTCCTTGTCTTGTAGATGCTTTTAATATAAAATGAGTCTTGGAGCTGTGGTCCTATCTGGAGACAGCTAACAGAGGAAATCTAACTATTCTTACTGACATTGGATCTTTTTCATTGTTTTCTTTTTTTTTTTTTTTTGACTCAAATAAATCCAACAGGTTCTAGACAAGTGGCACATAATTATAAATGGACATACCATTCCTTTTACATTTCCTAAAGAATCAAAACAAGAGTCCTGTGTTGGTGAGAACTTTTTATGATTTTTTCTTTGCTAATGATATTGGAAACTCAGGATCAAGTGCCAAAAGAAAAAGATATGCTGAATTTTCATATGACTCCGACCAGTCAGGTGAAGTGACTTGACATTCAATGACAAATTCACTGACAGTTCTTTGGGAATTATTTGATGAGTGTTTGTGAATAAAAAAATAAAAATCTACAATTTAATTTTACAAAAAAAAAAAATTGAAAACTGATGACAGCCAAACTTTTAAGCAACTCAACTTTTGTAAGAAAAAAATAAATTGTTCGAGATCGTAATGGAACAGAGTGAACTAGAAAAGTGGCATATTTGGGGATTTTGAACAAGGATAACCAACATTTTTTCAGTCTCACTGGAAAATTAGCTGTAATTCCTCATGATGTTGACTTTGTTCAGTAAAGAATGTATCCATAATTTTGAACAGAGATGAGATGCTATGATGTCTGGCCAGAGGATTTTATGAATGGCAGTCATCTCCTGTGTGGTCTTTGAAGATACCACGATCATTGTCAACATAGCCAGGGTGTACTTCAATGGAATCTGTGCAAACTGTCCTAAATTAGAAAACAAAGAAATTAATGAGTCTGTTTTTCATGTTATTGAAGCCATGAAATGAAGATTATGCAAGTTTGTTTTTATTGCCACACCCTTTTTGGAGATATGTAAGAGTCCCTGGGCAGATGGCAACATTCACACTTGGGAAACACACCTTCATACCAGACAACATCTCCATCTCCTGACACCATGAGCTACTACTATGGCAACTACTACTGTGGTGGTCTGGGCTGTCGATCTGGGGGCCTGGGCTATGGCTGTGGTTGTGGTGGCTTCAGAGGCCTAGGGTGTGGCTGGAAAGGCTACAGATACGGCTGTTGCCACCCATCGTGCTATGGAGGATATGGATTTTCCGGCTTTTATTGAAAATGAAAAAGACTGGTGTTTTGGGACTTAAGAATTCTAATATCACGCTACTGCTAATTCTTTTAAGTCTTTCTATTTCCAACGAAATCCAAATGCCTCTCTGACCATCGGGCCATATGTACAGTGAAAAGGATCAAAGCTCACACTGAAACCCTGAGATTGATCAACGGCAGCACTTCATTCCATCCATTGATTGGGAGTTTTACAGACTGTCTCCCGTGGCATCTCTGTGGCCAATTTTCAATAAAGCTATCTTCGTCTACGTGATCTCGTATTAATGTTTGCTAATTTTTAAAGTTACCACATGGACCGATTCTTGTGCTTTAGGATTATTCTTTCAGGGATTACCTTTTCAGAGGACTTTGTGTTATATTTTTGTTAAAAGTAGTCTCTTCTTTTGCCCTCAGCTTTTTTTTTTTTTTTTAAGATTTTATTTATTTATTTGACAGAGAGAGAGAGAGACAGCCAGCGAGAGAGGGAACACAGCAGGGGGAGTGGGAGAGGAAGGAGCAGGCTCCCAGCGGAGGAGCCTGATGTGGGGCTCGATCCCAGAACACTGGGATCACGCCCTGAGCCAAAGGCAGACGCTTAACGACTGAGCCACCCAGGCGCCCCTGCCCTCAGCTTTTAAAGTTAAGTTTTTCTCTGGTTTCTTTAAACATTTCTGTCTATTTTACCACAAAAATCATTCTATGGGGAAGCAAATGTATTTTTTTTTCTTCTTAGTGATGCTTGGAAGCTGGATATTTCTTTGCAGGGCCAACCAGAAAGCTTCTAATTACCAGACAAGAGAAGGATAGCAAGGGAAGTTGAAGTAATTTGGGGTTCGGCAAGAGAGGAGAACACGGATTTGAAAGAGATTGTCCTAGATGGTTTATCATATATGACTTGGTTTTTTTCTTTCTTTCTTTCTCATAAGCTGTAGTGGAAGAACAATGAGAGAGACTGTTGGTCTTTATTTCCCTAGAGATTTATATGTAGTTCATTGAAAGGTGATTGAACTAAAGAAAAACCAAAGACTAAAGGAAAACCCTTTGGAAGTGCTTTGAGGTTAAACTGCTCTGAACCCGGAATGAACAGGCTGCTAGAACTGTGCCTTGCACCAAACATGAGCTCAATAAATATTAATTGCATAAACAGAATTAATTAGTGAGAAACCTACTGTGTGTCAGATATTTTGCAAGGTGTTTTGTATATATATATGTGTATATATATATATATACACACACACACATATATATACAATATACAATACATATATAATATATAATATATATACACAATACAATATATATAATATATATAATATACGATATATATTATATATATTTTTATCATTTAATTTTCTTAATACTCCAAAACATAGTATAAAAAAGCTTTTTAAGTTTTCAAACAACCCTAAGAAGTAGTTAGAAGAGTGGAAAAATAGAGAATTTGGAGACAAAGAGGCTGGCATTATACTCCCTCTTCACTACTAACTGTATGACATAAGACAAGTTTCTTAACTTCATTGATACATTTTAATCAATTAAATCTGATAATTTTAATGTTCAAGAACTGTTGTAAAATAAACTTACCCTTCACTACATGCATATGCATGCAAACAAATAAATATACATCATGGTGTGTAATAGTAGGTAATTGTATTAATTTCCCAGGGTTGCTGTATAAAGGTGTCACCAACCGGGTATCTTAAAACAAGAGAATTTATTATTTCACAGTTCTGGAGGCTAGAAATCCAAACTCAAGTTCTCTGCAAGGCGGTACTCCCTCCCTACAAGGCTGTAACCCTCCCTTGCCTCTTCCCAGCTTCTGATGATTTGCTGGCCATCTGGCGTTCCTTGGCTTGCTGCTCCAGAAGTCACGGAATCCAATCTCTGCAGTCATTGGATTCCGTGACTCAACTTGATTAAACTGTAAAGACCTGATTTCACCTCCACAGGTATGGGTGGGCAGGCGAGTTCTTCAATATTTCTTTTGTGGGCGCATAGTTCAACCCATAACAGCGACCAATATTTTGTGCTTAATATTACTTTATTTAGATTATGTAAGTTAACAGATGATGGAATAGGAGCAGATGATTCAACCATTAGAGTTTTTACTTTAGTCTTAAAACTCTTTACACAATTCTATGTATCTCTTTCTATAACTAAGAGATTTGAGAAGAGAAGATGATGACTGGTTTAGAATGGATTGTGTTTCAACTGACAATTAGAAGGTCATTTATAACTGCCCATTAGAGAGCTTGTGGTTTTAATTTATATCCTCTCATAAATATGTACAGCCAAACAGCCTAATAAACAAAAGCAGAGACATTAGCCCAAGGCAGCTCATAATTGATTTCAGAGAACTGGTTTTGTGATTTTTTACTATCTGCTCAAATTAGCTATGCAAATCAAGATCTTTCCCTAAATTTTCATTGCCAAAGAGATGTCACCTTTATGAGATGACATATACTTTCCTCCACATCTTTCAGCTCACCTCTTAGACAAACCTAGTCACCCCCAAAACCTACTTTAAGCTTTCTGCAATTGTCAATTCTTGGAAATAACAAAATAAATATTATGTCCCAGTGAAATTATACTTCCCTCACTTCTAGAAGAATTTCTCAACTTAATCTTTGATTCTTCAACAGGAAATAATTGGGGGAAGCCATGTCCTGGGCCTTTGAGCAACATCTCTTACTGCTCTCTTACATACAAATACCGCTCACAAGATTTGTAAAATTGAAAAATTGGAAGAAATAATTAACTTACAATGCTTCTTTTTAGTTGACATTCTATGATCCTTTAGAATAATTCAGGGAATTAAAAATATAAGTTAGTCTTTTTGGGGTTTGGGGTGAAGCAGGAGAGATGGTAAGCTTTCTGGCACAATAGCTTTGCTTCCATATCCTGAGCAACTCTGTTGTTTCAACAAATTCCTGCTGGGTGTATGTTTGGGTAATTGAAGAATCATTTCAGAACCGGCCTGCCCTAACACCTGATTAAAGCAATCTCCTACATCCCCTTCCCATGTACAAGGCCCTTGGTGCCCTTAATTGTTAATATTTCCAACAATTTTGTCAGCCTAACAATTACAAGCACTCTCTCCACAGATTTACCTTTTTTTTTTTTTTTTTTTGGCATTAAGCTCTTGGATTTTCTTAATGTTAATGAAACTAGATCTTAGAAACTTTAAGGAAGAACAAAACTTTCTAATTCTTTTATTGTTTGTCTGAGAAAGCTAGAGTCAAAGGGATAAACAATTTTGCAAATGTTCCAGTTATTAAGGACATTTGATTTTGTCTAATAAATGTTAATGTATTTATTTGTTCATAGATACTCTATTTTGCAAACTTATTTTTAAGTCATTTAATTTTTTTTTTTACTCAAGACCTGTTAATTTGCACACTTTTATTTATTTATTCATTAATTTTTTACATTTGGAAAAATTTAAGACAATGTAAAAATTATGTTTTAGAAACTGCTGACTGACCATAAAAGGAAATTAGGAGACTGATATATTTTCATCATATTTGTAAAAAAGGGATCGTGGTTTTTCACCATTTTTCTGAGTAAATTCTATGCTATTTATTTAATGATAAAAGGAAACTGCTGTGGATAACACATAGGATTTAAGAAATACTTTAGCAAGATAATATAATTAACAGTTGGAAAGTATTGTTATTTTATAAGAGAACTACTTGATGTTATGAAATCTGTTTTTAAAACTGAAATGTAGAAAGGAGTACTTTGAAGATATAAATATCATTTCATTGTAGCCACAGATTTGTTTTGAAAAATGCAAGCCAAACCAAAAGAAAATGAATAGAATGCTTTACAAGCAAGTCCAGATCTTCTCTCAAATATGAAAGGAACTCATCAGTGCAATTTTTACTGGAAGAAGAATTTGACATATCTTCAAGTATTCTTAATCCCACTTTCATTTTTTTAAAAATATTTTACTAATTTATTTGAGAGAGAGAGAGACCACAAGTAGGTAGAGTGGCAGACAGAGGGGCAGACAGAGGGGCAAGCAGGGGGGCAGGAGAAGCAGGATCCCCACTGAATAGAGAGCCTGATGCAGGGCTTGATTCCAGGACCCTGGGATTGTGACCTGAGCAGAAGGCAGACGCTTAACTGACTGAGCGACGCAGGTGCACCTTAATCTCACTCTTAAGGGGATATGGAAGTTCCCACATAGATAGTTGCAATGCAGACTGCCCTGTCTGCCCAGTGAAATCCTTAACATCATGAGCTGCAACAGAAGTCACTAAAGAGAAGTCTGGGCTGTGAGATTGGATGTGGATGGGGCAGTTTCCACGGACTGGTCTATAGATGTGGCTCTGGATATGGGTATGGAGATATCGTCCGTTTGGTAGTTGGTTCTCTGGCTTCTACTGAATTGCCATCTTGATTAACTGACAACTGGGTACAAGAAGCAGACTTGACAAAGTAGACTGTAGACTGTAAAATCACCATTAGGCTAATAGGTCCAAATACTCAACTGCTACGTCTCTAAAACAACTTATTCTGTAGTTGCCCTTATGTCTTCAGACATCCTTGTTCTTCAAGGCTAAGAAAAAATGGATTTACACTTAATCATCAAGGTTTGGCGTTAAAGAGGCTTGGATTTGAGTTTTGGCTCCACTCCTTCTTATCTCCGTAAGCTAGAACAAGTTAATCTCTAGATGCTTTCATTTCCCTTCCACAAATTGCGTGTAGTGCCCTTCTCATGTGATTTTGATAGTTAGCTGGAGTTGATGCCTCATCACAGAGTTGGGATGTTGAAATGTTATTCATTTATTTATTTATTTTAATTAATTAATTTTAAATAAAATTCTGATATTTATACAACTTAGGAATGAATGATCATTGTAAGTTTCATTTCTTTAATGACCTTTGATTTTTTAAAAAAATGAAAGCAAAAGCGAATATGGATTTTGCTTGCATTCACTTATTTCAACAAATTAATTTCTTTTTTTATTCCTGACAAAATGAGCTATGAAGAGCAATTATTGTGGTCGCTTCGACTATGGCTGTGGATATACCAGTTTAGAGGCTTAGATCCTTCCTATGGTGGCTACAGACACAGCCCTGGGTGAGTGTGGATATGACGGCTTCTGCCAGCCTTGCATGATGGAATTGTTAGATTAAAAGTTTCGATTGAAGGACTGCCATATAATAAATGTGATACTTAAAGTAAGTCTCAGAAATGTCAAGGTTAGTGTCTAAGAATCAGCAAACCAGACATGAGATACAGATGGTTTGAAAGTGTAGATGTAAACTTTGCAAAGACTATTTATGTTTAAAGAAATATGTTGGTGTCCTGTGAGTCCTCATCCTGAAGAGAAGTAGGATATTCTCTCTTCTTTACTTGAATGAACAGGGTTCTAGTAAGACCGCTCATAATGCATGATATTATTTTTCTTCAGTTATGTGCACAACAGACTAAGATCTGACTCCCATCTGTGGAATCTAATGGGTGAGAAGGAGTGTCCAGCTGGCTGCTTTAATAATGAGACTAAAGGAGAAGACATTACTTTGGCATCAGGGAGTAATATTGGAAATCATCAGAAAAAGAATACATGTGTAATTTGCAAAATCTAAGCAAGAACTCATTGATAGAACCAACATGAAGCCATTTTTTGCTTCAACCAAGAGTACCACTTGGCATACAAAATTAGACCCTAAAATCATATTAATATGGCTTTATAAATATATACTGATTTATATACTTCTGAAAAATTTTCCCTTTGAGGTGCTAAACAGACATGTAGCTAGTGATTTTGGCTTCTTCTGTAATCATAATTTTGGTACAGCTTTGGAATTGCTTTCAGAGTTGAAGCTATATTTCCTCAGTGAGGGTAAATTTGGTGTGCATTTTAAAAAATATATTTAAAAGTAATTTAGATACACAAATTTTCATAGCAACATTATTGGTGATAGCCCAATGCTGGAAAAAACAAATATCCTTCAAATATTTATCTATTTAAACAGCTGTGCCACATACATATGATGGAGTTCTACTCACAATAAAAAGGAACTACTGATAACATTCAATACATTGCAGAAATCTCAAAGACATACTTCTGAATAAGCCAGTCTTAAGGATTACATAGTGTATGATTCCACTTTTTCGATATTCTTAAAAATTCTAATCTATAGTAATAATAAACAGATTAGCAGTTGGTGAGATTATGGACAGGAGGTTGGTACCACTATAAAGTGACGCCATAAGGGAGTTTGGGGAAGGGTGAAATTGTTCTGTATTATGATCATTTCAATTGATACAGAAAAAAAATTTGACAAAATTCAATGTACATTAAAAAAAAGACTCTTAGCAAATTAGGAATAGAATGCATCTTCATTCTGATAAAAGTATCTATAATGAACCTGATTAAAATCATACTTGATGGTGAAAGACTGAATGTTTTCTTTCTAAGATTAAAAATAAGGAAAGATATCCACTCTGAGTACTCATATTTAATATCAAACAGGAAGGCCAGTTAGTAAAATAAAGCAAATAAGAGAAATAAAGGGCATATATGTTAGAAAAAGAGTAATAAAACTCTCCCTGTTCACAGATTACATGATTATATGTGCAGAAAATCCTAAAATATCTGCAAGAAAGCTCCAGAATAAATAAGTGAACTTAACAAGATCACAGATTACAAAGGCTAAACAAAAGCAGATCTGAGGGAATCAAAGCATAAAATTATACTATAAATAAATTAGAAATATCATATTTCCCCAGATCTTTTTCATCAGTTGTGCAGTACCAAATAGAGGTACTAACACCAAAAAAGGTAGAATAGTTAAAAAGAAAACTAGTTTATCTTACAAATGACTAAATGTGGCCTAAACTAGGAATAAGGAGGGATCTTTGGGATGTGGTTTTTTGTTTTTTGTTTTTTTTAGATTTTATTTATTTATTTGTTTAGAGAGAGGGAGACAGTGTGAGCAGGGGGAGGGGCAGAGGGGAAGGGAGAGAATCTCAAGCAGATTCCACACTGAGCACAGAGCCCAACGCTGGACTTGATCTCATGACACTTAGATCATGACTTGAGCTGAAATCAACAGTCAGATACTTAATGGATTGAGCCACCCTGGTGCCCCTCTTGCTTATATTATAATGAGTTTAGGAAAAAGGGTCTCATCTTCTAACTGGTTAAATTTTGAAGGTGGGGTGAGGACAATCAAAGAGGAGGGGGCATCACTAGTTCTGTTGTCACTGTTCCCAATAGAGAAGAGTCTTGTGCCAGCATGGTACAACACAGCAAAGTACCAAAAAAGCAGGATATTATATCTAAATGTGATAGTCGAGAATAGTCTCAGATACCCCAAGGATCTCACAGGAACACAGGACTTGGTCCAAAAGCTCCTGGCCCTTGAGAAAAACAAAGAAATTTAATTCCAAGATCTTATTAGTAATGAGATCCCATGTCAATTACTCTGATGATCTTGGCTATCACCTTGGCGATTCTGGAAGCTGGCGATGTGGCTGTGGCCATGGCTCTGGCTATGTTGGCTATGGTAAATTCAGCTAGTGCCGCTAATGGTCCCTCTTTCTATAGAAGATATTGGTTCTCTGGGTTCTACTGAAAAATCTGCCAATCACTAAAACAATAGAAATTTTTCTCACTGTAAATGCTGACTTTTTTTTAAATTTCCTGTCTTCAAAGTCAAGCATGTTGTTAACCTCGTTATCCACAAAGATGGCTAATGCCACACACCGTTACAGAGGGCACTTGGAAGAAATCAGGGCAAGAAAGACTCATTCCTCTCAGAAGAACATCATCACAGAAACTGGAGTTCCTTCCAGAAAGGCTGCATTTCGGGACCGTTGCTACTGTATTGGTTCACAGACAGTTCTGTGTCTGTTTCCCTACAAGCTGTCTTCATTGACATAACAAACTTGGTTTCATTTTGATTTGTTTATGTTAAAGAGTTTCATACATACTCCAGTGTATTTTTTTTTGCAAAACCTAAATAATAATTTTCTGAAACAAATAGATGCCAGTATTTGTCCATAGATGTGATTATTTTTATTATTAGTATTTCTTTTGAAATTATGCCCACAGAAGTATTTAAAATGAATGCTTGTTCTATCTGATCTTGCTCAGAATGATGCTGTCTGATTTGACATACAAGAGAATCAATGAAATCTGATATTCCTAATATCCTCCAAAATTTTGCCCTCTCAGCCTACAAATGCAAAGTTCAACTTATCATTTCCTCGTCTATAATATAATTAGTGACCATTAATAATCTCCATTGCTAAATGGGAGAGGGCTCTTCCCTTATGAATATTAATTATCTCCTTGCCTTAACTACATGTATAGGGGAAGGCGTTTGTCTGTGTTCTGTGGGCTTGAGTGGTATTTGTCTTCTTGGGTATTCACTTGTTGACTGAACCCTGCCTCGGGTCCTGTCTCTGCCACTTCAACAGATACGGATTACTCAGAATTTATTCTTGCTCTTGTTGAAACCTGTCTATACATTTGGATTTGGACAATGAATTAATCCTCTTTCCCTTGTTTTGCCCCCGGTCTTAGCCTCTCATTATACTCTTAGGGTTCCTCTGTGCCCTGGTTTCTGCCTTTAATCTCCCGCTGTCTTTGGTTTCCACTTCCCATTTTTAGGGGTTTATATTATTATCCTCATTTTTCATTAATTTTTATTTTTATTTTACATAGAGAGAGTGCACATGCATGTGTGAGCGGGGCTGGGGGAGGGGCAGAAGGAGAGGGAGAGAAAGAATCTTAATTGGGCTGTATATTCAGTGTGGAGCCTGAGTGGGGCTCAATCTCATGACCCTGAGATCATGACCTGAGCCGAAATCAACAGCAGGCTGCTTAACCAACTGAGCCACACGGGTGCCCCAACCTCATTTTTACAAGCTATTCTCGTCCACTCTTTCAACTATGGATTTCATCAAATTTCTACTGTACGTCACCCTTGTTCTCACTTCACTTTCACCAAGATAGTATTTTCAACTGTACAGGATTCTAATCATGGCTTTGCAACATCCTTATATCCCTTGACTCACTTTACCGCTGGTATCAGTCTTTTGAAATTCCAACTTCTGTTTAACTCTGCTTTTTCCATACAGGGGTATTAGTCTAGAGAAGTACAGCCTTGTTGGATTGTCTTATATTAAACTTAGGGTTTTAAATATCAAGTAGCATTCAACCACACCCAGAAATTCTCCATTTTTCTACTAAATTCACTTTGCCACTGTCTAAAATAACTACTGCATTCCTCATCATTTTTCAAACTTCTGATACAATCTGCTTTATTCTTCATCCAATTTATGACTTGGTTTCAATTCCACTGAAAAATTAAGAATAGAGATTTAAACATCAACCAATTATCACTCTATTCCTATTGTTGCTGTAACAGATAATCACAAACTCAGTGTTCAAAACAACGCAAATTATGATCTTGTAGTTTCTGCAGTCAGAAACCCAGGCACAAAACGGCACACGTGACTATCTCTTTAGTCTTACAATGCCAGAACAAATTTGTTGGCAGGTTGCATTCATTTCCGGAGGTTCTGGGGATGAATTTGCTTCCCAGCTCCAACTAGTTGTGGCAGAATTCAGTTCCTGTGGTTACAGGCCTGAGGTTCCATTTTCTTTTTCAGCATCTGGAAGCCACTGGTATTCCATGGCTCATAGACCCTGTTCCTCCATCTTCAAAAGCAGCAACGGCAGGTCAAGTCTTCCTTATAGGTTTAATATCTGACCTCCATTTCTGCCTCATCTCTCTGCCTTTCTCTTTTCTGGCATACCTAACTTCTCTGCCTTACTCTCCTGCTTTTAAAAGCTCATGTGATGACCCTGGGCTCACTTGGAGGATTCAGGAATAATCTCCCTATCCTAAGGTCAGCTGATAAATAACTACATCCGCAAAGTCCCCTCAGAGTGGTACCTAGATTCATCTGTGATTAAATAACCAGGAGACAGAAAACTTGATGGGATGTCTTTGGAATTCTGCTAAGCACAATTATTCCTCACCAAACATACAATCTACCTTGCGGTTATTACAGTGCATGATTGGTCTTTGTTCTGTCTAAAAGCTGTTCTTCCACGGTGCACTGGAAGCCACCCCCTCTCTCCCAGTCAGGTCTCTTACTTTTCAGTTACCTTTCAGCAGCATTTACTCTAAATTTACTAATTACTCTTTATTGATAAATTTTCTTCATTGATCTTCTGATCACCATGATCCCACTTCCTTCTGATGACACTGACCATCCTATCCGGAGCTCCTTTGCTGGATTCCTGGCCTCTTTCCTACCTTTACATCCAGGGTTCCTCAGGGAGGAACTCTTATCTACTTACTTTTTCTCTAGCTATTCCATTGCAGTCTCATGTCATAACACCATTCGAATAATTATGTATCTCCAATTTATGTCTCCTGTCCTAACCTCCTCCCTCAAGCTTCACATTATATATCCTACTATCTATTCAATATTTTAAATAAATATTTCTGTGTCCACATCAGCTCTCTTGATCTTTTTACATTCTGTCTCCAACCAGGCTTCCCCTCAAATATAATGCCAAAGGCACTCAACAAATTTAAGCCCCAAACCAAGATGGTATTCTTTATTCCTCTTTTTGTAAAACTACCACCAATGTCTTATCCACCAATACACCCTCATACAGTCAACCACCAACTCTTGTGTGAATCACTGCAATAACTTTGGGCTCCAAGATTCCGTACTTGAGCTCTTACAATTCATAAACCATACAGTAGCAAGCTGTCAGTTAGATCACCCCTTTCTTTTTAACATCTTCCATAGATTTCCATTGCACCTGAAATTCCATTAAAAATCATCATCAAGACCCAGGAGGCCTTGTACAATCGAAACCTTGCCTAACTCCTTCTCTCCCACCATTATCTCCTTTTTTTAACTATAATCTAGCCACAGTAACTTTCTCCTTATGTCATCATACTAAAATAATTCCCACGTTAAGACATTTACATATGTATTTCCTTCTGTCCAATTTGTTCTTTGACTTAGACATGCACACATGTGTCTTCTTTACTTCATTCTTATGTTCAAATATCATCTCCTCATAGAGACTTTTCTCGATTATCTCGTATGATGGCATTTCCCCCTATGCTGTCACTCTGTATATAATTACTTTATTTTCTTCATACACATTATATCTAATACCTATACCAGTAGATTTATTTACCGTCTTCTCCCTGGGATGTAATATTAATAAAGATAGGCATTCTGTTTTAAGCTTTACCTCTAAACATAGAAAATTGGCATAAAGTGAGCTCTAAGTAAATATTTGCTGAACAACTGAATCCCAAGTTGGGATCTCTGTCATGTCCTACGTTATTAGTGCTCAACCCTTGCTATGCTCTAGAATCCTCTGGGGAGCCTTTAAAAATATTGATGCTTGAAACTTATTCCAATTATTTTATTTTTTAATTTAAATTCAATTTAATTAACATATACCGTATTATTAGTTCCAGAGGTAGAATTTAGTGATTCATCACTTGCATACAACACCCGGTGCTCATAACCTCAAGTGTCCTCCTTAATGCCCATCACCCACTTACCCCATTCCCCCATCCTCCTTTTCTCCAGCAACCCTTTGTTTGTTTCCTATAGTTAAGAGTCTCTTATGGTTTGCCTCCCTCTCTGTTTTCATCTTACTTTATTTTTCCTTCCTTTCCCCTATGTTCACCTGTTTTGTTTCTTCAATTCTACATATGAGTGAAATCATAATGGATTTTGTCTTTCTCTGACTGACTTATTTTGCTTAGTATAATAATCTCTAGTTCCATCCTTGTTGTTGCAAATGGCAAGATTCATTCTTTCTGATGGCTGAGTAATATTCCATTTATATATATATATACCACATCTTCTTTATTTCTGGATGTGGAGTTGGCCACTCCCAACTCACTCACTGAAAGAGTATAAAAAGATCTATGTGTATTGATGGCACTGTGAGTTTCTATAAATCTACTGTAGTAGCTTGCGTCTTGGCCCTGTCTGCCCCTAACTACAGATTGATGGACATGGTAGATATGGCTGTGGCTTCCACTGTCCTTCTTTCTATGGAAGATATTTGTTTTTTTCTATTGTTTTATTAAGAAGCTTAGTGATGACAGATGGGAGCTACACTTGTGGTGAGCATAGCATAATGTATAGAGTTATCATATCACTATGGTATACAACCTGGAACTAATGTAACATTCTGTATCAACTATACTGCAATAAATTTAAAAAATACAAATGCAAATACAAATAATGTGAGCATAAAAAAAGGAAGAGCTCATATCTTTTATATGACTAGTACAATCTATTCTACTGAGCTCTTCAATCTTGTCAATTTTTTAAAAAGATTTTTTATTTATTTATTTGACAGAGAGAGACAGCGAGAGAGGGAACACAAGCAGGGAAAGTGGGAGTGGGAGAAGCAGGCTTCCTGCCAAGCAAGGAGCCTGATGCAGGGCTCATGACCTGAGCCGAAGGCAGACGCTTAATGGCTAAGCCACCCAGACACCCCCAATCTTGTCAATTTTATTTTCACTTTGGATTTCTTTAATTTCAACTACTTTATTTGGAGCCCACATTTGGCTACAAAAAGGTAAGAGCCCACCAAAGCCACTTACCTTGGGACTAGCTTTAATATCAGGGACTGATTCCTCTCATTATTATGGCTCATTAACATGGCACTAACTTCCTTATTTATTGTAATAATCCTGGCCGTATTTCCAATAAACTTATTGCCATTGCAAATTTGGTTTCTTGTCCATGCATTAAGATGAACATGGTTTATATAAGTTACAATATTTAAGCAATATATTTTCATACTGAACAATTATTTTTCCTCTGGGATTACTTTTCTTAGGAACAATTCTTTAGAAATTATTCTCATAATTGAGCTAAGATGCTTTCTTGAAAGAGAGCTTTTAGGACTATTCAGTATTTCTCACACCCTCGACACGTATTCTAATTTTAGGCATAGGGCTTGGCTAACTTCCTTAAAACTTGAATTTAGTTATTTATCCCTGATTTGCATTCCTGTAGCTTAAGTCTCCATAATTTCTTCTCCCTTTCTATAAATTACACAGAACTGTAAACTTTGGCACTAACTCATGGCAAATATTATTACAGAATTTATTTTGGCTACATTGACAAGGTTTTTCACTGTTCCTATAGCTTTATGAAGAGCCCTGCCCTCAACATCTTGTCATATTTTTGGAAATGGCTTGGAAATAATTGCTATCAAGTAAGGCCAAATACACCGCAGCTGTATATAACTAGAGAAAACGTATATATATGTTGCTTTTCCCTTAGGTTCTAATGTTTGAGAACCCATTTATTTAATTAAGTCTTTACTCAGACTTTCAGAAAAAAATATTATTATCATCACAGAGATAAGAAAACAGAAAGTGCTTTATCAAGGTCAAATAGCAAGAGTTTGAAAGAAGCTGGGACTAAGTCAACCATGAAAAGTATTAAATGAAATAAACTGTAATAAAATTTAAACTTAGCTAAATTCGGGGTGCCTGTGTGGCTCAGTCGGTTAAGTGTCTGCCTTTGGCTCAGGTCATGATCTTGGGGTCTAGGGATCGAGCCCCACATTAGGTTTTCTGCTCAGCGGGGAGTCTGTTTCTCCTCTCCCTCTGTCTCTGCCCCCCACTCGTGCTCTCTCTCTCTCAAGTAAATAAATAAATAAAATCTTTAAAAAAAAACTTAGCTCATGTCATAAAGCAGCTACATATTTTTTTGTGCATTTTTCTTAGGAAATTAATTAAAAAATAACTTGGTAATGCTAGCTACTCTTCTCAAGGATAGATTAGGAGAGTCATGTTGATGGTGTCCTTTGAACTCAAAAGGCATCTTCACCGTCAAAACTTAATTCTGCTCCTATGAGCTACTATGTAACAAGAATAGCAGGCTAGGCTATGACGGGTCTTGATGTGTTGACGGCCTGGGTTTAAAATTTGGTGGATTTGATGATTTAGACCATGATCACCAGCCACGTACTTTCTGCAGAAGAAATTGTTTCTTTACATTCCATTAAAAATTTTGTTGACCTTCTTTTGGACCTTCATTATTATAATCTATTTCTTCTGTTGTTCCTTCAAAGTCATTAAAATCATGCATAGTCTTGAACTCTTTATTGCTACTGCTAGCCTAGCACGAACTACTAATGAAGTATCCTGCAGACTGCATACTGAGGAACTAGCTGAAATAAGAGGGCTTATTTCTCTGATTTAGAATTTCACCGATCTAGGGGGAATTTCTTTTATCAACATTGTGCTAACTTCCTTATTCCATTGAGAAGACTATCTGTTCGTATTTCCAATAAAATTACTTTATTGACAAAACACATGTGATTTAAATTTTATTTATTCATTGAAGTGGACTTTTTTCACTTGGGTTTTGCCAATAATTTTATAGTGAACAATATATTTCCTTTTGGATTATATTTGTTAATGATTGCTTATAAGAGATCTAAATACAGTTTCCTTATATGATGTCATCCCTTTTAGAATTATACAACCTTACTGTAATTCAAATATATAAGAACTAATTAAGCACAATTTTTCTCCAAAATGATAAAGACATTGCCCTTTCATTTGACAGATATAAATTCCAATATACCTTTTTTTTTCCTGGCTGTTTCAATTTCACTGGTCACCTTTAAGTATCTTCAAAGCTATATAAGAAAGGAATCTTCTATGATGCTATATTCATTCCTTTGATATAATTACTTTTGTGCGCTGAGAGAGAAATAAAGTATGCAGGGCTTGATGCCCTATGCTTAGGGAGCTTTGATGCAAAGATCAAAAATAGAGGTGGAAATTATTATTGTCTTTGCACATATGTAAAAATTGATATTTAAGAGATTGAGAAACTGGAATTCATATAATGTGTGATGGATAGAACCAGAGTTTGAACTAAAGGCCTGCATGGCTCCATATGTTGGGCTCTCAACCAATGTGCTTTAACACCTTCAAACTCATTCCAAGTAAATAGGAAAACAATTTCTGGCTTTGGAGGAGAGCTCTGGCTCTTTCTAAAGGAAGATAATGACAGCAAAGACTAGGACAATTAATATGATGGAAGAAGAGGCACATTGCCTGTAGTAATCCAGTTAGGTTATGTTAATCAGTCAAAGGCTTTGAAGACATGATAGTAATTACCTTTTATTGAAAGACTCTGGCCGTAAGAAATGTAGATGAAGCGGATAAGTAAATAAAATTATGCATCAGTAGCATTAAAACTTCTAAAATCACAAGGCAAAGGGATAATTAGGCTGTTTTGCACATTTGTGAAAAGAAATAAGAATGAGAAATATCTGTGGAGTGGGCCACACCCACTATGAAGAAATATAAAAGTCTGGGTTCAAGTAGTGATGTTCATTCTCTGGAAAGTCACCTTTAATATCAAGCCAAATCCTCAAGCCCTGACACAATGAGCTACTACTACGGCAACCACTATGGTGGCCTGGGCTATGGCCTTGGTGGCTTTGGTGGCCTGGGCTATGGTTTTGGTTCTAGCTATGGTCTTGGAGGCTTTGGTGGCTATGGCTGTGGCTACTTTCGTCCCACTTTCTATAGGAGATACTGGTCATCTGGATTTTACTAAAAATATTGTCCACTGCATAAAAATTCACAGATATTCTATTATTTTCATCAAATGGTCCTTTTGATTTTTTTCACTATGATCTTTGACATATTTGAGAGACTGCCATAGCCATTAAAGAAGACACCTAAAACTAATCTCTGCATCAGTGGGGAACTATTCGCTTAATCAAGAATTTCATCTTTCAAGTTTGATATTCTCATTCCTGCTCCATTATCAACATGTAGCTTCCTTCTTTATTTCATCTGTGATATTTCTGGGTGCATTTTAAAATAAACTTAACTCATAAAACATAAAACCTTATTGTATTTATTTTAGTCTAAATGAAATTTTATTTATAACATTGGTATCTATCATATCTTATTGAAAACATGTCCTCATAGTATTATTTCATCCTTAAAAATAATACTTATAAAAGGGTGCCTGGGTGGCTCAGTCAGTTAAGCATCTGCCTTTGGGTCAGGTCATGATCCTGGGGTCCAGGGATCGAGCCCTATGTTGAGCTCCCTGCTCAGCAGAGAGTCTGCTTCTCCCTCTGCCTCTGCCCCTCCCACCTCTCATGCTCTCTCTCCCTCTCTCAAATGAATCAATGAAATCTTTAAAAAAATAATACTCATAGGATTTTAGCCAGCAACGCCTTCATTTCATGCAGTGCTCCCTTTTTTTCTTTCTCATGACACTTTTTTTTTGGGGGGGGACGCTCTTGAGATTGGTTTGTAAACATGAAAATTAAAGTTAAATAAATTGCTGCCCCAGATAAATTTAGATAAATCTAACTAGATAAATTTAAACTTTCCTAACTCTAATTATTATTCTGATTAATAAGCAAAATTTAAGTTTAATGTAATATCTATCCTGGCCTTTGTATGAATTTGAACATTAAATGAAGTGCTATTTATGGAGGAGAATCTTCCTTGGGGCATATGAATTGTTATTTCATGGGCTTTGGACAATGCAGGGGCCCACTGCTTGTTGCTGTCTCCAGTGTGACCCTGTACTGGGGCTTCTCTGGAAGTCAAAAGCTAGGCCACAGGTTGTTTGACTCTGTCCCCCAGCTCCTGCTTTTATAAAAAGGTAGGCAATGTGAGGCTTTTTATCTCTGTTTACATCTTCTTGTCTGTTTACACCTTCTTGATTATTTTAATATTGCCGGATATAATACTCAACTTTTCAGACTTTATCCTCTACCTTTCTTCTTGTTTGAATAAATGGATATTGATTTCAAATTAATGTTTCTACTGCTTTTCCAAACTCAGATGGAGTAATGATATGTGTTCTTCATTTAAATTTTGAAAGTTGTTTTTTAAAGATTTATGTATTTATTTTAGAGAAGGGGGGAAGGGCAGAGGGAGAGGGAGAAGCAGACTCCCCACTGAGCACAGAGCCCAAGAAGGGGCTGGATCCCAGGACCCTGAGATCTTGACCTGAGCTGAAAGTCGGATGCTTAACCAGCTAAGCCACCCAGGCGCCCCAGTTTTGAAAAAGATTTTTATGCAGGTTTTCTCTTTGCCTCCTTAACTCAGACATGACACTCACTAGAGACTTCCAATTCACATATTGGCTTCTTCAGCTTCAGATCTTCATTCTTTGATCTTATATGATATAATCCCTGATACAATTCTTCGTTAAGTGAATTGCATTCTCAAGTGATTTTCAGTTATTGGTAACAATGTGTTCAAGAACTATAATGAATATCAGTAAAAACGGATACATATCGATATATCTACCTATAGAAATATTTATCAGCATATATTAATATCACATACATCATATTATGTAAATCAACATATCATATAGCTCGTACTGTTTATTCTCTATAATGGTGATATGAGAGATAATATATGAGATGATTCTCATGGATCACATCCAGAATCAGTAGTTTTCAACCCCTCATGTGACAGGTATTTATTGCCCTAAAATAAATCCAGGGGCCTTATCTACTCAATAAGGAAATACGCAATTCAACGATTAAACTGGAACTGATTATTTTCTTAGAGTCCTCATATTTTGGAGACAGACAGTGAAATATTTGTAGATGCAATGATATGTTATCCAGTACTGGCCACACAACAATGTAATAGGGAGCAAGCGGGTGGAGGTGTGCATGAAGCACAATTTACCATCTGTTGACATTGTTTAAAATAAGTAATGGGGATGTATTATATTGCCCCTTCACTTTTATGTGTATTTAAAATGTCAAAATCGGAAGTTTAGAATAAACTAAATGCTTTATTTTGTGGAAAGCAAAACATCCACACTATGGAAACTAAAGAGCATGCAGAGATGGATACACCTTGCAAAAAAAAAAAAAAATTAACAAGTTTGATATAATGAAAATGATAACTTTGTATTAATTGCCATGGAAAAGGAAAATACAATGTTACCCATAAAAAAATAAAGACACCACAGTTTGGGGTGCCTGGGTGGCTCAGTGCATTAAGAGTCTGCCTTGGGCTCAGGTAGTGATCCCAGTGTGCTGGGATCGAGTCCCACTTGGGCTCCCTGCTCAGTGGGGAATCTGCTTCTCCCTCTGCTTCTGCGGCACTCTCTCTCTCTTCCCCTGTCAAATAAATAAATTAATAAAATCTTAAAAGAAAAAAAGACACCGCTAGTTTAATAGTTGGTTTTGGGGGACCTAGGTAGTTCGGTCAGTTAAGGATTCAACTCTTGATTTTGGCTCAGGTCATGATTTCAGGGTTGTGTGATCCAGCCCCTCCTTCGAGCCTGGTATTGGGCTCTGCACTTAGCAGAGTCTGTTTGGGATTCTTTCCCTCTGCCCCTTCCCTACTCACACTCTCTCTGTTTCTCTCTCTCTCAAATAAATAAATAAATCTTTAAAAAAGAGAGAGTTGGTTTTGGATTACTAAAATTAATATAGTTTATTGAACCCCTCAGATGAAAGGAAAAATGGTTTTTACTTCATACCACACTACATTTTAAAAAGGATCATAGCACATAAATAGGTTGGGCTTAAGCAAAAAAGATTGGAAGTCAGATAAATACTGATGTAGTAATCGTGGTACATGCCACAGAATCCCTAACTCTGATTCTGTGCCTAGGTTTGGGGGTCTGAATGCAAACAAGAGTTTGAAGAGATACATTTCAAAGATGTCAAGTAGACTGATAGGACACGTGAGGAGGAAAAGTCACATTGTTTTCAAGGACTGAACAGTGCTGTTACTACTGGGAGCTGAAAGATAAAAGTAGGCACACATTTAAATTGAAATTAATGAAGTTTGATCTTAGACTATTCACATTTATTTCAGTTTGACTATCAAACTTATTTTACAGTACGTATATAATTGGTGTTCTTAAGTAGTTTGGGGCTATATATGGGATGCAGTATCATTAGCAAGAAATGTATCAAAGGTTGGCCTTTGCTCTACTGTAGAAGCATTTTAATTTTGGAGTCAAAGTGACTTTCTAATGCTGGTTTCAACAACAAAATAGTAATTTCCTTTTTTTCCCTTTATTTTTACATTGATCCCTGACACTATGAAAAACTAATTTTGCTAAACCCTATTTTTATGTGTTTCCTTTTTTTCCCCCTCCAGCTAGTTAACATAGAGTGCAATACTAGTTTCAGGTGTAGAATTTAATGATTTATCACTTACATACAACACCTGGTGTTCACCATAGCAAATGCCCTCCTTAATACTCATCACCTGCTTAACCCATTCTCCCCCCACACACACCTCCCCTCCGGTAACCCTTTCCAATATTCATCTCACCCAAGTGATTGTCAGCTACCTAGATGTCCAAGGAATGAACATCAACATAAATGTTAAAACACATGCATCTTAAATAAAAGCAAAGAGACATATTAGGGCCTGATGCTGTTTATTTATTTATTTTAAAGGTTTTATTTGTTCATTTGAGAGAAAGAGAGAGAGAGAGCGCAAGCAGGGGGAGAAGTAGAAGCAGACTCCTTGCTGAGCTGGGAGCCCAAGGTGGGGCTCGATCCCAGGACCCGGAGATTGTGATGCCAGCGGAAGGCAGACATTTAACCATTTGAGCCACCCAGATGCCCCGATGTTGTTTATTTTTGTTGTAAAGCTAATCTACATTGGTTTCAAATATTGCCTTTGAGTAGGAACAAAAATGAATAAAATATTATCTAGAGTTTTTTAAGTTTTCCATTTATCCATAAAAATCACACAAGTACTATTGACTTTTTGTCATGTATCTTGTGTCTACTACTTTTTTTTTTAAAGATTTATTTATTTAATTTAAAGACAGAAAGAGCGAGAGAGCAGGGGGAGGGTCAGAGGGAGAGGGAGAAAGAAACCTAGCAGACTCCCTGCTGAGCGCTGAGACGCCATGGGGCTTGATCTCATGACTCTGAAATCAGGACCCTGAGATCACAACCTGAGCCGAAACCAAGAGTGGGAGGCTTAGCCAACGGCACCACCCAGGCAGCCCTTGTGTCTGCTGCTTGTGTGTGTGTGTGTGTGTGTGTGTGTGTGTGTGTGTCTACTATTATTGCAACTTAATTTCAGCCTTTACCACCCTAAAGTAGGACGTTTGCTTTCAAGAATTTTATACATAATTCACACTTCACAGAATATAAGTTGCCTAAATAATCACTTCACTCTTCTCAGAGCCCTGATAAAAACATAGAATGTAATTCATAGTTCACGGCGATTCTAACCTAATGTATTTGCCAATCATTAGCTATTCTTAAACTCAGTGCTAAGATCATAGTGTTTTGCTCATTCGCAGACAAACCTTGCTTGCTTTTGTCTCCAATGACTCGCTGAAGCCATTTGCCTTGAAGGAATCTGCATTTGTTTTCTCAGTATATTGTGTTTTTATCCATTCTGCTAATTTACGTCTCTGATTTATTTTGTGGGACAATTCAGCCGTCACAATAATAGCTAACTCCTCTAAACCACACTTAAAATCAGCTGCTCCTCGTTTTGCTCTTTCCTAAATTGCCATCCTGTGTTTATACAAAACCACGCATATGCATATTTACACGCTCAAATGCAACACAGAATACATCAACATTCATATTTTCTTTTACTACAATTAAATGGTGAGCTTTCCTTGTCCATGGAGTAGTCCTTTGTATATTTACTACCAACCATATACCAGCCCTAAAGCCCTTCAAATACCTTTTCAATAATAAAAATTCAATTAAGCTTTTTTTTTAATTGAATATCATTTTTTCCATAATCCTTTTCCTCTGAAACTTGAAATTTGGTGTTTCCCCATGTAAATACCTACCATGTCTTCTATAAAGTGATATTATATATTTAAATTGGTGTTTCAGGAAAATATAAATTTAAAAATTTCACAGATATTCATTCTGTGTACCTTTACAAGATATATTAGGTCTCAAGGATGTAAATATTGAATCCCTGAACTCAAGGAGTTTATAATGGTTACAAAATGGAAACCTTGGTTTTGAAAGTGATAAAGTCAAATGAATAACACATAAAAGAGTTGAAGGGGGCCAGTAGGTATTTATGGGCTAAAATTATTGAGGGACGTTATCAGGAAAAACCTCATGATGAGTAAAATGTTCTGAGGAGAAGTGTAGAGAAAGAAAACCAGTTGAAGTCTTAAGAAACAATTTGAGAGGACTCATCTAGGTAGAATGGATGTTTCGCATAAGGTTTTGGGAGAAAAGGTGTTGAAAAAATTAGCCCATGGCTGTGTTTTGACAGGATTTGAATACTATCTCCAAATATAAAGGTATTTAGAAAATTATCCCCCAAAATACACAAGCAAAGAGGAAAAGATAACACTCATGTTTTTACATAAATTTATTTTTACATAAAAACATTCTTGTGCTGTCAAAGTAAGACTATTTATTGAGATTCCCCCCTAATCGTTACATTAAGTTAATGAATCACAGAGAAGAAAATATTGAGAAAATATTGTGTTTAATGAGAACCCAGTCTAAGACAAAGTGGAGGAAACATAATTTGACAATGATTAAAAACCTCAGTCTATGAGAGAAGGAAGAAAGAAAGAGAGAGACAAACTAAGAAACAGACTTAACTGTAGAAAACAAAGTGGTGGTTGGTGGCGGGGGGGAGATTGGTGGGGGGATGGGTAAAACAGGAGATAGGGATTAAGGGTGCACCTGCTGTGATGGTCTCCTATGGAAGTGTGGGATCACTATATTGTACACATGAAACTATATTACACGAATATTACTAATATTACACTGTATGTTAACTAACTGAAATTAGAATAAAATAAAAAAAGGTTATCATGACAGGAAAAAAAAAGAAAACCCGAGACAAAACCCAGCCTATGTGAAATAGGAGTCTAAATACATAAGATTTTGATGTGAAAATATGTGTAAACGTTAGCATTGAAGTTAGGAAAATAATTATGTTTTACTAAAACTGGTTCTGAGAGATTAAAATTTTAAAGGAAAAATTTCTTGGTGTATCTTTGAGACTATCCCTAGTAAGAAAGATATAGCTTACTGGAACTGTTTGTCACCATTTACGTCATGTCTGAAGATGAGTCCTGTATATAATGGTTCCTTTTACCATAATGCATATTCTCATATTACCTCTTTTTGTAATAAAATCAGTTAGAAAATATGACTGTAAGTAAATATTCTGTTGTGTGGCATAGGAAAGCTATAGCATCTGCACTTTAAAAAAATACATTTGAACAAGTAGGGAAAAGGAATACTGTTTGGAAGAAGAGAAAAAAATCACACTGTTGTGGACATAATGAACAGAATATAGAGTCTATGAAATAATGGAAAAATGGCCATTTGAGCAGCATTGAATTCTCAAAATGAATACAGTTTACAGGGAACTTTGACTAGTAACAGGATTTGTTTCTTTCATATTTTGTAGACTTTGAGGGGAAGATACTGAAGAAAAGTTAAATTTAAGAAATCACATTGATATCCAGACATATCTTTTCTTTAGTAAATAAGAAAGAGAAAGGGAAGGAAGGAAGGAAGGAAGGAAGGAAGGAAGGAAGGAAGGAAGGAAGGAAGGGAAATCGACAGTAACATGGCCTAGTTGGAGTGCGTGTATAAGAGCATTTTTCAAAATCAAAACAATGAAACAGGGCAAACTATACACTAATATTTTTGTTTGGTAAAAACAAATATTTTGCAGGTATTTTGTTTAAATTTATTTATTAGTTAATGGACAACGATTTATATAATCTACATATATGTATTTAATAAAACAACATTTTTCATTGTGTATTTTTTTTGGCCAGTATAACTATTTGTTTCCTGATTATTATTGAATGTAACTTTATTAACTTGAGGAAGGGGTATTAAAATTATTTGATGGCACTATGACTATGGCTATGCTAGTCATACCACTGTTAGATTTCCAAAGGTGAGATGTTATTATAGGAGAACATTATTTGCTTTACTGTTTATAACTGCTATCCAAATACTCATTGTATTCACTAGCACACATCTCAGAATTTCCCTGTAGAAGCTGAGGAGAGCACGCATCATTGGAATCACAGTCACCTTCCAAAACTGGAGTTGAATGAAATATTTATTTATCATTAGATTGCCAAACCTCTTAAAGTTAACCTTTTGGTACCTTCCATTGCAAAATATAGATTTTTTCCAAAACATGTTTTTTTTTTTTATTGTCCTCAAACACTTTTCTCACCAAAATTACTGAATAGATATAAAATGCAATAGACTTCTGCATATGAGGATTTTATTCACACTTTTAAAAAGCAAATTTTGGTCATAATGTTCTTTACTTTTGACAGGAAGTCAATTTTTATCAGCTCATATTCACTCAAAAGTTATCTTTCCTTGATGGAAACAAAATAATACAAAGAATAAAAGCTTGTAGCTTGGTAATATTTCCATTTTTCTTCAGTGAAGCAGGTAAGAACTATTCCTTTACTACAAGCCATCTTACATCCATCTTTCCCTGGCCATTCCCCTTGCTACAGGCTTTAATTTCACCTCTTATCATATTCTACCATGATTATTGCCACATTGTCTAACTCTTCTCCTAACGCTTCAGATTTCCCCACATCACCCAACTTGCACCAAGACAAGTATTTCTAAAATTTCACCTTTTTTCATAGTACTTCTCTGGACAAATTTAGAGGATGACTTTCCTTAAACAACAAATTTTCAAACCCCCAATCCTAACCCCCCTTTTTTCCACAATTTTATTAAAATCTTCCCAGCTTTAATGAAGTATAATTGACATAAAATGATGTGTAAGTTTGAGGTGTACAATAAGCTGATTTAATACACTCTGTATGATGGAATGATGACCACAGTAGGGTTCGTTAACACTTGCATCACCACATATAATTACCTTGAGTGTGTGTGTGTGTGTTGGGGGGGGGGGATATGGCGTGAGAACATTTAAGATCTACTCTCTTAGCAGCTTTCATGTATAAATACAGTACTGTTAACTACAGCCATGCTGAACATTAGATCCCCAGAACT
This sequence comes from Ursus arctos, assembly GCF_023065955.2. Classification (NCBI taxonomy): domain Eukaryota; kingdom Metazoa; phylum Chordata; class Mammalia; order Carnivora; family Ursidae; genus Ursus; species Ursus arctos. Next base: position 80,984,375 of record NW_026623056.1, on the reverse strand, counting down.
TATTCATCTTGTAACTGGAAGTTTATGGCCTTTAACCAACATCTCCCCATTTCCCCCAGCCCAAAGCCCCTGGTAACCACCATTCTATTCCCTGTTCTATGATTCCACATACAGATGAGATCATTACTTGCCTTTCTCTTCCCACTCCTTCTTGTATGGGAACCTGTTTACCTCCCAGATTTAATAGTGTTTATGTCAGCTTTGCTCTTTGCTCATGGAGGCTATATGGAGCCTAGTCTTGCTTCAGAACATTAGCTAAAGTCATTGCCTCCTTCTGGTTTTTCCCTCTCCCTTTGATGTTTTATTGAGTCCTTTGCATCCTTCTTATCCAGTGTGTCCCACCTTCTATAGAATTATTTGATGAGTGAATCTAGCCATGGAAATCTTCTTTTAAACTGCTTTTGAAATAGGGGTCTCTATCTGCATTTCTCCGTACTCACTCCTGTGGCTCAATCTCTGCCTCATCGAAACTCCTCCCTGCCTACAGCCTAAAATACTCAGAAAACCATGGGCACCCCAGACACACATACTTTGAGATCACAGCTAAAGGGCAGGCTTTCTAAGACCATGAATGGCCATTTATATCTTTCCCTTTTATCATCTACTTTTTCCAAAGCAAAGTGAAATAACTTTCATATTCCATGTATTCAATACAACTTATCATTTGATTGAATGGATCTTCATTTCACTTGTAATCCTTCCTTGTGTAACCCATAATGTAAAGTCTTTCATTTTATAAATAACTGTTCTATTTTCTATTAAATAAACATTTAGAACTTCCCATTTTAGCTCTGACTAGCAGGAGCCTGGAACTTGTTACTCTGGTCCTTACAACAAGAACCAGCTGGAGAAACCAAAAAGCAATAGCTTTTCTAGATTTTAACAGAGAACTGAGTTTGCAGGACAAACCACCCCTAAAATCGAGAGAGATGAGAGAATCCAGAATTATAGCTGAGATCTGCTTACCAACAGGAGAAGTCATAAAGTGGTATAAATACTTAAACTGTGATTTTGATAAATGGCTGGAGGCAAAGTGTGGGTTAGTGTAAAAGTGAGAAATTCCTAGGGGCTTCAGTCTCAGAGGGGCCCAAACTCTTATGGACTTTAGGAACTCCAACGGGGTCTCACTGTGAACATTTGAGAAAGATACACTCTTTTCTCTGACTGGGGGAGAGGAAAAGTAATCCTTGCGAAATACACCCAGAGCCTTCCCCATATGTGTAGAAGTCTAGACTAAGGGCAATGGACTACCAGAGACTTGCCCCAGAGCCCTGGGGGGAAGGACATGCCCCTTTGGCAAGCCCCTCTAGTTTTCCTGCCTCAAACAAGGTAGGGCTGAGAAATTAAGCTTTTGTTAAATTTCTGTCTTCCAAATCTCATGCAAAATATTTCTTTCAACCCTAGCGCTAACCTAGGACTATATAGGAAGGGCACTTCTTGAAAACCCAACTCATCTAAATTGTTGCAATTCAGTTTGACGGAAGAGGAGTGTTTCATAGGAAAGGCGGTGTTGAGGGATTGAATTACATGTCCTAAAGAGGAATCTTGAAGTCTTAACCTTGGGTACCTGTATATATGAATTTATTTGGAAATAATGTCTATAAAGACATAGTCAAGTTAACATGAAGTCATACTGGATTAGGAATTAGAATCAGGAATTAGGATTAGAATTCAATATCTGGTGTTCTTATAAGAGGACAGAGATTAACACACACACACACACACACACACACACACACACACACACACACACAGAGGATGAAAGCCATGTGATGATCTAGGCAGAGATAAAGTGATGTAGCAGCAAGATGAGAAATGCTAAGAATTGCCAGCACCATGAGAAGCTGGACAGAGGCAAGGAATGGCCCTTCCTTAGCGCCTTCATAGGGAGCATGGCACTGCCAATATTTTGAGTTTGGACCTCTAACCTCCAGAACTGTGAGAACATAAATTTCTCTTGTTTTAAGACACCCAATTTGTGGTAATTTTTTTTATAGCAGTCCTAAGAAAGTAATACAAGAAGCACTATTTATACTGTGACTTCAATATCCTCCTGTAGAGTTTGTCTTTACAAATTAAAGAGACTGAAATGTGATCAGAGAGAAAATACAAACAAAAAAGACTGGAAAATATTTTCTACTTTTTTTCTGAATAAGCTGTCTTTAATTTTTGGATTAATTTGGATAAATTTCAATCATTCATAATTATTTAATACTCAGTACCCTGGTTTATTAAAAGTCAAAGAGAAAAAGAGACAGAAAACACAATACTTAGACAAAATTTGAGTGTAAGGAAACATGAAGATGTCCGGCAATGACAAAAATCTCAGAAAAATGTCAGAAATGGTCTATGTATTGCAAGGGAGCCTAATAATTATATTTTAACTGTAGAAATCCGTGTAATTTTAAACTCTGATGAAAGGAAAATGAAAATTGAAATATTTTCAAGGGAAAATAAAACATTCCATGCATTTTTGAAGCTGCCCTTAGTAAGAAAGGTTTGGCTTAATCGTATTGTTTTTCACCAAAGTTGCATTTTTAAAGAGAATGAAGCTCACGTGTTGTGGTTTACCACACCCACACTGAGGGAGTATAAAAGTCCAGGCATAGGTGGTGATATTCATTCTCAAGAAACTCACCTCAACATCGAACCAAATCCTCAAGCCCTGACACAATGAGCTACTACTACGGCAACTACTATGGCCGCCTTGGCTATGGCCTTGGTGGCTTTGGTGGCCTGGGCTATGGTTACGGTTCCATCTATGGCCTTGGTGGCTGTGGTTATGGCTGTGGCTACTTTCGTCCTTCTTTCTATGGAAGATACTGGTCCTCTGGATTTTACTGAAAACCTTGCTCACCTGCAATGATCTATTTCCCTGATCCAGAATTCATCACCCAGGCTGACTATCTTCACTCCTGTTGTGTCATGGACATGCAGCTTCCTTCTTTAACCCTTCTGTGATATTGCTGTGTGTATTTTCCAATAAACCTTGTCAACTTTCTAAATCTTGTTTCATTCATATTTGCCCACCTGCATGCACCTGTTGTTCATAATTTCAGCATATTTGAACAATGTAATTCTTTGAAACGTATCTTCCCCATACAATTATTTACTTCCTTAGAGCTGATCTTACTAACTGTTAGCCAGTAACTCCTACATACAGCTCATATGATAATGTGCTCTGATATTGCTCCCTTTTTGATTCAACATCCTGTAGAATCATGTATTTGGATATAATCTTATGCTTATGAATAGAAGAGTACTTCTTTTGCAAAGTTATTAGCTTAATGTAATAAGTACTTTGACCTCAGCATATCAGAAAAAATATTTTTGAGTACATTTGCTCTTTAAAAATTTTATTTTGAACAGCTTTGTGAGGAAGAGCTGTGCATATGCCTTTTGCTCAAACTCTGTTCAGGACACCCCTCTATCAGGTGCTTCTTTGGAAAACAATCACAGGGGTGCACACTGCGTCTTCTGCCTCCACACCCCGTGTCCCCAAACTTTCACGCTGCCCACACCACCAGCGTTTGTTTTTATGAAAGAAACAGAGAGCCTGAGAAACTTTTTTTCTGAATTTACACTTACTTTATTGTTTTAACATTATGAAATGTAACTATTTAACTTTTCAGGATTTACCCTACTTTTTTTCATAAATTGTAAAAAAAAATGAAGCTTGAATCAATGTTTCTATCATTCTTCCAACTCAGGTGGAAAACTGGCATTTGTTTCTCATTTAAGTCTTGAAAGGGATTTTATTGCAGGTGTTTTCTTTACAGTCTTGCCTCAAACCTGAAGCTGGCTATTCATTTTATATCATATTTTAGTGACTTCAGTTCCATAATCTTCATTTTTCTTTTAATAAAGAGAGGCAGAGAGAGAGCATGAGCAGGGGTTGGGGGGAGAGGGAGAGAGAGAAAGAGAATCCCAAACAGGCTCCACACCCATCAGGGAGCCCAGCTTGATCTCACAACCCTGAGATCATGACCTCACCCGAAATCAAGAGCCGGAAACTTAAACACCTGAGCCGCCCAGGCGCCACTTCATCTTTTAATTAAACATGATGTGATTACCAATATAACGCTCATTTAATTAGGTAAGTTACACAAGTCCTCCTGGATCTCCAGTGATTCTCACTAGTACTTCTGTACCGTGTTTACACGCTAACAGTTTGTGTTGACATTTTTGATGACTTAGTGAAATTGAGGAAAGATTTGGATGATGTGTCTCACTGGTTCAAGCTTGAAACAGGACTCTTCAAGGCAAAACATAAAACAGACTCTTAACGATAGAGAACAAACCGAGGGTTGCTGGAGGAAGGTGGGTTGGCAATGGGCTAGATGGTAATGGGTATTCAGGAGGGCACTTGTTGTGATGAGCACTGGGTGTTGTAAGTGTGGAATCACTAAATTGTGTACTTGAAACTAATATTACACTGTATGTTAACTAGAATTCAAATAAAAACTTGACAGAAAGAAAGAAAGAAAGAAAGAAAGAAAGAAAGAAAGAAAGAAAGAAGGCTCTTCAATTCGATCATTAGCGGTTACTTACACAGTGCTAAATCCAGCCTGACAGAACACTTTAAATAACGAGTCTTAAATTCAGGGAAAAAATAATTAAAAATCATACAGCTAATACTGTTTTAAAGAAAAAATATTTATGCCTCCCAGATATACACGGAATATTTATGAATCCAAAAAGCAGAACATCTCAAAATGATACAGCAACAAGCCAAGCAGGTGAGGCTACGGTTGAAACAATTAACCTTGAATTGATTTTTTTCAAGTTTTTATTTATTTATTTGAGAGAAAGAGACAGAGATGGTGACAGAGATAGAGAGAGAGCATGAGCAGGGAGGAGAGGAAGAAGCAGGCTCTCTGCTGGGCTCAATCTTAGGTCCTCGAGATCATGACCTGAGCTGAAGGCAAACACTTAACCAACTAAACCACCCAGGTGCCCCTGTATTGATTTTTTTTTAACATGAACAAATGATTATGGAATTTGTTTCTATTGTACTATCCATTTCTCTGTATTTAAAATATTTTTCATACCATAATTTCAAAATCAATGAAGTGTTTTATTTTGTAAGATGGTCTATAAGACTTAAAGAACATAGGGAGGTTCGACTGAATAGAGTCGAACTCCATGTGCCTCTTGCTAAAATGTTATTTTGAATAAGTTAAAGAAAGGGCATAGCCACAGAAGAGAATGGCATGTGCAGTGTCATGGGGAAGAAGAAAATACTACCCAGAGGATAAAGAAGGAATTCGAGATTTAGGGTCAGTGTTGGCTTATTTAGAGTGAACATAGCACATGGACATCCTTAAATAGTAAGTAAAATGATTTTTATTTCATATTGTCATAAATTGAAAAACAATAGTGGCATAAAACATGAGTTTAAAAGAAAAATCACTGAAAACCAGATTAAATGCTGGAATCTTGGCACTTGGCAAAAGAAGTCCCAACTCAAATATGGTGTCCACAAGTGGGGTTTAGAATAGAAAGCACAGGTGTTTAAGGAGATAAATTTCAAAAAATGCCACGTAGACTGATTATACGAGTGATGACAAGGAACAGAAATGTGAGTGGAGTCCACGTTTTCAGGGTCAGAGGCCTAAATAAAATTGCTGCCCTTGATTACAGGAACAGAAATAGATATATGCCTGACTACAAAAAATGAAAGTTTGACCTCACACTATTTGCATCTTCACTGCCGCTTTGATTTCCACGTGAAATACCTTGTTAAGAGAATAGCGTATGGTTGATCTTATCCTGTTAACTTTTATGTAATGTCTACTCATATATTAATTATAATTACCAAGAAACACCTCAAAATTTATTTTATGCCCAGCAGATAATTACATCTTAAATTCTGAGTAAAAGAACCAAAATGGTTTTCCAGAGTGGGTTTTAGCACCAAAATATTTATTTTTATAAGGTTTTCTTTTTATTATTATAATTAAGTTGCCCACAGGTGCCTAAGTGGCTCAGTCATTTAAGCCTCTGGCTCTTGGTTTCGGGCTCAGGTCATGATCTCAGGATCCTGGGATCAAACCCCGCACGGGGCTCCATGCTCAGTAGGGAGTCTGCTTGAGATTCTCTCTCCCCAGGTCCTCCCCTCCCCTCCCACTTGCATGCGCGTGTGCACATGTACAGGCACACACATTCTCTCTCTCAAATAAATAAATAATAAATAAATAAACAAAATCTAGTTAAGTTGCCTGGATGAGTTCTTATTCCTGGATGTTTACAAGCATATTTCCCTTCCAACTGATTGATGACTGACTAGAAATCCAAAGAAATGAATTTCATTACAATTATTTAATTTTATGCATTTTAAATAAATGTACTGAGCAACCTTAGAGCTTGATATTTTTTTTTAAATAAAGCTAACCTGAAGAGGTATAACACAATACATTTAAACATAAGGAAAAATAATAACTATGGCTTGTCAGTTTTATACTTGTCTCTAAATACCTGCACAAATGTTATTGATTTTTAATAATATACTTAGGTTCATCCTTTCCAGTCCATTTTTCTTATTTCATTCTATAAGAGAATATTGTAAGAGCTTCTCAAGCGGTCCCCTTGCTTTCAAGAATTCATCATACAATCCACATTGCAGAGAAACTATGTCTTTCTGAAACATCATGTCTTTGATGCCATTGCCCTAAACAAAACTATAGCATATAATGTATGGCCCCCCTGGTCTTAAGTTAATATGTCTCCCAAACTTCAATTATTCTTTAAACTCTGTGCATGAGCCACGGTGTTTTGCTCATTGAGGATGCACCGTGCTTACCTTTGTCTTGGATCATAAGCTAAAACTGTTTTTCTTTGTTAGAACCTCCTCCTCTCTTCTTAGTCTGAAGAATTCTTATACATTCTTCTTGATGCAACTCATTTTATACTTCTCAGAATTATTTACAAGACATGACAGTGCTATAATAGTTAATTCCCCTAATTCAGTCTTGAAATCAGTGTAACCATCCATCACTTTAACTTTTCCATACACTCCTTTACATTGTTCATAAGAAAAAAATCACGTGTATGTATTCATTCACACACACCAAATACACACACATGCATACACCGTGAAGAGACGTGTACGCGAACTCTTTTGTGAGTACAATGAAATTGTAGGATTTAAAGTACATGGGGTGATTGTTTATATAATTATCATCTACCATTTCCCTGCCTGAAGGCTTAGCATAGTTTTTTTCTCATAATAAAATATAAATAGGAACATTTAATTGTGATTCTGTTGTGCAATTTGAAATATGAAGCATCCCTTTGTATAAGTAACTCTCTATAAAAAAGCATATAAAAATTTAAATTGGCATTTCAGGTAAAAAGAAATTAAAAAAATCAACAAATATGTATTTACAAATCATCACATTAGGCATCAGGTGTATGGCCTCAAAGTATTTTTAAACCAGTCCTAGTAACCAGTTAAAAAATGAAAAACAAATTCTTTGAGAGGCAGTGTCAATATGGAAGATTAGTGGTATGTTAGTAGGCATTTGTAAACTAGAAATGTTGAAAGAAGCTAGAAGGAGAGGGGGGGGGGGCGTTACTTTGGAATGAGAAAGAATGTCTGAGTAAAAGCCCAGAGTGAGAAAGGCATTTAAAGTTTTAAGAAAAGATTCAGGAGGCTCATGTAGGTAGAGTGAAAGTTTGATACAAGTTGCAGCAGGAAGAAACTTGAGAAAGAATTATTTTATGACAAGGGTATTGAATAATGAATATTATCTTTACAAGTATGAAAGTGCTGTGTTTATTATACAGACATGCAAACAAGAAAGAAAAAGTGCATACTTGTTCCTATTTCCCTTCTGAAAAATAAGGCTTTGCAATCGTTTATGATTATCCAGTAAATTTACCCTAGTTTATTTAATCATAAATGTGAAGGAGAAATCACCATTGAAGAGAATCCTATCTGAGGCAGAACGGAGATATCACTGACAAATATCAAAATCTCAAGTTCTCTAAAGTAAGGGAACCTGATTATTATGATGTAGATACAGAAATATGTGAAAACATAAGCTTTGAAGACATGAAAATAACTATTCAGTACAAAGCCTGGTTCTGAGGAATGAGGAAAATGTATGCATGCATCTTGGCGACTACCTTAATAGGAAAGGTATGGCTTCATAGTACTGTTTTCACCAAAAATGGATTTTCAAAAAGAATGAAGCTCACGTGTGGTGGTTTACCACACCCACACTGAGGGAGTATAAAAGTCCAGGCACAGGTGGTGATATTCATTCTCAAGAAACTCACCTCAACATCAAACCAAATCCTCAAGCCCTGACACAATGAGCTACTACTACGGCAACTACTATGGCGGCCTTGGCTATGGCCTTGGTGGCTTTGGTGGCCTGGGCTATGGTTACGGTTCCATCTATGGCCTTGGTGGCTGTGGTTATGGCTGTGGCTACTTTCATCCTACTTTCTATAGGGCATACTGGTCCTCTGGATGTTTCTAATATTTTTTATTATCCACTTACCACTTTATAAAAATTTTTAATGAGTTAATCCTTTTGTTTCCTTCCAAATCAGCAGTGAAATTTTTGAGAGCACAATGAAGATACTGAAATGCAGACTGATATCTTGAGTGAGTAGAGACATATGTTCCTGAACCGGACTTTCATCAGTCAAGCCAGACATTCTCAATTCTATTATATTACTGACATGTGACCTCTTCCTGTATCTATTCTGTAATAATTTGGGGCATAGTGTCTAATAAACATTTTCCACAAACATAAGAATGGTTTCATTTCTTTTTATTCATCTCAACACAATTGATTTCCAATAATGGAAATCAATAATAATAGTAATAATAAATCAATAATAATAACAATATTCCAATAACAATGTTTTTGCACCAATTTTTCCAGGGTGCCTGCTAGGCTCAGTCAGTTTAGTGACTGACTTTTGATTCTGGCTCAGGTCATAATCTCGGGGTCATGAGATCGAACACCACGTCAGGCTCTGTGCTCAGCAGGGAACCTGGTTGAGATTCTCCCTCTCCCTCTGCCTCTGCCCCTCCTCCTGCATGTGCACGTTCTCTCTCTCTCAAATAAAATAAATAAAACTTTAAAAAAACAGCAACAATTTTCTCATGGAGTTATTTTCTTCATACCATGTTCCCTTATACCTAACACTTACTGATGCTTTAAGATTATAACTCCTTCACATGGTAAGGGTTTTGCTCAGCCCATGCTTCCATTTGATTTCAAATCCCACAGAATCACATCATTGTAGACACTCTACATTCCAATGAAGATAATTTCCACTACAAAATTCGACGTTCCATGTGACACCTGCTCTATTTTCGATATCATTCTATCCGTTGCTAGAAATCTTCGGCGCTCTCAGGCGGGAGTGGGGGGGGATGTTCTTCTTAGTGATGTTAGATTTTGCTGAATTACTAAACTGTGCGAAAAAACACATATACTTGGACAAGCACTCTGTGTTCAGGACCGTTTGATGCCATGTGTCTTCTGAGGAACCAAACGCATTATGATATATTGATTAACCCCCCACTGCCTCTCTTCTGAGTCAGAATGATTCGTCTCTGTTTTCCAGCTGTTCGATTACTGCTATTTCTTCCTTACTTAAACCTTGACAGGAATGATTTTCCAGATATTGTACTTGGCCTTTTGCCTTTACTCATGAGAGTTGCCATTAAGTTCTGGCTCATGTTTGGTTTCCTCGTATCTGTCTTCTTATGCCTGATTATTACACAATGTTATTCCTGACTTACTCATTTGCATGGGCTTCTTGTGTTTTCATGTTTCACAATTAAGTCTCAAAATCATTCAGCAATGCATTCAAGAGAAAAACGTGGTGCCTGTGGTGATTCCTTATGATAACTTAGAGAAATTAGGTTGATTATAAGAGTGGCACTCACCAATCCCATAGAGAATTGGAACTTCTCAGTCAATTCAGTAACAAGTATTTATGGAGTACTGCAGTGAATTCAAAAAGTGATTCCACCAAAGCAAGCCTGTTTTACCAATAAATGAGAAAGATAAAATATAACTGGTCCTATTATTTTTAATGTGCCCTTGTATTTTTCATATTATGTTTTAATGTTTTATGCATGTCACAATATCTTCAGATAAAATGGTATGAGGTCTGGATTTTTTTTTCAAAATTATAAAAAGAAGGAGTTGGTATAGGCACAAATGAAAGATAATTGGCAATAGATTGCTTCTGGTTGAAGATGGATGACATCTATGGGCTCATGGTATTATCTGTGTCTACACTTCTCCATGTCACAGGTAGAGAAAAACTGTACCACAATTAAAAGTTCTATCACAAGAAAATATGCACTATAGGGCTGGAAGAATATGGAAAGATAGATCATACAAAACTAATCAGACAGGAGATAATATTTTACCTGAATCTTTAAAAAAGTTTGGGACATGAACTAGTTGATCAAAAGCATAGCAAATGATGCAAGGAGCATACACATTGTTTCTGATCATGTAAAAAGATACATTGTATTTATAGAAAAAACTAAGACCTAAATATCAACATTTGATATTAGAAATTAGGCTGAATATAGCATTTGGAGCACTTCAAAAGATAAATACGTTTTCCTTACTAGATATATTTTGAAGATTTTTAGGAGTAGAGGTAAGGGGGAAAAAGTCCTTCAAAAGGTCTGAATCTGGAAAAAAAAATACTGTTGCAGCTTTCTTAGCATTTTGCAATGAGCTTCCGAGTTCTTTTCTATGACTTGATTTAGTGATGGAAATGAAAAGAAATGGGTTTTAAAGGTACATAAAATATTTAAGAATAAACTTAACCAAAGAGGTGAAAGACTTCTTTCAAGATACTGAAAAAGATATCAATGCAAGACATAGAAGAAGACACAAATGTGAAGATATCTTGTGTTCAAATATTGGAAAAACTAATATTGTTAAAATGTCCTTACTACAGATTAAATACAAATGATCTACAGATTAAATGATCTACAGATTAAATGCAATACTTGTCAATGGTGTTTTTTACAGAAATAAAAAAAACCCACAGAATTCATATGGAAGCACAAAAGACCATAAATAGCCAAATAATTTCAGATCTTCACATGCAAATCATCCAATATCAGAAAGTTATTTTAAAATGTCATATATTTTGTGGCGGTACCCTGGATAAAGCCATAGAATGATCAATTTTTCATAAATGACAGGAAATGTGTAATGGTCTTCGTTGATCTGGAAACACCATACTTCTCAATCTTCAATCTTTTTTGCAAAAGTTTTCTGTCCTGTCTACATGCACACCTTGCTTAGTATTGCCCCTAAGTACTCGTTAAAACCACTGCATTTGATAGGGTCTCCTCTTCTCTTCTCTGTTAAATATTTAGAAATTGTGATGCAGCCTAATCTAAACCTTCCCCAGAATTTATTTTGCAGGACAACTCAGCTGACTCTAGCTTTGGTTTCTCAAAACAAATGAATAGACAAAAAAAACAAAAAACAAAAACCAAAAAACTTCTCAAGTAATTTTAATTTCCTCTACTTTTGTACTTCCATATATTTAGCTTTGCACTTGCACATGCAACACATATACGTGTAGAAATACACACACGCACACATACATACACACACACACCCCTCTTGTCACTGTAATGAAAGCATCACTTTATAGGACTATGAAATGATCATTTCTTTCTTTCCCATCATCTTGTCTGAAAGTTTGGCAATCACCCTTTATACAATAAGGATCCGATTAGTAGTGTGGAAAGAGAGTAGTTCAGTAGATGACTGTGGTCTGAAAGAAACTATAAAGAGAATATATTTCACAGGTGTAGAAGCGTAAGAACACTCAGTAGAAATGTGTGAGAATGAGCTTACGATGTAGATACAAATTTAAGTTTTAGAGACAACTGGATGATCCTTCTGATTAGAATGGACGCTTTGTGGAAGCTAGTAATGGAAAGTAAGTTGGGTTGTGTTGGAACAGGGCTTGGATATAATCTAACGGGATTTGACCAATACTATTTGCAGGAAGTTAAAATGTTTCACAGAATAGGCAAATGAATAGATGGTCAAATATTTGTTGTTTTCTCTAAATAAATTCCATCTTGTGTTTCAGAATTATATAATTATGCATGACAATTTTATAATTTGTATGCTAGTTCACTGAAGTTTAAAAAGAAAGAAAACACGGTATCTGGCACAAATTGAACCCTATAGCAGCCAAAGTGAAAGAGCTATCATTTGACAAACCCAAATTTTCAGCCGATGCCAGGAAGGAGCTGCCCGATGCTAAGAATTATGATTATAACATTTATATATGGAAATATGTATAGTCATTAGCTTTAAACAGAAAGCTTTTTTTTCCACATAAAGACTAATTCTCTAATTCTTAAACATGACAAATAAACTCAAATGAAAACTTGGTTTCAAGCATGTTTGGAACCACCCTTAAACAATAAAAGTATGGCCCAATGGTTCTCTTTTTCACCAGAGATTTATTTTCAAAGAGAATGAAGCTCATGGGTTATGGTTTGCCTCATCTTTCACTGCAAACGTAAAAATGTTCTACTTTCTTTGCAATCTTCCTTCCTGGGACATTCATTTTTCTATCAAATCAAATCTTCAATACCTGACAGATGAATTACTATGGCAACTGCTACGGTGTCCTTAGGTTTAATCTTAGTGTCCTCTGTGTGTCTCCGGCTCCAGCTATGGCTTCAGAGGCTGTGGCAGTTCTCTCTGTGGCTGCTACCTTCTCTCTCTCAATGGAAGATTCTGTGCCTCTAGGCTTTACTTTTTCAATAGGACTTGCTGAACTCCTAGGACCCCAGAAATTGCCCATGGTCATGGGGGAACTCAACGTGTCTGATCTTCTGCATCATAAGTGTTTATTGCATTTATCTTCTTCGGCTTGTAGCAAGTGATCTGGGATCCAGTGTCAAAGAGAAATAGAGCTGGATGGTGGTTAAAGACTTTACCCATTAATACTGCAGTAGGGAAAAGAGACTTCACAAAACGGAGCTCAATTTCATTGTGTGCAGAGGTGACTGGCTGTTGCAGAGGGAGAATGGGAGAGGGAGTAGGGAGGGTGAATGAGTGGGGGCTGGAGCAGTCAGAGTTGCAGAAAATTACCAAAAAGCAGGAAGGGGTGGTTAGGTAATGCGATTAGGCCATCTGGGTTTGCTCACTAGTGCTTTTCTGGAGGAGAAACAAACTTTTCATATTTCAGGACAGAAGGTAATTTTGCAAATTGGAGCAAGACACCCAGTGAAGCTAGGCCCTTACCTTCCCACAGGGACTGGAAGCAATGTAGAACTTTGGGAGTTTGCATTTAAAAGAGATGGTTCTCAGATCTTTGAGACAGTCCTGGGTTGTAGACGGTGTATCTCAAGGGGCAGAGAAGGGATTTACAGTTGTAATTTCTTTAAGTAGACGCTTCTAAGAAAAGTTAGGTTAGAGTCCCAGAGTCAGGTTTTGGCTGGAACAAACAGTACATTTTTCTGGCATTTTGAGTTTCTCAGGCAGTCGTTTAAGGGGCAGGGCTGAGAGTTGCAGTTTTTGCAGCCAAGGTTGAGGCCCATTTGCAAGAGAGCTCAGAGGAGCCTCAATAAAGATTGGTCAAGGAAAGAATCTGTCACAGGCAAGTCTAACGATGACGAATGTGTGCTCTCGAATGAGTGCCAGTGCAGACTGTGTTAGCAGGATCTCAAGCCTCAACAATCCTCGTGGATTGCACCATCAGGAAAATGCCCTGCTACGCCAGCATTGTCAAACTGCTCTCAAACACAGGTCTCCAATGTGTAGCTTTTGCTCAGTAATAAATACAAGTCCTCAGTTCATAAAGCAAAAAAGTTTTATTTTTATTCATTCTTCTAGGTGAAGTTCTTACAGATAATGGGTTTTGAATACAATGCTATTTTAAAATGTTTTTACCAATTTTATTTTCCTACATGACATCATTTTTTATCATTGTTCTCTAAACCTAGGTCTAAAGAATTGAGGTTAAAATAAACTGGGAAAAATATATTCTTATCTCACATGCATATTCCTTGAATGTCTCAGTACTTCTTCCTTACTTAATTTTTTTCCCTCTTAAATGACCTTTCTTCTTTTCAGTGTCTACTAATCTCTCATACCTCTCAAAACATAGGTCAATTTCTGTTTCCTCAATGAACTCTAAGTATTTTCTTTGTTATAAGTGACATCTTCCTCTAGACTTGGATATATTTTTATTTATATTTCTATCATTAAACATACACAAGCTGCCATCTATTAAAATAAAATTTATTCTCCACTTATCTCCTCATTCAGAATGAAATGTGTTGAGACTGGCTCGTATGTCAGTCATTTCTTTACTCTATTCAATTTAGTAAACATATTACTTTTTTCTACAACATTCTAGAGACAATTATAACCACTGGAACTATGAAGACGAATAACCTAAAATCCATTTCTTCAAGGAGAATTAAATATTATACCATTTTTGAGGAGAGAAAATACATAGCAGAACTATCAGTTTCAGCATAATAATTTTTAAACTCAACTTGGGTAAAAACTTTTCACAGACGATGTGAGACCTCAGTTAAGTATTGAATGATGTATTTTATCCTTGGCAAATGAGAAGGTTGAAGGAAACAAGATGTGCTTAGAGGCATGAGAAATGTTGTCCAGGCATGAACAATGCAAATGACATTATAATCTGTATAATCATGATATAGTATAACTTCTCTAATCAATGCTACACCATAAAATTAGAAATCTTTTGGAAGATAGTATAAAGCCTTCCACAATTTGACATCAAGACACCATCAAAGCATAAGTTCTGCAAAGGTCAAAATCATAATTCTTATAAAAAGAGATAGTAAGCATGTGCAAAATTTTATTTAATGTATTAACCAGGGAGCCAGCAGGATGACAAACCTGGTTCAGAGGAAAATACGAAAACTCAGGATATTCATTATCAGTGAATAAGAGAAATGCAGAGATATCTACAAGAAATTGATTCACTTGCAAATGGGCAATAAACAATAATCTTTGCAGTTTTCTCTTTTGTGAAAAGAGCATATCACACTTCCTTAGTTTTATAATTGGAAAAGGCTGGGCCAAAATGCATTATGCAAATAAAGTTTTATTCTTCTAGGAGTCAGATGACCCTCAAGTGAGCTTATTAGAAAATGTCTTTAGCATTTACTAAAGGTGATATATAGGACTTCCTGTTTCAGCTCTGGCATGTAAAAAGCTTAGGAGTCTTCACTACAGAAAAGTCTGGCCAAAACAAAAACCAATATAGTTTTTTGAATGCGTCAGAGAACTAGGCGAACTCCCACCCCCAAACTAGAAAGACCCATGCATTCAAAAATATAGAGCTTCAAAAATCTGCTTATATGAAGCAGAAGCTGATTGAATCATAAACTGGTAAGAATATCCAATCCTAATTTTTTTCTGACTTTTTAAAGGTTAAATATAGACAAGCATATGAATTAGAAACCACTAGGGAAATAATGTGAAGCAGCCCACATACTTTACTGGGCAGATTTTCACTGTGAACGACCAAGAGAGATGTCCTCTTGATTCTGGAAGTAGGATGGGAAGAGTAACTACTATGAGATAGGCCCAGAATCTTTTGGATAAAAGAGACCTAACTTCCAGGAGAAAACACAAAAACCAAAAATCAAAAAAACATTGCCAGAGTGTAATTCTGAAACTGTACCTGAGCTGAGGGAAGAGAATTTCTCACCATCCAGACCCTTCCAGTCTTCCTGTCTCACCTAATGTGGGAGAGGAGCATTGACCACAGAAGTCAGGCTCCAAGGAAATCCATGAAGAATGCTGCAACCAAGGGATAGGGAAAAGGTAGGAAAAGCTTGTGAAAAATTAATATAAGGAACCTTCACTAAAGTGGACTTGGAAAGCTAGAGGGAGAGGCTGATAGGTGATCCTTACCACTCCATGTCAAATATAGCAAGATCTGTCAGTTAGAGACCCATAACCAAAGAATTTCAACAGGAAAGAATCATTAATTGTAGACCCCAACAGGGAAAGATATACATTGCATTTCCTATAAGAAATCGACCACCCCTGCAACTCAGCCCCTGAGAAACCCTCATCACCCTGAACTCTTCCTTTTCTGCAAAAGACTTTTGTTCAAAATAACCCCTCCCATTCCCCACTTCTCCATAAAATAATGCTCCTCTTCTTTGTGTGTTGGACTTGCCTATGGTTTTGTTATAGCTTATTTGTCCCAGATTGCAATTCTCTGTTATGCCCAAATAAACCCATTTTTTTTGCTGGTAAAATAACTGGCAGTTTTATTTTAAGGTTAATACACTGGTATAACTGGAGAAAAACTTTCCAAGGTTGTAGCACTAAGATTAGTCCCCATTCAAAAACAAACACACACACAAACAAACAAAAAACATAACTGATATTTAATCAGAAGATTATAGAATGGTCTCTTTTCCCAGATCTTATCACCAAACCAATAAGGCTTCGATATAATACATTCAAGTGGATTCAAACCAGAGAGCTATAAGACCCAGATAATATAAGACCCAGACTGACTCCGAGGGCGTGTGGTACATAAAGAAACCAGAGTCCAGAGAAAACAACAGTAAAAAGGATACTAGAGGAATTTGAAGACTTTGGCACCTATTGTTAACAGTAAACATTAAAAAAGCCAAACCCCTAACTGGATTAACATAAATCCTTACACTGAAAGCCTCTTTCCTTCAATTCAGTTTTTATTAACCAATACATCATGTCCAGCTTTTAACAAAAAATTGCAAGTCATACCTAAGGCAAGAAAAAGCAGATTCTGAATAAAGCAATGACCTGAACCGGGCTCAAAGATGGCATAGATGGAATTAATAGACATGAAATTTAAAATAATGGTGGTTAATATGTGAAGAGCTCTAATGGTAAAAGTAAACGTCTTATAAAAATGGATGGGTGATGCAAGCAGAGAGATGGATACTTGAAGACAGGATCTAAAAGAAATGCTAGAAATAGAAAGGGTAGCTTCAGAAATGAAGAATGCCTTCGAGGGGTTCATTAGTAGACTTAACACAACCCAGGGAGGAATCAATGAGCTCGAAGATAGATCAAAATAAACTGACCAAAATGTAGTATAAACAGGAAAAAAAGAAAAAGAAAAAAAAAAAAACAATAAAACACCTGAGAACTATGGGGCAATATTAAAATGTGTATTACATGTGTAACTGTAATGTTGAATGAGAAGAGAGAACAAAATAGGAAAAAAATCTATTTGAAGCAATAATGACTGAAACTTGCAACATTATTAACATGTCAAATCATAGATCTAGATTGTTCTAAGAATATCAACCTAAGTAAAACAAAACAAAATAAAGCAATCTGCAAAACCCCCACACCTAGACATATTGAATTCAAACTAAAGAAAATCTAAGACAAACAGAAATTTCTTAGGAAAAAAAAGAACCTAAATTCTAGAGGAGCAATGTTAAGTATTACTGGGATTTCTCATACAAAAATATGCATGCAAGAAGAGGGTAAGATGGAATACTAAGATTTTGCAAGGAACCTCCACAAACCTAGATTTCTATACCAGAAATCACCCTTTAAAGTAGGAGAATAAATACTTTCTAAGTCAAACAAAAACTAAGGGAGCCACCGCCAGCAATCTGCTCTGTAAAGAAATACTAAAAGAAATTTTTTAAGCATGAAGATGATAAAGAAACTTGGATCTGCATAAGGAACATGTGAAAGAAGTTTCCAAAACTAAAGTAAGCATTGCTGAAAGAGCCACTCAAAATAGAATCAGAAGGTTATTGCAGAAGTAGGGCCTACGTGGGACTCATGCTTCAATTATCAAAACACCAAGAACTTCTGATTTTTGTCAATTTCAGTTCCGCCACCTGCTAAAACACACCTTCCTATTTTGGACTGAAATAGATAATGTAACACCCATTAGCTAAATAACCAATAACATGTAGTTAGTTTAAAATCTGCCAGCACCAGTCATAATTCTTACAATACAAACTTATGTAACCTTGCCGGATTCTTTTGCCTTTATAAGCCTGCACTTTGTGCTTGCAACTTGGAGCACGCTTTTGATTTCAGGAGACCGTCTCCTGGTGTGCAATCCCTAAAACCCTAAAGAAACACTTTCAGTTGCTTTACAGCCTCATTGTCTTCTTGGAGACAGAATGGGATGGAGAGAGAATCAAACAGAGTGAAGTAAAAACTTTTTTTTATCCTTAATTGATCTAAAATGTAACTATTCACGGAAGGTAATAATTGTAACAATGTACTTAGTAAAATAGCATAGGGATAAGTGAAGTGTTCTAAGAAGCCACAGAAGGGAATTTGGAACACTTTGTTATTAGGTATCCACAGTACTTGCAAAGTGGTACTGCTCTTTGAAAATGAACTTAGATTAGTTTAAAATGTGTGCTGTAAACTCTAGGGAAAACACACACACACACACACACACACACACACACACAGTGTAACTGAAATGCTTTCTAAGAGAGGAGATAAAGTGTAGTCATATAAAATGCTCATTAGTAGCAGAGAAAGAACAAAAACATGAGAAGAAACAAAGACCAAAGGTAATAGATAGAAAACGGTTACAAATATTGACATTAATTCAACTACATAAACTATATAAATAAACATTTAATGTGAATGATATAAATACATCAGGGAAAAGACAAAGATTGTCACCATGGATTAAAAACAAACAAATAAATAAAACACCACCTAAGACTCAACTACCATGATACCTACAAAGAAAAACCCACTTTAAATATCAAGACTCAGACACATTATAGTAAAAGGATGGAGAAAATACACCATGCAAACACTAATAGAAAGAAAACTAGGGTTCTTTTTTCAGATAAAAATACTTCAGAAAAGGGAAAATGAACAAGAACAAAGAAGATAAAACAATGCTAAAGTGTATGCACTTAGCAGAAGAATGTAAAGATAACTGAGACAAAACCTGATGAAACTCACAGAAGAAATAGACAAATCCAGGGGCGCCTGGGTGGCTCAGCTGGCTCAGAATCTGCCTTTGGCTCAGGTCACGAACTCGGAGTCCTGTGGTTGAACCCTGCATGGGGCTTTCTGCTCAGTGGTGTGTCTGCTTCTCCCTCTCCCCCTGCCCTTCCCACTCCCCTGCCTCGTGTTCTCTCTCTCTCTCTCTCAAATAAATAAATAAAATCTTTTTTAAAAAAAGAAACAGACAAATCCAGTCCTATAGCTGAATACTTAACATGTTTTGTCAGTAACTGATAGATCAATCAAGCAAAAAAATCAAGAGAGCTATAAATGACATAAGAATTCACATGATCAGTTTGATAGAATTCATGTCTATAAAATATTTCATCCAAAAAGAGTAGAATACACATTGTTCAAAAGCTTGTTAGGAACATTCATCAAGATAGACCACATTCTGGACCATTAAACACATTTTAACCAATTTAAAAGGAAATAGAAAACATACGAAGTACGCTCTTAGACCACAATGAAGTTAATTTAGAAACCAATATTGGAAACATAAAAATCCCCAAATGTTTGGAAAATAAACAGCACACTCCTAAATCATGAATGAATTAAAAATATGTCTCAAGAGAAGTTGAAAAGATATTTTAAACTAAATGAAAAAAATGCAACTTAGCAAAACGTGTAGGACTCCACAAAAACAGTACTTAGAGGGAAATTTATAGCATTAAATGTATATATCAGAAAAGAAACAAAGTTGTCTAAGATCAATAACTTTGCTTCTACCTTAGGAAACTAGGGGAAAAGAGAAAAAAGAAAAAGTTAAGCCCAAAGGAAACAAAAGAAAAATACAGAATAACAATAGAGAAGAAATCAATCAGCTTAAACACAGAAAAATAGAGGAAATCAACAAATCCAAAAGCTAATTCTTTGAGAAGGTGCAATAACTGATAGATTTCTATCATGTCTAGCCCAGGAAAAAAAGATGAGAGACACATTACTCATATTAGAAGTGAAATAGAGGTTATGACCACTGATTTCATGGACCTTAAAAGATAAAAAGGAATGTACAAATAATTATACACCCATGAATTTGATAACTTAGGTAAAAATGAAGAAATACTTTTAAGATACAAACTGTCAAAACTATGAATAGATCATCTAAAAAGGCCTGTATCTATTAATTTAATATTAAAACCATAAATATAAACTTTCCAAAAGAGAAGACGCCTGGCCCAGAACCTTTCCAGTTTCACTGGGGAATTTTACCAAACATTTAAGAAAAAAGTACGAATTCTCCACAATCACTTTTAGAAAAAAAAAAAAAAGCTGAGAGAACACTTACCAACTCATTCTATTAGGACTAATATCAAAATCAGAGAGGAGCATTGGTAGAAAGGAAAATTAAAGAACAATGTCTCATGAAATTTTTTGCAAAAATCTTCAACCGGATATTAACAAATCTCATCAACAATCTATAAAAAGAATTATATGATGAGGTAGGATTCATTCTAAGTACAGAAAGCTGGTTTAACATTTGCAAATCAAGTAATGTAATATACCTTATCAGTAGGCTAAGAAATCATATGATCATATCTCTAGATGCAGGGAAAGTCTTAAATACCCAACTCCCTATTATGTTAAAAACTCTCCTCCAACTAAGAATAGAGGAGAACTTCCTCAGCTTGGTAAAAACAGAAACGAAAACAACACACACACACACACACACACACACACACAAAAGGTAAGAGAAATCTATAGTTAATCATAAGAAACTAGATTCTTTACCCTATGATTGGGTTATTTTATAGAGGTTAACTCAGCTCTTTTCCCTTTAGGGGATAAAATGTTTCCCATGTTGGGTTTGTATACACACTTGCCTTTTTTCCACCACAATTAACTTAGAAAAAACTTTTGATATACTTTCCTCTCTCTTTTTTCAAATTAGCTTCCTTCATTTTTGTTGATTCTACATGATAGACTTGAGTTACATTATTAAATTTCTTCTTTTCCCTGTAGGCTTAAACAAGCAAACATTGTTAAACTTCTGATATCTCAAAAAGACTTATTTCTCCCCTTCTCCACCAACTCTGATCTCACTTTTCTGCATTTCAAAGGTATATGGAATAAGTTTAAAAATGGAATGGTGGTTTAGATGGGATAAGTTATTGCTAGGATGGTTCTCAGTAAAAGATAAAAAGACAACTAAGTAATCCGTGTGTCGCTTAAATATCTCTTAGGTCAATCACCTCCTGAAGTATTAGCAGCATCTTTGCTTAAATAAAAGGACTGAATAAGATCAATCACATTCCTCCACTTCTTGGATACCTCTGTGAGCTTTCCCATACCTACAGTAGGAGTCAGTAGCAAATAGTAAACATTTTAGGTTTTCTGGCCAATTAATCTCTAGCACAACTACTCAATTCAATTGTAGTAATAGGAAAGCAGTCACAGACAATACATAAAGGAAGAGTGTGCTTGTTCAATAAAACTTTATTTATAATTACAAGTACTGGCAGGATTTGACCCCAGGGACTGCAGTTTGCTGACCTCAGAACTTGAAGATAAAATAAAAATACTTTAACAGGCATATAAGGTTTTTTAGAAATGTAGACTTCTTTTTGCCTCATTTTACACCAATTTCCTCCTATCTCTTTTTATTTTAAGGTTATTTAACTCTATTCTATGTATATACTAGGTACTATGCTGCTTAAAGTTCCTTCAGAATGAAAGGTTATTTTTCCTTCTTTTCTACCTGTTAAATTCTCATTTAGATTTTCTGAAAGATCTAATATATATGCATTCATGTCTATAGGAAGTTTGCTGGTTTGACCCTCTTAGGTATGAATTACTTCTGGGTGACCAACTGTTCTAGTTTACTCATGACTGAGAGTTTTCCCAGCGCTTGGCACATTCAACGACCAAACTGACACAGTCCAGGAAAACCGGGCCAGTTGGCCACACTGCCGTTTTACCTTCAGATCTCTTAAATATTTAAATTAAATATTCCAAATTTTAAGATTTTAGATTTTACCACAACTATGATGATATCAAATTATAACACATATACTTTTTCTATTTATTTTCCATAATAATAAATTCTATAACAGTAAGTTATTATTCATGTTTTATTATCCTAAAATATTGTATAGTTTCTAAACATTGAGGGAAAAATATGGTTTAGAATGTGGTTAAGAGCAAGCGTGGAAAGCAAGAAGGGAGGAGGAAGAAAGAAAGGAAGGGCTATACTGTGTAATTGAACTATAAATGAAAAACAATTTCCATTTTAATAACCAAAGATGATTTATAGTAAAAAACATAAAATTGTTTGACCTTGCAAAATGTAAAGAAATATTTTGGTAGAAACACTAATTATTTCTTACTACTTTTTGTTATAAGAAATTAGACTAATGTTGACAGAAGAATATGAAGATATATTGTTTCTTGCTATTACTGGAACATAAATTATAAATATTAAATAGTGGTCTCATTGATTGCCTACTAAAATGCTGAGCTCAAAATCTTCACTTCTAAAATACTTTGTGCTATCAAAAGATTAAAATATGATTCAGGAAACAAATGCTAAAATGTAACATGAGATAGTTTATAAAACTTGAATGAGAAAAAGTTTTATATTTGTTACTAAATGATTGTCCTTGTCATGTTCAATTAATTCCAATTTTATATAGTATTACAACTTTAATCAGCAATACCTCTAACAGGTATCTTAACAGTGAATAGATAGAAATACTGTATACAATTAAGTATGGTGAAAAATAAGTGGCCAAGGAAATGGACTGAATAAGGAGACACTCTTCTAGGTGACATCATCAGAGGGCTGCCTGAGGCCTCCAAGCCTGGCCTATCGTTGACTTCGTGGGGGATTAAATCATGGTTGGCTTTGCAGGGCCCATGAACTCTTTTCATTATGGGCAATAGGTTTTGTGGAAAGCAAACTCAGCAGGAAAATCAAATTACAAATTTAAGCTTCCTTAATTGGGTCTTTTCTAATTAAGAAAAGAATAGTTTAATTGGATGTGTGGAGTAGAACAGTCTTGGTTTTGAATAAACTTGAAGTAAATCAGCATGGTTTGCCACACGTACTGCTGAGGGAGTAGATGAGCCTCTCTGCAGGAGTTAGTTCACACGCAGGGGAACTTGGACAACCTTCAGTGAAACCCACAAGTCCTGACACTATCAACTGTTATGCAGGCCTAATTTGACAATAGTGGCCTGGATTCTGGTTCTGATTATGCTTGTAGAAGACTCCGTGCTCTGATCTGTGGCTTAGGCTCTAGCTATGGAGGTCTTGGTCCTGGCTCTGGCCTCAGGCGATGTGGATTTGACATCTACTGAAAAATCTATTGATGTTTCTGGACCCTAGAAACAGAAAGCTTGACTTCCGGATCCTTTACTCCAAACGGTTTTCTAATATGTTCTTCTTGGATTCTATAAAAAGCTTTCATAACTCTCATGGGACATTCCACAAGACCTAGGAGTGGCAAAAGCATCACCAGCAAGACTGTGGAATCCATGGTTGAAACGAGTCATGGATTCATCTCTGAACTGTTCAACTACTCATACATCATCATTGCTTCTATTTCTGTAGTAATTTTTCAATAAAGCTTTCAGTGACATCACAAATTCTCCTCTTCTCTCCCCATCCCCAACTGATTAAAAATAAAGAACATATCCAATCAGGAAAATAAACTTCCTTTTTGGAGTGGGATTTTTTTTCCCCTCACGGTTGCGTCTTTATCAATGACCCACTTAGGTGACTGGGCCAATCTTTCCAAGGAGTATTTCGACTTGTTTAACTGATGGTACTTAATTTTGTAAAAGAGCTACAAGTTAAGAGTGTTAACATTTTCACATCTTCAGATAAAAGTCATAGTAATATTGAGTAGGAAAGAGGAGAGCAGCTCTAGTTTGGATGAAGACCAGAGAAAGGAAGTTTGACTTTTCCAAAGTGGGCATGAGTGAACTTCTGGATGAAAAGCAAAAACTTATTGCTTCCAAGAGTGCCAAATACACTCTCATGGGGACGGAGATTTGTGTATATAACTGAATCACATGAAGGTACAGTCACTCAATAAGACTTATTGAACACAGACTTCATGTGCTAGGCATTCAATGGATAAAAAGATAAACCTTTATAGAATTAACAGATCTTATCTGGTGCTTACAGATAAGTTGTAGAGCCTGACCTGTCATCAAATATCTACAACAAAATGTGATATAGTCAATGGTAGAAGAGAGAAAGAGACAAAGTTTGAAATGGGTGTTTAAATGGATCTATAGATTTTTTCCCTAAAAACAAAATGATAATACCATTCATGGGGCAAGCACTAAATCTCCCCAATATATAAATTCAGGATTATCAGCAGCCTGGTATTCTTGCTTGAAGATGTAATAAAATAAATTTATACTGAAGGTGAATATGTAGTAAACACAATTAAAACCTAATAGCACTAACTGGAAAATATTGATTGATCTGATCCACCAAAGCAAGCCTAGTTTTAATAGATGTGAGGCCCCCCTTTTTCATTAGAGAAAGCAAATTACTGAGGTTTTCTTCCATATGTCCTTTGGTATAAATATTATACATAGAGTACCCAAGACTTGTCACATTTAAATATCTTTGAACATCCACTCTATACAATGAGCTAACTGGCAACTATGTAGGAGGCCTGGATGCCAGCTTCCATGATCAGGGCTATTGCAATGACCTTGGATGTGACAGCTTTTGAAAACAAGGTATGGTGGTTGTGGATATAAATGCTGCCATCCAATTTGTTGTGGAAGATGCTGGACACTTGGTTTCTACTAAGTTTTAAGACCTCAGATTCTTGGGAGAATGATCCAACAACAAGATTTAACTTCTCAAATGCTTAATTTTATCAAATCTATTTCCAGCTTATATCAGGCAGAGAAGATGAATTGCAGGCTTACCAACTTGTTGGGATAAGATTTAAGAGCTGTCTGTGTATGTACAGCTGTTCAATAGCAATTCAAACTTATTCTATAAATATTGGATATTTTACCACAGTCATTATTTCTCCTTTCACTCTCAAGACACTCATTTTTCATCTGAAATTTCTTTAGTGTATTTTACACTGGGAGAGATCTCTATAATCATTTTCCAATAAATGTGTTTAATGTGGCATTACAATATGGTCTTAACTTTGGTCATTTATCTTAATAATTTTCCTTTGTTTTATGATATTTCAAATGAAGGCAACTGTTTCTCTTCCTGAGGATATCATTTATTTCCATTATTAAATCAGTGAAAAGCAAATATAGATTTAGCTCGAGAAGGAGAGGTTGCTGGTCTTTCCCAGCTTGCTATTTTCTTCCTTCTTCTGTGTTTGTGAATCAGGATCCTGACTTCCAGTCCCAAGTAGTCTTGTCAGTGATCACTGAAGGTACTTACTAAATAGGAAATATGCCTTAGATGGTTTTTTGAATTTTTTTTAAATATTTTATTTATTTATTTGACAGAGATAGAGACAGCCAGCGAGAGAGGGAACACAAGCAGGGGGAATGGGAAGGGAAGAAACAGGCTCACAGAGGAGGAGCCTGATGTGGGGCTCGATCCCAGAACACCGGGATCACGCCCTGAGCCGAAAGCAGACACTTAACCGCTGTGCCACCCAGGCGCCCAGGTTTTTTGAATTCTTAATCAAAATTTATATTGGAGCAAACTCCAATTTATGGCAGTGATTTGGGGGCACTGAAATCCCTGGCCTAAGATTCTGGTTATAAAGAGTCTTCATATAACTTCAATTTATTTGGCCACTTAGCCACTGGTTGTATCCACAGTATTCTGAATCACCAAAGACAAACTGATATCAAGGAGCTGTGTGAGAGATTTGTAGTGAACCACTAGACCAAGGAATCTAACAATCTTATTACACAGACCTTGTTATTCATTCTCTTTTCACTAGCTGCCTCATGAGTTGTTTGTAGGGTAAGGACTACTTAGTCTGCTCAACAGCCAGAACTTTTTGGGCCTGATGCTTTCCCCCAAATATTTGCTATTTCCACATTTTAAAATATGTCAGCAGAATTTTTTGAAGTATGGTACTATGTACCAAAACCTTAGGCTTAAACTCTCTTGGCAATCTATCCTAAGATGATAATTCCAATGGAGACATTATATTGGAAATTGTATTAGAGATCCCACTAATAAAAATTAGAAACATTTTTAAATCAACTTAAATTTTATGTGAATCAATCTAAATCATAGTCTATTGAGTAAGAAAAACATAAATTCTTTTTAAATTTTAGCACTTTTAGTGGGTAAGTAGTGTTATATAATTGTGGTTTTAATTTGTGTTTCCCTGATGACTCTGATAACTAATCTTGTCACGCTATTTATTTGCTTATTGTATATCTTCTCTCAATGTTCTCAGGTTTTCGAGGTATATTTGTCTTTCACATTTGAATTGTAGGAGATCTTTACCTATGATGGATGTCTCTATCCTATCTTTATCTCTATCATCTCTATTCTCTATCTCTAATCTATATCCTTACCTATCTGTATCTATAGCTACACTTTTTTTTTTCCTAGTCTGTGGCTTGCTGTTGATGAATTTCTCTCCACAATGTTTTATTTAATGGTCGGTGCTTTCTGTGTCTTAAAACAAAACAGACAAAAAAACTTCTAGAAGCCTTGAAGTTTTAGCTTTTATGCTTAGATCTAGCATACATTTGAATTTATTTTTGTGTAGACTATGAAGAAATTAAGGTCATTTTCTTCTTGTTCCATATTAATATCCCATTGTTTCAGTACCATTTGATGAAAAGTCTTTTGTTTTGTTTTGTTTTAGAATTTTTGTAGGAAAAAAAGCTTAATTCTAGAGTCCCTAATATTTTTCATTGACTTACTTACATATCCTTACACCAATAACACACTTTCTTGATTAGTTGAGTTTAATAAGGGTTAAAATCAGTTAATATAAAGTTTTTTTCCTTTGTAAATATTGTATTGGATATTCTAGGGTTTTTTTTTGGATTTCCTTATACACTTTAAAATCTTTTGTAAATATAAACATAATACTGTCATTTTGATTAGCGATTGTATTTAATATATAATTTGGGAGGTTCTCTGTCTATGACCAATATATAAACATTTTATATATATCTATATGTGTATATATCTTTGTTAATTTCTTCCAGCATTAATTTGTAGCTATCAAAAACTAAGTCTTGCACATTTTAAAAAAATTATCTGTATTCTATTTTTCTGATACTGTTAATGATATTCTTGCATTTTATTTTCTAATTTTTCATATATAATTGAATCCTGGATTTGTAGATTGAGTTAATTTTCTGAAATAATTAGTATAAAATTAATATTATTTCTTGCAATAATTAGTATTATTCAAGTAATTGCTAAAATTCACCACAAAATGATATGAACCTGGAGTTTTCTCTGTTAGAAGTCTGGTTTTTGTCTTTTTAATACAAACTTTATTTCCTTAAGAGATCTACTCATTAAGGTTTTTATTTCTTCTTGTGTCAGTTTTAGTAAACTTTTTATTTGAGAAATTGTTGACTTCTACGCAGCACAAGTATATTTCAGTACAGAAATCAGCAAGGGGAATTTGACTTCTATCTCATTTGCTACTAAGGAGGTCTTTGAAAAATCAGGTTAGTTTATATTCTATTGTATTAGTCCTGCCTAGGGTGGAACCAGTACTAATGCTTTGATTGACTGGTCAATATACATATAACTATAATATTGATATAGCTCAACAGAATTCAAAATTGAATTGCCAATAAAGCAATGGCATTAAGTATTTTGTGACTTTTTAAATAACCATAAGTATCTTAGAGTCATGTGATAAACTCTCCTAAAAAGAACTTTAAATATGCTCCTAGTCATTAAGTAGAAGGTTTTTAAAAATGAAACACATGGAAATCAGGCAGTAGAATATCAAATACCCCTTAATAGTATGTGTAAACCCTTAACAAATATTTTTTTTTAATTTGCTCACCCTTTGGGGTGATGTATTTAATATGAGAATCCAAATTAAACACACACATATACAATATTAAAGATATCCTTAGATTAATCTCTGAGAAAAATCACTCTGACTCACATTTGTCTATGTTTTTGTTTCTCTTCCCAATTCCTGCACAGGAAGATTAATAGAGCTATTTATTTCTTCTGGCATAATACTATAATCCTGGATCCCAGAAAGTAGTCTTAAACTGCCAGGATGCCCTCTTGACCTCTTTCAGCTCATAATTGCAAAGGATTATTGACATTTATTTAACTGAGGCACCATCAGTTTTGACTAGGATTAAATACAGGGAGCAAAGAACGTTTATTTGTTTTGCTCTCACTCCATCTTTTTCCTTCTGTTTTTTTTTTTTTTTCAAGTTTGAAAGTGCCTTCTTTAAGGAGCATCATGATTTTAAATATTATGTGTCAAAGATTAAGAAATAAGTCCAATGAGACACTGTAAAAATAACTGGTCTGTGTTGGTCCTGAATTGCACAAAAGTCAAGTAAAATTTGTTTGTATCTCTATATGTTTAGATATCTGACATCTAAGTGGTTATAGTTTCAAATGGGGTGTGGATTTAAGAATAACATTAGTGCCCTGCTTACCTCAAATAATAAGAAGTAGTCATCTCCAAGAAAAAATAAAGAGAGAGCATATGCAATAAAATAGTATCATCTTGTTGATGTCGTCAGACAGTCACTTCACTGAGCGGTAGAGATCCTCAGAAACCAAAATATGGGGGAGTTTATGCGATTCTTAACGTCGGAATAGTCTTTGAAGTTGCAAATAAATATTTCTCATTATAAACAAAATTTAATAAAAGGAATTGAGCTAACTGAGCTAAAGATTAACTTAAAATTTTTACTTCAATGGAAAATCACTCCATGCATATTAAACAAAAAAGCCAAAAATACTTGTTTCATGAAATTTCTTCTGAGGAAGGAAAATGAGGTATATTTGGAATGGTTTACCACATCCATAGTTTAGGGTGTAAAAACATCTGGGCAGATGTTCAGCTTTATGCTCAGGAAACACACCTCCCATAACAAACTAAGCCTTCCACCCCTGACACCACGGGCTGCTACAGCAGCTAGTATGGAGGCCTGCCCTGTGGCTGGGGCTGCGGCAGCTCCCTCAGACGGGGCTGTGGCTGTAGCTGGGGAAGTTACAGATATGCCTGCTGCTGCCCATCCTGCTATGAAAGATATGGATTCTGTCTTCTATTAAAATTCTTCTTTATGAGTCTAATACCTGCTTTCATGACTGCACTTGCAGAATCTGATTTCAACACCTGGGTCATCCAAGATTTTGCTGGCTCCATTTATCAAAATAATTAGCACCTAAAGCTTTCAGTACATTCATAATTGTGCAGTTTTGTATCTTTCATGTCTCCTTGATTCCTTTAATAAAGTTTCTTAATTTGAAAGAGCAAATATAGCTTCTGTTTAATTCATTATTATCAATTATATATGTAACTAAACATAGATACTACTCAAATTTCAATGAAGATTTCAATATGCTTTCTTGCGTATTAAATATTTATTTCACAAACAGAAACATGTAAAAAGAACAATAAATTTAGACTGAAGTGAATAATAACTTCTCAAATAACTGTTGATTTTTTCTTCATTTTAATCAGATAATGCTTAAATATAAATTAAACAAGAATAAAAAATGAAGTCTAACAATTATGATGTATTTATGGCAATAAATAAAAAATAATTTGCATGTTTAACATTTTATATGATTCCATTTATCAATGCAGTCCAAAATGAATAAATAATTCATCCTTCTTTCAACATGTGTCCTTCTTTAGTTCTTTAATGGTAAGAAAAGAAGAGTGATAGATCAAATGTTTCTCTGAACTTTTGGGAAAGGAAAGTGTTTTTTAAAATGAATTTCTTGATTAAATATATTTTTCTCTATTTCCTTTACTTGGCATTCTCATGAAAATAATTATTTTATAAATGTATTATAAGTACTTCAAATTAGTTACTTTAATATATGTAGTATTAAGGATATTAATTGGTTTAGATTTTTATCATATCACTGTTCCTCTGTATCAAGCAATGATAGTCTTTTTTTTTTAAGATTTTATTTATTTAGACAGAGAGAGCACAAGTGTGGGGAGGGGCAGAGGGAAGGAGAGAGAGCATCTCAAGCAGACTCTATGCTGAGTGTGGAGACCAACACAGGGCTCGATCTCACGACCGTGAGATCATGACCTGATTGAAATCAAGAGTTAGACACTCAACTGACTGAGCCACTTAGGTGCCCCAATATTCTTTTTTATTTTCATCATCATCATCTTCATGGTATTCAAGCCTTTTGCAACTGTAAATGAAATGTAGACACCTAGATACAACCAGAAAATAGATCACTCTGTAGCTTTACTTGATGAGAATCATCATTCATCCAAAGGACTTTTTTAAAGTAGATTTCCAATCAATTACCACTTGTCAAAAGCAAACATTTTATTGTTGGTATCTTATATAATAGAGCATATAAAAGATGCAATAAAAACACATTGCCTTTTTGAATTTGAATGGCATCTTCAGGTAATGGAACAAAATAAAGTTTTTCTTGCTGTATGAGTTGGTGAAATCCAATAATACGAGGACAACAGCAGAAGTGAGAGCTGACCTAGAATTAAAGATTGTACTGTGCTGCGCCTAATATCATAGAGGTGCAGAAACTACAGATGGTTAAGTGACGCCTGGAGTCACAAATACCACAAGTGTCAGAACCAAGATCAGAAACCAGTTCACTGAAACCTGGTGATCTACCCCATCGTGCTGATTCTCTTTCATTATATATTTACAAATTTGAATACCATCTGGAAAGTTCTTGTCATATTTCCATGAATAGCTACAATTTTATAGCTGAGTTTATGGGGAATAGTTCCCTCTGTTAGATTAACTACCTCTTATTGTGTTTTCTTTTACATTTTTATTGTGAAAATTTTATTTTATTGTATATAATCCACTTCTCAATTTCTAATTTAGGCAAATGAAGAATGAATAGTGTTAAAACTCAGTCTTCATCATGCTTTTTATTAGAAAGATTTGGATTTGTTTATACAACCTGAAGGTAGAAAAAAATATCAGCCAACTCCTGTCACTTGTCCTATCAAATGTAGTACTTTCATAGGTGAGGACATTGGGGATAGAGTTTGCTTATGCCTTTAAAGAACTTTGACTCCTATAACTAAATTTCATTTGAAATTACTCTATTCTCACGCAGGTCAGTACATTTGCAGCCTGAGGAAGGTGTTACGAAGTTACAAAGAAAAAAAATTATCAATATAATTAGAATGAGAAAAAAAATATGTGACATTCCTAGTATAATATAGTGCATTTTTGTGATCTACAATTTCATATTTTATTGATTTGTGTCTGAGTTACAGGACAAGGTTTGGAATTTATAACAAAAGTTTACTTTATTGATATGTAAAGGCCATTATTTATCCCAGGTGAAAACACATTTTCTTCTTTCCTACCCATTATCATAGTGTTATTCAACATGCATTTCAAAGGAAACTTCCTAAAAGTGAAAAGAAGAAAAAAAAAATCACCTACTTTGGGTCCAGCAACTGAACATAAAAAAAAATACTTGTACAAAGAAATATATATTCCTCACTTTCCAATGGGTACTTTCATTTTGATAATTTTTTCACTTAGAAAAAAAAAGACAAATATTTTTTCTATGTATTTTATAATACTTTAGTATTGATATTTTGCTGCTTATTAGCAGTATAATTGGTCTTGTGTAAAATTATCACATTTTATTCCTTGAAACTATTTTTATTTCTAATTTGAATATTGAGGTTTTTCATTTATGTTGTTTAGTGCTCTATCTCAGGTGGATACATCTCTTTCAAATCCAAACGAACAAAAATTAGCCATTATTCACTTTCACATGATGCAGTCGAGTTATATGGACAAAAGGGAATATTCTAAATCCTGTCTAAGTTACTTATGGTTCTACGTATTTGAAAAGACTTACTGAAAATGAAAAATTCAGCTTATCAACTACTTCTAGTTTAGGGTGAGAAATAATGAAATAATATTTGGATAAAAGAAATTTGGGATATGTTGGGTTATGACATATTGAACCATATTTTGGCTTTGAAAAAGTAGCTTGCTAAGGTGGAGTCAGAGAGGTGCACAGATTGTGGTAGCCATGATAGTTACTATCAATTTACTTATAATTTCTTCATTAGTTCTCTAAACAGTATTTAATTCCCTACTCTGCTGTTTAGGATTAAAATATTTGAAGAAATTTACCTTTGAGAAAATACTTGGGAATCTCATAAAAACTCAAGTGTATATTCAAATCATGTAAATTAAGGGGCTCCTGGTGGCTCAGCTGGTCGAGTGGCCCACTCTTGATTTTGATTCAGGTCATGATCTCAGGGTCCTGGGATTGAGCCCTGAGTTGGGCTCTGCACTCTGTGAGGAGTCTGCTTGGGGATTCTCTCTCTCTCCCTTTGCTCCTTCCCCTGTGCTCTCTCTCTCAAATAAATAAATAAATCTTTTTAAAAAATTATGTAAATTAAATTTTAGTGACCCAAGTCAAGAGACTTGGGCCAACCTTGGACGTAATTGATTAACTCAACCAAGTTAACAGACGATTCTATGAAGTCCAAGCCAGATGTTCTCACACATTTCTTGGCTCTGTGTCATTTCACCATTGTGTCTTCATTTTGAAAACTTTGAAGATATCTCCAATTTCGAGGTACTCTTTTAAAATTCTGAAAACCCTGAGTTATTGTATTTTTTTTAATGAGACCTTAATCAGCAATTAACAAGGTAGTAGAGAGTAGTTAGAAATTGCCTGAGAATAAATGGGAAGAATAGACTTACATAAACAAACTGAAACATATTATGGTAGATATAAAGAGGAAGCAGAAAGAAGTATTTCCTAGAATAAGCCAATAGAAGAGGTGAGGGGAAATATTATCAACTTGAAAATTTTACCTGGTAGTTCCTAGTAGGTTTTGATAGGAAGGGAAGAAGAATAAAAGCCAAAATTAGAATGACAATAGAAATCCTATATGGATTACTAAAGAAGGGTAAAGAAGGAAGAGATTGGCGCATACAAAAACAGGGACAGATGCAATCTGCAATTTTAGTAAAACTTTGAAGAGAATCTTTATGGAGGAGGTTTTTAGGATTTGAACTGGAAATTGAACTTCTACTCTGATAAGCCTGTCTTTGAGATGGATTTTATGCCCTCAATTTCTGAAATTAATTACTCCATGTTTTGCAACCAAAATGTTCTGAAGCTAGTGTTTAAAGCCAAAACTATTATAAAGGTTATTATAACTAAAATGCTAAAAATCAACAGGTACTTTAAAAAAAATGTTTTCTGAACAGAGGCACTTTCTTCAGTCCTCACCTTGATAAATAAATTTGCTTTTTGAAAAATATTGATTTAACAGCTGTAAATTGAACAAATATCTGTGAATTTAGCTGGAGATGGAATTATCCACTTGGGAGATGATGGAACAGAGAAAATGCTTAATTATAAAAGGAATGTCATCAAATGTAAATAATGTAATATACTTCATAATAAACAATTCAATTTAGGGCTTGGAATGTACAAAATGTGAAGAGGCAGCCATTTCTTCCCATAAAAGCTATACAACAGGTTCAAGGCCATTCTAAATAAGAAGCTAAGTAAACCGAGGTATTTTAATAGGAATGAGGGCCTCTCCCTGTGTCAGGAGACAGAAGAATAATGGGTTACAACACTACAGGTAATATGCAGCATGACACAAAGGAGAGTAGACATGTGATTTATCATATGTTCTGCTCAGGGTATATAAGCATCCTGCTACACATGCTGACATTGACCTCAGGATCTTGCCTTGAATACAGCAAACCGACCTCATCCCTCCTGACACTATGAGCTACTACAGCAACTACTACGGAGGCCTGCGCTATGGCTGTGGAAGTTTTGGTGGCCTGGGCTGTGGCCGTGGCTGGGGATGTGGCCGTGGCTGGGGATGTGGCCGTGGCTGGGGATGTGGCAGCAGCTGGGGATGTGGTGGCTTCCGCAGAAGGGGCTGTGGCTGGGGTTGGGGAGGCTACAGATACGGCTGCTGCGGCCCATCTTGCTATGGAAGATATGGATTCTCTGGCTTCTACTGAAATCCTGCCCCAGAAACCCAACATCTGAGGCCACAAAAGGATTATCCAAATTTGACTACAATAACCAAACCAAACAAGATCATCGAGGGCCAAGCCACGATCAAAAACATTTGGCATCTAAGACTTTAAGACTATTTATCATTTTATAGTGCTCTCTTTCATGTCTGCTGGTGTCCTTTATTTCTGCTTTTATAACTGTGGGATTTCTCTATTCCTTTGCAATAAATTATCCTAAGTTAAAACAATATACATGTCTTTAATTTTTTTATGAAACTCAAAATATCAAAGTGATTATTTGTAACTGCACCCAATTGGCAATGAAGAAAATAAATTACTCCATGAAAAGCCAAAGTCATAGGAGAGATATAAACGCACACCCATATGGCTAGATAGATATATGCTAACCATAACACTCAGTTGAAATGAAGATTTTTTCCTCTGAACACTAGACCAAATCTTATTGAATGCATTTAGTCAGATAACATTGGTATATGAAGTTAGTACTGAACTATTAACTTTACATATTCTCATGTCTGAAGTGAGGCCAACATGAAGAATAAGTACCTTTTTGTTTTGTTCAAAATTTATTTTTATTTAGCCATTTTAGTAATAAGAAAAAGTAGTCATAGAATAAAATACACAGTGAAAATAAACATTTTTTGTGTGAAACTCTATCATATTTTCCCCAA
The DNA here is from genome assembly GCF_023065955.2 of Ursus arctos. Classification (NCBI taxonomy): domain Eukaryota; kingdom Metazoa; phylum Chordata; class Mammalia; order Carnivora; family Ursidae; genus Ursus; species Ursus arctos. The sequence goes on along the minus strand of NW_026623056.1, from coordinate 80,949,538 downwards.
GGTCCTCCATGGCTGGACATGGCATTCTTCTTCGATATTGTTAGCACACTGAAATATTTTACTATTCATAATGGAAATTTAAAAATCACTGTCATCACTTGTGAAGTAATCTGTATTAAGGCTATGGCTGACCTGAAGCTTTACACATTATAACGAGTGTCCTGTAATGCTGACCTTCAAAGAGTGACTATTTCATGTTAGTACTTCAAATAAGTTATTTGCCATGAAAAATACAGAATAAAATATCATTATTTCTCCCTCCCTCCCAATTTTACATATTTAGGTAGTAAGACAAAAGTGAATATTTTCTGTTTGAGTTAACCAAATGTAATAAAACCAGTGGAATTATGAAGCTGGCAGGGGCCCTGTAAAGCTTACCGTAATGCCATCTAGGATGGGAAAGGACTCCAAAAAGTGAAATGAATTGCTAAGGATCAAGAATGGCATGAGAAATAGAGCGTAAGACTGGAGCAGTTCTTGCTGAAGACGGGCATCTACTTCACCATGCCTACTAGCACGCTGATTGCGTACTTCCCTCCTGAGTGCTCTCAAATACAGCGTCTTGCTCTGGTCACGCACGTTTGAAGGGCTTAGTAATCACAGCTGATTGACCACATCCATTTCTTTTGATTTGTAAACATTCTGATGTAGAATCTTGAACTATACTAATTTCTAATTTAGCTATATCTGAGTAAAGAGAACTAGAAAAAGGCTAAATGCAAACTCTACTTTAAAAACCTATTATAATGCATTTAAAAATCTCAGACTTGTTTACTGAATGCATGGATGAATTTGCTCAGCTAGATTGTGTCCTTTCAGTCAATTCAGGAGAAGTGTTGTAGCTTCACTGCGAACAGATCAACGTAAAGATACTTTAGTGTCACCATTAGGGGACTGTACTCTTTAGTTTCAATGAGTAAACATTATTTCGCATAAAACTGTTTTACTCTCTAACTGGAAAATAGCATTAGAATCTGAGGAAAAACTTTATATACCTAAAGAAAAACAATGATCCATATAACTAATTAGAGAAACTGGCACTCTTAGTATAATGTAGATTTAGCATATTAGTATACCTCTTATTGTTGTATTGGTTTGTGTTGGAATTAAGAGAAGAGCTCCAGAACACATTTCCTCCCGGGGAAAGCTGTCTTCTCGTTCAGAGAAAATCCATCATAAGATCATCAGCTGCACAACTGAGAGAAGATCTGCCAGAGTTAAATAGGCAGAATGTGACATCATTAAACCTGTTTGATTTATTTGTGCTTTTATGGCTTCCTGTTGACTTAATGAGAATGAAATATTCAAATTAACAACTGTCTTTTAATTTAGGATGAACAATAAAAATGGAGCAAATTCTGAAGAGAGCTGACACGGAAATTAAAGAATAAGATGTGAGGCAGCCAAGAATTTCTTAATTAAGATAAGAAAAAGCATTAAACATAATTTTTTTTAAATTAATGAATCAGGCCCATTCATTATATTAAGAAGTTCTGCTTACATATAGACACCATTTTAAAGTGAAAAAAAAAAAAAAAGGCTTATACAGGAAGAAAATATTTCCAGAACACAGATCCGACAAAATACCAGTATTCAAGTATATAAAGAGCTCCTACAAATCAATACTAAAATATTAAAAACTGACTAAAAATGAACAAAATACTGAAACAGACACTTCAAAAGAGAGGATATCTAAGTGATCAATAGACATATATAATGGAGCCCAATCTCATTACTTGTCAGGTAAAAAACAAATTAAAGCAATAGTCAGATATTACCACATGCCCACAAAAATGATCAAACTAAGTAGTCTGAAAATGACAAGTATCGTCCAAGATGTAGAGCAACTGCAACTCTGACATTGCTAATGGGACTGCAAATCTAACAACCATTTTGGAAAATTATTATTTTTTTAAAGATTTATTTATTTATTTGAGAGAGAGAAAAAGGGCATGCACAGGGAGAGGAGAAGAGGGAGAGAATATTCAAGCAGACTCCCTGCTGATCATGGAGCCCTTCAATCAAGCCAGGCTCCATCTCATGACCCATGAGGTCATAACCCATGAGATGACAACCTGAGCCAAAACAAAGAGTTGGCCGCTCAACCGACTGAGTCATCCAGCCTTCCCCCCACACCATTTTGGAAAATTATTGATAAGGTCTACTGAAGCTGTTGTCAAAATCTAGAAGGATGGCTATTTTTAGAGAGTGATACTGATCAAAAAGGAACAACAGAGACATTTTAGACATTAAGGTATGCTGGGTATAGGTAGTACATGCATATTTGCAAGAATTCATCAAATTTTATGCCTAAATTTATATATAATATAGAATTCATTATTATGCTTGAAAAAAAAGAACCAACACAAATGATATGATGGTTATACATTGCTCTAAAGTCAGAAAGCCATTCAAGCTTATTCCTCTTTTAAATCCTTCTTGGTTAGATGCAGCCAGAATTGTTACCCATACCTGTGAGAAACACACTGCTTACTTTTACAGACTTTAGAATTCATTCATCCTTTCAGCACTTATTTTTTGTGTTTCTATTACATGCTAGATATTAAAGAAAAGTAACGAAATCCAGTTGGGAAATTGCATCACCTGAAAATTACTTATAAAACAAAGAAAACCTGGGTTGCCTGGGTGGCTCAGTGGGTTAAACGTCTGCCCTCTGCTCAGGTCATGATCCCCCAGTCCTGGCGGGGGGCGGGGGGGGAGTCCTTGCTCAGCAGCGAGCCTGCTTCTCCCTCTGCCTGTTGCTCTCCCTGCTTGTGCTCGCTCTCTCTCTCTGACAAATAAATAAAATTAAATTTAAAAAATGAAGAAAACCTGGACACTATATTTGAGGTCATATAAAATTCTCAAGAACTTAAAGATTCAAGCCTAAAGTTAAGGGCACCACTGGAAGAATTTAACCAGGTTTGGGTCAGTGTTGACAATAAAACTAACTTCTTAGAGTTAGCCGAGTGACTTTTACCCTCAATTTTTCCCCCCACCCTTTATCCTTTAACATCATATCTACATTTTGGAGATTCTGAAGGCATTTCCAACGTATAATGAAATCTTACTGAATTTGACAAAGCCCTTGGGTGTGGAGTATCTTTTTGATGCTGAGACTTTGACACACATTTGTTATCTTAGTAGAGAGTAGTATGGTATTTCCTGAGAAGGAAAGGAAAAAAAAAAGAGAGAGAGCACAGAATAGGCAAAGGGAATACAAGTGGAAAACTGTTCTTTTAAAAGTAAAGGTACAAGAGGAAGGAAGAAAATGGATTGAATACAGACTGAATGAAAGTTGATGGGTGGCAAAGAGAAATTTTACATACTTTACAATTTGGTCTAGCTGCCGTAGCAGCTCATGTTCATGTGGGACAGAGGCTCGATGAAATTCTACAAGAAGTTGTAACATACCTATTAGAATGGCTAAAATTCAAAGCACTGACAAGAACAAATGCTGACACGTTGGGCAGCAACTGCAGCTCTCATTTATTACTGATCACATGCAAAATGGCTCGGCCACTTTGGAAGACAGACAGTCTGCCAGTTTTGTACAAAGCCAAACATAGTCTTACACGTAAGATTCAGCAATAACTCTCCCTGGTTTTACCCAAATGAGTTGAAAACTTATATCCACACAAAGACCTGAATACAGATGTTTATTAAAGTTGTATTCTTTATTGCCCAAACTTGGAAGCAATCAAGGTTCCTTCTATTGGGGAATGGATAAACAAACATGGTACCTTCAGACAATGGAGTATTATCCAGTGATACAAAGAAAGGAGCTGTCAAGGCGCAAAGGATGTGGAGGAATCATGAAAGCTTGTTGCTAAGTGAAAGAAATCAATGTGAAAAAGCTACACGCTGTAAAATTCCAACTATGACATTCTGGCAAAGGTGAAACTATGAAGACAGTAAGGTTAGTGGTTGCAAGAATTTGGGGGAAGGGAGGGAAGAATGGGTGGAGTACAGAGGATTTTTAGGGTGGTTTAATGGTGGTTACATGACATCATGTGTTTGTTAAAACCCATAGAATAGTACAACACAAGGAGTGAACCCTCACCTAAACTATCAATTTCAACTAATAGTAACATACCAAACTGGTTCATTAATCGTAATCAATAGACCATACTAATTGAAGATGTTTAATAATAGGAGGAAATGTGTGTGTGTGTGTGTGTGTGTGTGTGTGTGTGTGTGTGTGGAGGGTATAGAAACTCTGTACTTTCTGCTCAATTTTTCTGAAACTTAAAAGTGTACTAAAAATGGTCTATTAATTAGAAAAGAAGAGATTAAATACAATATTAGATACGTGGGTGAAGAAATGAAAGGAAATAGCGAACGTAAAAATAGAGAGGAGATATAATCTGCATTTTTAAAAAGAATTATTTATTTATTTGACAGAGAGAGAGAGAGAGCAAGCACAAGCAGGGGGAGAGGGAGAAACAGGCTCCCCACCAGAGCAGGGAGCCCAACATGGGGCTTGATCACAGGACCCTGGGATCATGACCTGAGCCAAAGGCAGACGCCTCACTGACTGAGCCACCCAGGTGCCCCAAAGTCTGCATTTTGGGAAGCAATTTGGATAGATTTCATACTAAAGAAGAAGGTTAGAATTTTGGAGGATAACGTTCAGTCAGCTTTAAAAGCTACTTTGAAATTTTTGATTGCTGTGACTTGCTTTCAGTTTGTGAACAATTTTATCCCATGCTTGTCAAAGCCCACAGAACTGTACAACACAAAGAATGCAATGTAAACTATGGATTTTAGTTAATAATTATATATCAATATTGGTTCATCAATTATGACAAGCAAAAAATGTTTTTTTTTTCAAAATAATATGAAAAGTAAAAACTATATCGGTTATGTGGCCAACGTTCTAAGATCAAAGAAAACATAGATCCTTTATTTATTTATTTATTTTCCAAAATTCCTTACTGGTATCACAACAGTCAAGCTGATCCTTCTTGGCTTTCAAATGTTTCCACTTCCTTATCTTTGAAAGGGGTAAATAACTCACTTTTTAGATTGAGGAATAAGATGCTTTAATAGATGATAGAGCTTTGACTTTGACCCATTTCTTTGATTTAATTTGTAAATGAAGCACAGAAACCTAAACAAAACAAAACAAAACAAAACAGAGATGAAGAAATATTTCATTGAGAAACACACCACCATCAGATATGATCGGCATGCCTAACTATGAAGAGTTCTGTTTGGGGTCTGGTATGTTCAGCCTTTGAAGATACCTCATTCCTTCATACAAAGTGATGCAATAACTTTTAGAGGCCACCCTAGCTAGGCACCAAAGCAATCTCAAACATTTTAATGAGTGTGAGAGCCTCTCCCTGTGTCAGGGGACAATGAATGAATGAGTTGTATCGAGCAGGTAATTAAGAAATGACGCAAAAGGAGGGTATACACGTGATTTATTACATGCTCTAACCAAGGTATATAAGCATCCCTCTACACACGCTGACATTCACATTCAGGATCTCGCCTTGAATACAGCAAACCAAACTCAACACTCTTGACACCATGAGCTACTACGGCAACTTCTATGGTGGCCTGGGCTGCGGCAGTGGCTGGGGATGTGGCAGCTTCCGCAGGCTGGGCTGTGGCTGGGGATGTGGCAGCTTCCGCAGGCTGGGCTGTGGCAGTGGCTGGGGATGTGGCAGCTTCCCCAGACTGGGCTGGGGCTGGGGCTGGGGAGGCTATGGATCCAGCTGCTTCCGCCCACTGTGCTATGGAGGATATGGATTCTCTAATTTCTACTGAAATCCTGCCCTGGAAGTCCAACATCTGAGGCCATAAAGTGATTAACCCAAGTTAACTAAAACTTGAACCAAGCCATATCAGCCGGCACTGAGCCAAGCTGAAAAGTATTTAGCATTTTAGATTCTAGGAATATTTATCCTTTTCTACCGGCCTGCTTCACATCTCCTGGTATCCCCTATATGCATGTTCGTAACCGTGGAATTTCTCAGTTCCCTTTGCAATAAATTATCCTAATTTAAAATGGAACATATGGCTTATTTATTTAACTGAATTCTGACTTTCTCTTTCAAAGTGCATTTCCCTTCTTGTGTCCTTTCAAAGAAACAGTCCTGAAGTTCTAGTTACATGTCCCTGTGATTATCATAGCAGTGTAAACACAGAGTTTATGAGAATTAATCGGCTTTCCACATTAACCACCTAATTTTGTTTCGTGGTATTAGTTTTGATTTAGAATCTTGAACCTATTAATTTCTAGTTTAGCTGGATCTGAAAAAAAAATAACTAGCAAGCAATGCTAAGTTCAAATGCTATTTACAATATTTAAGATGGATTTGAAGGACTCAGACTTGTTTACTAAACATAAAAATAGAGTTGTTCAGCCAGATAGTAAGACCTACACTTTTAGTCAACCTAGTTATAGTATATTAGCTTTACACTGGCTAGATCAGGGAAAGTAACAGCTTGATGACTTCCCTGGATGGCTATACTACTGAGCTTGACAGAGTACAATAGGTATTCTGTTTTCTTAATGGTTAATAGCGTTTCTCCAGAATTTGGAGAAAGGCCTTCTGCAGCTATAAAGAAGAATAATCGACACCCCCACTTGGAGCAGATGTTTGACATTCCTAGGATAATATTATATTGTTAGAATTTGAAATGACTGTTTTTATGGATCTCTGCTGGATTTGCAGAGATGCTCCAACACATCTTTATTTCCAGGGAAAAGCTAGATCTTACGTTAGGGAGAGCACATCACAGCAGGTTCACCGACCCCAGCACTGATAAGTATCTGGCAGTCAAATAGGCAGAGTGCAACATACTGAATGAAACCCATTTGATTTCTTTATTCAGCCAGACTGAATGAGAATGAAATAGTCAAATAATCAACTGTTTGTTATTTTTAGAATGATCAATGAAAATAAAAAAAGTTCTGAAGAAAGGAGACAAAAAGAATTGAATAACATTGTGTGAGGTGGTAAAAAATTTAATCAGAACCAAAACCATTGAACATAAAAGGATGAATAAATTAGTTGTTATTATATTACAACTTTATGTTCATATACAGACAGAATTTAAAGTGGAAAAATACCAAGCCACATACTAGGTGAAAATAAGTTTAATACATAAATCTGACAAAATACCAATACCTAAAAATGTAGAGAGTTCCTGCTAATCAATTATAAAATATTGGTTAATTGATTAATATTAAACAAGCCTACTTAAAAATGGATAAAATACTTGAACAGGCATTTCAAAAGAGAGTATATCTAAGTGGCTTATAAGCATATGTAAAATTCTCAATGTCATCATTGATCAGGAAAACCAAATTAAAACAATATTCAGATATCACTACATACCCTAAAGATGATCAGATTAAGGTGCTGAAATGGTCAATGTGGATAAGGATGTGGAATAACTGGTAATCTCATAGACTTCTGGCAGTATTGTAAATTTAGCAACTGCGTTGGAAAATTATTTGGTAGGATCTACTGAAGCTAAATACATATAGTATAAATTAGCAATGTGTGTCTTACGTATACCCAAAGTAAAGGAATGCCTAAGTCTACAAAAAGAATCTCCAGTAAAAAGTACATAGCAGCTTTATTCACACCAGGAGGGAAGGATGGAAGAAGGAAGGAAGGAAGGAAAGAAAGAAGGAAGAGAGGGAGGGAGGGGTGAAGGAAGGAAGGGGGGAAAGAAGGAAGGGGGAAGGAAAGGAGGAAGGAAGGGAGGAAGAAAGAAAGGAAACTTCTCAAATACAGATTTACCAGAGCAAAATAGTAAATAAATTGTGCTTTAGTCATATAATGGGGTACTTTACAGTAATGAAAACAACAAAACTAATGTTAGCAACAGCAATGATGTATTTCACAGAGACAGCGATCTACGAAATCATTTAGGAGAGAAAAGTTGCGGGCATACCGTCTGATGCCGTTCCTGTGATGTCCAGATCTGGCAGACTTCCAGGGAGTAATACTAACTGTTGGGCCAAGAGAAAACTTGGGGAGTTTGAGAGTGGTCAATGTAGGTGGTCTGTGAATAAAAACAGAATATCACTAACTTGTACACTTAGGACTTGTGTATTTTACAATATGCTTCAAACAAAAACAACAAAAACAAATGAAATGATGGCTTTATGTTTCTCTAAAGCAGGAAAACTATTTGAGCCAATTCCTCCTTTAAATCCCCAGATGCATTTATAGAGATATCCATGTCTGCGGAAGACGTGATCTTTACCCGTAAGAAACTTCGAGTGCATCCACCCATTCAGCTCTTCCTTATTGATTTTCTGCTTCATGCTAGTAGTTGCTGAGGCGTCAACAAGTCCAGCTGGGAAAATACATCATTTGATAATTGCTGATAAGCTCAGAAAAGCTGGACAGTATATTTGAAGCCATGAACGTTTAAAAAAAAAAAATTTAGATGTTCTGTGAAGTTAAGAGCATACCTGGTGGGGCTCAACCAGTATTCAGGTCAGCCTTGGGTGTAGGTGATTAACTTTTTGGAGTAAGCTGAAGGACCTTTTGCCTTCAATTTGTTTTTTTCTCCATCCTGTCTTTTTACATTATACTTACATTTTTGGAGATTCTGAAGACATTTCCAATGTTAACTGCCTCTTACTGAATTTCACAGGGTATTAGGCATTTTTTTCTCAGCATCTAAGATCTTAAGAAGCATTTCATATTTTAGCAGACACTAGTTAGCTATTTTCTGAAACAGAAAAAAAAGCAACAACACTACAACAGGCAAAGAGATGTAATGAACACTGGGTGTTATATAAAATCGATGAATAACTGAATTCTACATCTGAAATTAATGATACTGTATGTTAATTAGTTGAATTTAAATAAAATAAGATAAAAAAACAATAGGCAGAGAAAATACAAAAGCAAACATATTTTGGTAAGAGTGAAGATATATATGGAAGAATTTAAGTAGAATTGGATAAAAAATGAAGGTAAGCCAAAGATAAATTTTATATATTGTATATATTTCATTATTTCACCTATTTAACAGACCCTGGTGGGATTGAGAGGAACTGAGGTAAAGTGATATTTGAAAACTGATTGAATAAGAGGGTAAATAATGGATTAGGGGAAAGGGAGGAAAAGATGTCTATATGGCAGGAGGCAGATGTAATCTATTTTTCGATAGGTGATATACCAGGAAGGGAGTCCAGATGTGAAAAAAAGGAATTTTGAACAATTTGTAATGTTGCTTATGAAATAGCTTTTAGATCACTCTGACTTGCCTTTAATATTTGAACAATATTACTTCATGTTGTTAATCCAAATGTTCGTTTTCCAAACTAGTACGCAAAATCAGAAAAGAGAATATTTTTATGATGGTCAGTGTTATAAAATAATAGAAAATGTTAACTTTGAAAACAAAAATATGGTTTTTGCTTTGTTCATGGAACTCAAATATGTGGAAGGGATACACTTTATTTTCAGCCCTATTGGATACATCCATTGACTTTGGAGCTATTACCCGATTAAGTGTGAAGTGACGGAGCCACACAATGGTTATTTTACCTGCTCTGTGCACTGAGAATCTACAAGACCCATATGGGATTGACTGAAAGGACAACTCTACTCAATTGTCAATGAGGGAAACAATCTCCTTGGCTTAGAATCATTTTTTTTTCATATACTTCACAAATATGCATACAACTAGATGTAAAAACTAATAATTCTAGACTGAAATGAAAAAATATTTCAAATGGTTAGTAATCTAATATTTCTCAATCTCTTGCTTTTATATAGATAATGTTTAGATTAAAGTCAACAACAAAAGTCAATGGCCATTTACTATATGTATTTATCAAATATATGTGTTTTATATAAGTCAAATCACATTTTTCAATTCAGTACAATGCATAATAAATCCATTTATTCAAAATTTATTTGACTTTTTTATTTTAAGCACAAATGATAACAGATCAAACCTTATCACTAGTCTAATTACAAAGTAAACCACCTTTCCAAGAATTTTTGAATTTGAATAATCTCATCCTGTGTATCATACTCTTCTGCACATTATTTCTTTTGACATTTGCATCGAGCAGCTGACCTATTAGTCAGTAATGAATTGGGGTATATTTTTTTCTGTGAGATCATTTAACTCAAACATTTTAACTAAAAATTTTTAGTTAGCTCTCTTATATTCTTATTGCGTTTTTACAACTAGACATGGCATTCTTCTTTACCACCATTCTCATATTGAAGAACTTTTTCAGCCCAATAAGGGAAAGAAACAACTCGACATAATTTTGAACTAATTTATTTTTTAGCTTAAACTGATGCTAAACACAGCTGAATCCACAGAGCCTTCTTATAGATCTGAATTTTCCCTGATAAAAATCAGTGGGAGGGAACATTTTATTGTTGAAATAAGAAAAAAGATATAAGAAAATACCAATGGTTTTTCCTAAAATCAAATGATATATTCAGGCAACAGTATATAATTAAGATATTTTGTTTAAACGTCTCGAAATTGGTAAAATATGTTTGATTCAATTAAATAGTAGTGTCATAAACTTGCCAAAACCAGACATTAAACGACAGCAGGGTTATGCATCATCTTGCAGGTAAAAAAAGACACACACACACACACACACACACACACACACACACACACAGCTTCAGAAACGTAATTGGATTTTGTAGAGTTATGTAAGTTCTAGTAACAGAATCAGGACCAAGGCCAACGTCTTCTGAATCAAGGTGCCACAACGTAGCCTCCTTTGCCCTATATTTTCTCCCTTCATGGAAACAGAGTATTTTGAAAGTTCTACCGAGCTTCCATTAACATAGCTGCCTTTATGAGGGTATGAAAGATTACATTTCTTAAGTAGAAAGACCATTTCTATAACATTTTATAGTTATGATATAGAGAATTAAAACTTACTTGCAATGTTAGTTTTATCCAGATTTCACCTATATCTATACGCAACTCTCTGTCTCTAGCAAAAGTCTTCCTTCAAAGTCACAGACTTATTCAGTCTACATCAAAATAAGTTTGCTTGGCCATCAGTTATCACCTAGCCTTTTAGTCAATCCATTTCTGGGTGTTGTAGACTCTTAGAGTACACAGCAAATGAGATACAGTTGTATGGCTCCTTTGTTTCACACTTGATCAGGTCATAGCTCCACAGTCTATAAACAGGCCATATAGGATTAAACAAACAAACAAACAAAACAGTCATCTGAGTCATTAGATTGAGAAACACTGTCTATGACACTCTTAGTAAGATACACTATCATATATTATTACATACTATTTTATGGTTTAATTAATTTGTCTGAGTGAAGGAAAAATATTTTGAATTTATAACCCCAGTGCTCTTAACTTCCAAATAAAAGCTATAATTTGGGCAATGGAAGAATATATTTTCATTATTTCATACAACAATACAGGATCTGATTTTCACATCAAGTCACTGTCTCCATGTAGAAAGTTCCTGAAAAGAGAAAGACAAAGAATTGTCTAAGTTTTTAAGTCCACTGAATTAAGAGAAACACAAACAAATAAAAACTCTCAAAAGACATATATATTTCCCAGTTCTCAAAGATAATTCATATCCAAAGGATATTACCATTTTTCTAATTTTTAACTCAGGGAAAAGAAAAACAATAAAAAATATTTTGTTCATAAATTTGACAGTATTATCATTTCACATCTTTTTGTTCTTAATCATATACCACCTTTCTTCTTTGAAAATACACAAATAAGGGTACATTTCATTATTGAGCTTTTTAAAAAATTGTGAAATATATTGATTTTTATCTCATATGGAAATAGTTATTTGCATCAGAAATAACATAAATTAGTCATTACAGTCAAATAATCTAGCAAATTTACTTGACTATTCAAGAGATTCTTAAACTTGTTAGAATTATTTGTGATTTTTGACTTCAAAAAGACTCTTTGAGAATTAAAAATTTTTCCAACTTTTTTTTCACAGTGAAAAGTAGAAATGGGATAAATTTTGATAAGAAGGAAAAAGGACTTAACAACAGGGGAAAATACTCAGTTAAATATTCCTTTAAAACTTGAAAGCCATTTTAATCCATATTCCATCTTTGAGAATTACTATGAGTTATGGCAGGTAGAATTCATTCTTTCATTAATTCAACAAATATTTTTGTTTGTAAGAACAATGAACAAATCCCATTGGGAGAATGAATTATCAAAAATGTTATTGGGTGCCTGTGTGGCTCAGTCAGTTAAGTGTCTGCCTTTGGCTCAGGTCATGATCCCAGGGTCCTGGGATGAGCCGCACATCCGGCTCCCTGCTCAGTGGGGAATATGGTTCTCTCTCTCCCTCTGCCCCTCCCCCTGCTCATGCTCTCTCCCACTTGCTCTCTCTTTCCCTCAAATAAATAAATAAAATATTTTAAAAATATTACAAAAACACTAAGTCAGGAAGTTATATGCACCCCATGTTCATTGCAGTATGATTTATAGTAGTCAATATATGTAAGCAACCTGTGTCCATTGATGGATGAATGGGTAAAGAAAGAATAATACACACACACACACACACACACACACATGCATGCATGCACACATAGAATGGAATATTTCACCCATAAAAAAGAAGGGAATCTTGCCATTTACAAGAACATGGACGGACCTTGAGGGCATATGCTAAGTGAAGTAAGTCAGAGAAGGACATATACCGAATGATTTCACATATATGTAGAATCTAAAAAAACAAAAAACAAAAACTGAGCTCACAGATACAAAAAACAGATTGGTGGTTGGTAGAAGCAGAGGATGGGGGCCGGGTAGGAAAAATTGGTGAAGGGGGTCAAGAGGTATAAACCAGTTATAAAATAAGTAAGTCATAAAGATGTAATATACAGCATGGTGACTATAGATAATACTACTGTATTGCATTTTTAAAAAGTTTTTATTTAAATTCAGGTTAGTTAACATACAGTGTAATATTAGTTTCAGGTGTACAATGTAGTGATTGAACACTTCCATGTATCAGTCAGTGTTCAGCACAATAAGCACACTTCTCAATACCCATCCTGTATTTTTTTTAATTTAAATTCAATTAGCCAAGGTATAGTACATTATTTGATATAATTATCTGATATAATGTTCAATTATTCACCAGTCCAGTATTGCATATTTGAAAATGTCTAAGAGAGTAGATCTTAATCACAAGAAAAAATTATACCTGTGTATGGTGATGGATGTTATCTAGACTTACTGTGGTGATCATTTCACAATACATACAAATATCGAATCATTATGTTTTACACCTGAAATTCGTATAATACTATATGTCAATTATATTTCAATAAATAAAATGCTATTTATACATTTCAAAACAAAACAAAACAATACAATACAACAACAACAAAACAAAACTTTCCGTAATATGTCTAAGGTCATATAAAGTAAATATACTGTTAAACACCCAAGTCCAAGATATGATCACACTCCAGTGGGGCTTAAACATTAGGTTTGGTTTACGATCTTCACAGAGTGAGCTGAGTACTGAGTGAGTAGTGGCCCTCTACCTTCCATGTTTCTTGACTCAGTCATTTCATAACTGCACATTCATTCTTGGAGATTTTCAAGGCATCAGGATTTTTAAGAGACTCTGTTAAAAATATTATATGATCTTAAGTGTATATATTTTAAAAAACTAAAGCCTCAATAAATAAGTAATAGCATACAAAAAAATGTTGGCTGATTGCCTGAGAGAAAATAAAAGGGCGGGACACGCAGAATTGGTAAAGAAAATATAAGAACAAAGATACTATGATGAAATTAGGGATATGAGTAGAGGGATGAAATCCTGGGTGGACAAAATGGATAAGAACAAAAGACCTAGCTGGTGCAAGTATGGGGGGGATGTATGTAAAATGTATGAATGTAAAAATGGGGATGGGGATGAATGTAAAAATGAGATTTAAAGAGAGGTTAGATAAGAGATTTGACATACGGATTATGAAGAAAAGTAAAAAAGGAAAAAGGATAACTATAAAGCATAGAGCCAAGGTAGTCTGCATTTTAGCTAATAGTTTGGGGATAGCCTGGTCTGGAAAAATGAATAATGTGTAAAGAGAATATTTTTGAACAGCTTACAGATTGGTTATAAAAGTGAGTTTTGTCTCTTGGGTGGTCTCAGTTTCTGAAATAAATTGTATTGCGTTGATTAACCAAAACGATGTTTTACAGGCTGATGTATAAAGTCAAAATAGCTTTCTTTTGTGTGTGTGTGGGTGGGTGTGTGTGTATTCAACTTGAGAAAGAAATTTGACATTTGGAGAATTTGATAGATTTAAGAATTTTAAACATGAGCAGTGTATTTTAATCTAGATGGAAATAAGATGGAAGTATCCAGAGAATGATATGAAAATGGGAAATGAGAAAATAATGAGAAAACACGATCAAATATGAATGATGCAATATGTTTAGTGATGAAGAATTCTATGTAGGGAATTTTCATTTTGTGACTTTGAAGACAGATTTCTTTTCTCATTAAAACAGAAAGAATGTAACGAGTTCAAGGGTGTTCTAACGAGGCAGCTAAGCAAGCTCAGAAATTTTAATGAGTGTGCACCTCTCCTTGTGTCAGCAAACAGATTAATGAGTTGACTCAAGTGAATGAATAATTTGGAATGATACAAAGGACTGGCTCCATGTTTTATCACACTTTCTGCTCAGGGGGTATATGCATAGCTGTATGGTACATTCATACTCAGGATTTTGCTTTGAACGGCAAACCAACTCACCATCCCTGACACCATGATTTACTATGACAGCTTACTATGGAAGCCTGGGCTATGGCTGTGGGGGTTTCTGTGGTCTGGGCTGTGGCTGTGGCTGGAGATGTGGCAGCTTTTACAGACAGGGCTGAACTCGGGGAGGCCACAGATATGGTTGCCACCATCCGTCATGCTATGGAGGATATGCATTCTCTAGCTTCTACTAAACTACTGCTCCAGTAACCCAAAATCTGTTACCATGAGTGGATTTGCCACAACATTCTTCAGTCAATGCACTGGGATTACCCCAGGCTTATTTGCCAAGAGAGATCTAAGAATTTCAGAGAATTTATTATTTTAAGATATCTGTATGATGTCCTCTGGCATCCCAAGTTTGGGCACTAACAGATGATTTATGTTGAATACCAATAAATGACCCAACTTGAAATAGAAAATACGGTTTTGAGGGTGGGGGGTGTTGTTTAACTCAGTTATGTGCACATACTTATATGTAAGTTTTACTATTTACAATTAGAATACAGTATGCACAATTACACATGTGCGTGTACATAAAAAAGAACTCTGGTTTGAAAATTAGTAATTCAAAACAATAAATGTTATTCTTTTTCTTTATTTTAGTTATATAACTTTCAGAATTGAATTTGGCAGCAAAAAATCAACTATGGAGTGTTAAATTTTCCTGCATTTTAAAAAATAGAGTTGTTTTACATATTTCATATTTATCTATTTCTATTTCTTAATGGAGTTCAAAATTTGCAACTAATCTTCCACCTTTGTTGTCTCTCCCTTTATTTTGTCTTATAAAAACAAATGGTGTTACATCTACATACTTGTAGTTGCTAGACAACCACATCATTACAACTGCAATCAGAGCAAACTTTCCACAAATCTCATAATCCACATTGCTAAATTTTCATAGAAAATAAGCTCTGTTTTCCTATGAATCTTTGAAATGTACATTTTCTTTCATTATTCACAGTCTGCTTTCCTTTATTTGTTATGCATGTAAAATGAGACAGACATTAAAGTTATTGATAAAGTGGATAATCAAATATGAACTTGGGTCGTGCATCTCCCTCATCTCACTTGTCTTCTTATGGGAGCACTCTTCATCATCATCATCACCAACCTCCCACTGAAGTAGTTGTAATCCAGGGAGAATAATACATAAACAGAAATATCATTAGGGAGCGAAATGTTGTGTGGTTTCCACTGACCAAAAATACCATTCAAGAATTCAAAAAATATATATATCCCATTTATCTCTTCAAAAATGACCGTTTTATTGACAGGACAGTAGTACCTCCCCTTATCAGTGGTTTTATTTTCTGTGCTTTCAGTCACCTGAGGTCAGCCACAGGTGGGAAGCAAATGATCCTCCTTCAGGCATGTTGTCAGAAGATCAAAAGCAGCCTCACGCTACCTCACAATGCCTACGTCACTCACCTCATGTCATCTCCTCATGTAGACATTTTATTATTTCAAGAAGAAGGATGAGTATGATAAAGGTATTTTGACAGAAAGACCACATTCACATCGCTTTTATTACAGTATAGTTATAGTTGTTCTATTTAATTATTAGTTATTAGGGTTAATCTGTTCTGTGCCTAATTTATGAATTAAACTTTATCCCAGAGATATATGTCTAGGAACAAGCATAGTACATACATATAGGGTTTGGTACCATCTGTGGTTTCAGGCACCCGCTGAGATTCTTGGGACATATAGCCTGTGAATAAGAGGGGACTACTGTGTAAGAAATAAGGAATAATATCAGAATTTCTTAATTTTTCCTAAAATTGTATGGCACCTTCAGGTAATGGTATGGACCTATTGATACTTAGTATAAGCTGGGCAAATGTAATAAAGGAAAGACAAAATGAAATCACAGAATTAAAGATCTGAAAGGGACATTAAACTCTGTAATGCTGTCCCATAGTCTGGCAGGCAGGGAACCTCAGAATAAGCATTTTAAGACTAGAGTATTCGATTATACGATGCTGCTTCTCTCTTTATCGATTTTCTCCTTGAATGTTGTCAAATACACCATTTTGAAAGTTCTGGTGATACTTAGAAGAAAAGCTAAATTATCACAGCTGATTTTATGGAGATTGATCCCTTTGCTTAGATTAAGACCTATGTTTCTTTAACATTTTTATTGTTCTGCTATAGAGAACTGCCCCTGTCAATTTGTAGGTTATCTGCCTTTGGATATAATTAAACAATGAGCAATGTTAAAATTCAACTTTAGGTAACAAAAGAAACCAATGTAAAACCCCATGATGACCTCTTCTTTCAGTCCGTACTGTCTAGGGGTTGAATGTAGCATCACTGGGCTGAGCCGGGGAAATACAGCCAAGTCACTTACCCTATTGAAGGATCACACTGTGGAGTCTGACCCAGTAGAACGGCATTTCTATTACCCTTTCATTTGGTTAGTATCTCCAAGGGCCGGCACTTTGGGCCTGACAAGCAGTAATCAAGACAATTATTACTGCTGTTGACATTCTTAGTATAATCAATATGATCATAATTTTGTTCTGCTTAGATTATATGAATCTGCATCTGAAGTGAGAGAAAATGTTTGGAATTTATAACAAAAGACTTCTTCAGTGCTAGGGAAAATGTGAGAACATTTTTCACTCCTTCGCCCATCAACGTGAATAACAACTTGGGTCATGAGTGGAAACTTAAAATAATAATAATAGTAATAAGGATCCACATCTGCTTTTGAGCCGCTGAATGGACAGAAAAATAATAATCCCTAAAGATATTTCCAGTGTAAATTTTTCACTTATGCATATGGGTAAATAACAGATTTTTTTCATATTTTTCAAATTCTTTTTTTTTTTACAATGAATGGACATTTGTAAGTGATAAATACCAAAGTCATGTGTTTTCTTCTTTGAAAACACATTTAGCATTTATTGTTAGTGAAGTTTTACATTTGTGTCCGATATTGTATCCATCTATAAAGCAGAGATAGTCTTAGACATTAAAAAAATAATTAAAAGCCTTTAATCATAGTTACGTGCTCTGACGGAGCTACACAAGGAGACTGTGGAATCCTTAATGCTACGCAATTTATTCATACTTCTAAATGATTCATTAAAAATGAAAATATTCATACTATCAATTGGCTGATTTCTGAAATGAGGAGTAAAAATGGAATGCAGTGCGGATAGAATAGCATGGCAATTAAAGGCTAATACTGGGGTTAGTGCCACTCTGAAGCCAGAAAGCCATGGAACTCTTGTCAGCCATAAAACATTTACTAGAACAGCAGATCAGTTGCTTAGGTTATGATATACACGACCCTTGCTTTACCATCAGTGAAAGTCGTATAACTCCTTAAAAAAATATTACGTGCCAACTAAATGCTAGGTTTTGTTTAGATACTAGGTCAGGTCAGTGAACAGACCCATCCAAAAACTATGTCATATTACTTATAAATCTCAGGAAAAGCTTAGCAAAATAGTTATTGTCATAGAAAACCAGTTTCTTGAGTCCCAAGTGTCAGGGTATGGGCACGTTTGCATAGGGCTTTAGGTATCACTGACTAACTCTCTGGGCTGGCGTGAGGAATTCTGTGAATATCAGGCCAACTGTTTCCAAAGAGGGCTTCCTTCTTTCTTTATTTATTTTCTTTTTATTTTTTAAAAAGATTTTATTTATTTATTTGAGAGAGAGAGGAGAACACATTATAGAGACAGCACAAGCAAGATGGAGGGGCAGAGGGAGAGAGAGAAGTAGACTCTCTGCTGAGTGGGGACCCCCCCCCCAACCAAAAGAGGGCTCAATCCCAGGACCCTGAGGTCATGATCTGAGCTGAAGGCAGATGCTCAACCAACTTAGCCACCCAGGAGGCCCTCTTGTCCTTCTTTAAAATTATTCCATACATACAGAAAATATCTTACATATCCCAGGTTGTACACTTTCTTTTAAAATTTAAGGTGATTTTTGGAGTTTTGGCAACTTTGTCAATATCCTAGAAAGGTCTAGTTGATATCTCAGAAAAGACAAGTTAGAAATTAACTACAGACAAAAAAAATGGGCACAGACTAAGCAAAGAGAAGACAGAGGCAAATGTATAATATAAGTATGAAGATCTAAGTAGAAGGATGCTGTGTTCTTTTGAATATAGAGTTAGAGCCAAAACCATTTCCCCCACTTCACACGTATACCTGGATGCAGTAATGAATTGAGGTAGGAAGTTGGGTGAAGTTTGGAGTAAGATTTGAAAAAGATCTGAGATACATGGATACATGATAAAGGGCAGAGAAAGAGGGGGAAATGATGTAGGAAGGCAAATATAATCTGCACTTGTGGTAGCAGGGAGACTAGAACATATTCCGGAGAAAGGGCCCAGGATATTAAAAAAAAGGTACTGTGGGAACGCTTCTCACAAGATGTATTTTTGGTCACTGTGATCGTCTTTCCACTGGTGATTCCAATTGCGCTATGTATTTAAACCCAAACAAGTATGCTGGCATAATAAATCTATTAATTGTACATGGCCCAAATTTTAAAACTCTAGAAATCAGGTGAGCTTTTGTGGTGGTTGTTTTCTGGTACACATGGCAGGTGAACCAAATCTGTGTTGACATAGAGTGTTCTTTTATATTCTAAAGAGAGGTGCAGCATTTGTTTCTCATGATATAAAATACATGCGCTTTTTAAAGACATTGATAAACTTAAGAGCCTTGACTTTAATTATTTTTTGCTATTTTGTAGAACCAAGTACGACGACCCTCAAATGCCGGTGATGAGAAGATAATTAATTAGAAATTCAACAAAATGTAACTGATGTCAAGTAACTGGCCATCAAGTATTCTATTTAGGCTTTGATATGTCCATACTTTGAAGAAATAGCGCTTTGTTCTAAGAAGATTATAGCAGCAAGCTCTGCTGCTACAGCCTAACTATGTGGCCAAGCAGGTTCCGACGTTCTTACGCCTGTGGTCGGGGGACCACAGATTAATAAGTTGTCTCAGGCAAATGTAATTCATGGAATGACACCAAAGGAGGGGCACATGTTTTGTCACGTTCTCTGATCAGAGTATATAAGCCTCCTTGTAAAGATGTCGACATTCATACTCTGACTCTCGCCTTGAGCCACAAACCTGCTCACCACCCTTGACACCATGACCTACTACTATGGCAACTACTACGGAGGCCTGGGTTGCGGCTGTGGAGGCTTCGGTGGCCTGGGCTGGGGCAGTGGCTGGGGAAGTGGCAGCTTCCCCGCACTGGGCTGGGGCTGGGACTGGGGAGCCCGAAGATACGGCTGCAGCCGCCCACTGGGCTATGGAGGATATGGATTCTCTACCCTCTACTAGAAGTATTCTTGAAATTGGATGCAAAGGGAAAGCCTCCAAATTTATTTGGTCCTATTTTTGTACTTCAATTCCCCAAACATCTATCCTAGATTCTCCAGGACGAATTGATATCGATTTATCAATGGTTAAACGGCTTCCACAAGTATTTGGTGCTTTTTACCTCCGGAACGCATCATCTTTTTTTTTTTTTAAAGATTTTGTTTATTTATTTGACACAGAGAGAGAGAGCACAAGCAGGTGGAGTGGCAGGCAGAGTGTGAGAGAGAAGCAGGCTCTCTGTGGAGAGACTCAATCCATCCCAGGACCCCAGGATCACGACCTGAGCTGAAGGCAGACGCTTAACGGACTGAGCCACCCAGGCGGCCAAAGAACTCCTCATCCTAAATGAATATTCATTATGTAAAACTGTCCTAGTTTGCTCTCCTCATTTTGGTTTACTTCTCTTGCTACCATTATCATAATGTTATCTTTCTGGAAGATCTTAAAGAAAATTTGTATTTTGTTCTGGTCCAATAAAATGATTTCTCAAAATCTAAATACTTTGGTTTTGTTGAATGTTTTCATTTTTATTATTTTAACATCTTCTTTTGCTACTAATATAAAACATTTGCTTATGAAGCGGTAAGGTCTGTGGCTATTGGTATATAGAGAATGATGCAACAGTTTTTGGTCCACCACATTATACAAGCTTGAGAACACATAGGGAGGAATAGTAACAGTTAATGAAAATGACTTGCCCTGTCTGCTCCATTTATATATATATCAGTCCTCTCAAATGCCCCTTAAGTTTTCCTGGAACCGGGCACCTGGGTGGCTCAGTCAGTTAAGCGTCTGCCTTCAGCTCAGATCATGGTCTTGGGGTCATGGGATGGAGCCCCACATCAGGCTCCCTGCTCAGTGGGGAGTCTGCTTCTCCCTCTCAGTCTCCCCCTGTTTGTGCTCTCTCTGTCAAATAAATCAATAAAATCTTAAAAAAAAAAAAAAGTGTTCCTGAAACTACTAAGGATTGTATCTTTCTTGTATTTCCATTCAAGTATATGTTTCTGTGTGACATTGCTACTAGCTAAATATTTTCTTTCTTCTAGTTTCACAGCATAATCAAGAGGAAGGTACTGAGATTTCCTACGTACCATCTGCTCCCACACCTGCACAGCCTCCCCGGTACGAATATGCCCTACCAGACTGGCACATTGGTTATAACTGATAGACCTGCGTTGACACATTATCATCACCCAGCCCACACGTTAGGGTCGATTCTCAGTGTAGTACATTCTGTGGGTTTGGACAAATATACAGTGACATGAATCTATCATTATACTATCACACAGAATGTTTTTACTGTCCTAAATATCTTCTTTTTTAAAGTTTCTATTTAAATTTCAGTTAGATACCATACATTGTAATATTAGTTTCGGGTATACAATGTAGTGATTCATCACACTTAATGTACTCCTTAATCTCTGAATATCTCCTATGGTCCTCCTATCATCCATCCCTTCCCTTGCTGAATATCTTCATGGTACCACTGGTCTGGCCAGACATGCCTTTGTTGCTTATAAACTTCATATTTGAGCAGGGGAGGAGATTGGAAAGCATCACTCATTTCCTGGGTAGGAGCTATACTTCTGTAGTTGGCCTCTACTGAGGGCTGCTGTCCCTTAGAAAGCTGGTCCATCTAGCATTGCCATGGTGCACTGGAACTCAGTGGTACAGTGTTCTAGGGAAAATAAAGGTGTCTGGGGGGCGGTGGGGGGAGGTCTTTTTTGATTTCTTTTTACACTCGTTAGAAGGCTCTTAATAGTCAATGGATCATCTCATGAATGAACGGTGTTACAAAGTCAAACCTCAGGCACATACCAGATGCTTTACTGAGAAGAGTTTCCCATGGCAGCAAACTCTGGCTCCATTGCTCAGTCAGGGTCAAACCACCCCGCTCTTTTTTCCTTCAGAATTTATTCTATCCCAGAAATTCCTCAATCTTTCATGAAGAACTTTCTTTTAGGCTTATTCCATCAGGTCACTCTTTGGAACAAGCCTTTTGGAACATCAGCAATGAGCACAGATTCTCTTTTGGAAGGTTTCTTAGCCAACTTTTAAAGTGCCCAGAACAGCCTGTTTCGCCAGTTTGTCTGACATGACCAGGCATGTCTGAATCCATTCAAATTCATACTTGGACCCCTATGACTTACGTCTTGAGAAATTCTTTTTATCCTTCTGTAAACTGAAAGGAAAAACATTATGTAAGAATAATTTGCCACGGCAAAAACTGTTACCTTTTTACCCACACTGAAGTTTAGATTTTAAATCCGAAAACCAAACAAGGAAAGCAAGAGAGAAAAAAAAAACAAAAAACAACAACAAAAAAAACACGAGAGAAGAATTCATAGATCAGGGCCCGGTGACTTACTTAGAATGTGCCTTACATATTATTGTGAAGATAACATGAGAGCCAGAGTACTTACCTGCTCAACTGCTATTAAACTAGAAGGTGTCAATTCAAAGGATCCCCCCAAGATCCCTTCTGCATGCATTTAATCTCGCTAGTAATTCATCGAGCTTAGTATGTTCATACACAAAGCTTAGTGTGTTTTAAATCCCTGTGATAAAATAGAAGAATTCTTCAGGTAATTAGTTTATGCTCTAACCAGAAAGTACAGTGAAATGATCCCTGTAGAGTAATAATAATGATGACTGTACCTATTCTCCTCTATGATTTATTTATTTTTCTTTTTTAAAATTTTTTAATTATGTTATGTTAGTCACCATACAGTACATCGTTAGTTTTCTGATGTAGTGAATGAGTGACACTACAGATAAAAGACTGGTGTCCAAGATCTATAAAGAACTTCTCCAACTCAATACACAAGAAACAAATAATCAAATCAAAAAATGAGCAGAAGATATGAACAGACACTTTTCCAATGAAGACATACAAATGGCTAACAGACACATGAAAAAATGTTCAAAGTCATTAGCCATCAGGGAAATTCAAATCAAAACCACATTGAGATACGACCTTACGCCAGTTAGAATGGCAAAAATTGACAAGGTAAAAAACAACAAATGTTGGAGAGGATGTGGAGAAAGGGGATCCCTCTTACACTGTTGGTGGGAATGCAAGTTGGTACAGCCACTTTGGAAAACAGTGTGGAGGTCCCTTAAAAAGTTAAAAGTAAAGCTACCCTATGATCCAGCAATTGCGCTATTGAGCATTTACCCCAGAGATACAGACGTAGTGAAGAGAAGGGCCATATGTACCCCAATGTTCATAGCAGCATCGTCCACAATAGCTAAATTGTGGAGGGAGCCCAGATGCCCTGCAACAGATGGCTGGATTAAGAAGATGTGGTCCATATATACAGTGGAATATTACTCAGCCATCAGAAAGAACAAATTCTCAACATTTGCTGCAACATGGAGGGCACTGGAGGAGATTATTCTAAGTGAAATAAGTCAAACAGAGAAAGACAATTATCATATGGTTTCACTCATTTGTGAAACATAAGAAATAGCAGGGAGATCTGTAGGAGAAGGAAGGGAAGAATGAAGTGGGGTTAACAGAGGGGGGTGGGGGATTGGGATAGGCAAATTCTCCTATATGATTTATAACTTTGGTTCATTTTCCGTTGTCTAAAATGTAACAATATGCAAATTAGTTTGCACACTTACACGTGCTTTATTCTATAAGAGGTGTAAGTACATACAAAGTTTGCCCTGACAAACATATATAAGAAATTACAGGCCTTTTAAAGAACCATTACTTGGAATACAGAGTATGTGATTGCTCAACATAATTACCTCCGGATGGACGGTATACTGTACTGAGTATGACCTTGTATTATCATGCATATTAGATTTAAATGTTGCCCTTATTTGAAGGTCTTTTTTATTTTTGACCTGAACTGTCCAGATGCTATTAAATTTGATTTGTGGCCAAACGTAATTAGTGATTCTCCTGAATGTCATGGCTTTTAGAAGCATATTGCAAAAGCTATGTTGATGTTCTTGGTTACATTGTTAGATACTTGGAAGCTGGGAACATTTCTAAATTGCAGTCACTAAATAGTTCTGTTGGGAGAAATTTTGTTTATATCTCTTACATCAGTGAGATGTTATATTCTTCAGCATGTAAGTAGGGAGAAAATATCCTGATTAAAGATAAACGTCCTAATTTTGAAGAAGGCATGACAGTGTTAGGTGTACCCCTTGTGTGCTAGTGACTAGAGATTACATAATTTAGGATCCACGATTAATGTTAAAGGATAGAATGAGAGGGAGAATAGTTTCTTGAAACTCGGATGCAAAAAGTAAAATGTGTTACCTTCACTGAAAATAGCTTTAGAGACATAATAATCATAATCACATCTCATTACTGACTTCAAATTTGTTATAGGTAATCTAATGATAAAAATCAATATAAAAACTCTTTAATTGATAAAAACATGCTCTATTGATATGAAAAGGCAGTTTAGTAAACATTTTATCATATATCTGAATAGAATAAAAACTCAGTATAACTGATCAATTCTCCAAGTCTGAGTAAAAGGGTTTTCTTTTATATTCATATTCAACAAATATAATTGCTGGTCTCTAAAACGTGGAGGACTAGGGTGAATCTATGGATCTATCAATGGCTCCAGCTATGAACTTGGAAATTTTGAGGCTTAATATTGTTAAACATTTCGTTATGTTTCTGCCAAGCACCTTGCTATGGGTCACAGGAACCATCTGGGTTTTGTAGTTCAATTGGTTGATAACGGCACCGAGATCCATGAAGTCACTCAGGTCCGAATTTGTGGAGGCTTCCTACATCTCTTATCTCATCTCTGCAAGCAACTGGTAACTTTTGTGCTACCTCCTTAATGTACATATTTCATTTTACCCATTTCCTAAGTCCATGGTCATCATTTGTCCCTTGGACGGTGGCTATGCCTTCTCATCTATTGGTTTCCAGGATGCAAAGCCTCCCTTCACCCTTTAGTCCTTTTGTTAAAAGCCCTTTGTTTAAAATGGCTCCTTATGTGTCTTGGGATGGCACGTAATTTTACTATGAAGAAAACAGTGCAGCTCTCAATGTGCTGGAGTGGAAGGACATCTAAGACAATTCAGTTAAAAATCAATTTGCAGAAGAGCATGGACCAGAGAACTGGTCCATCAGACATAGTTCAGTAAACATCGGCTGTATTAATATGTGTCATTACCTAATCTATAATCGTTCTCAACTATTTGCCTTTATCCTAGCTCGTGCATCACCTCAGATGGTATGCTCTTCATTTTTCATCGTGAGTTCCTACTCATCTTCAAAAATCAACTGGATTTTTATCTCTGTTGGAATGTTCCCCCTTATTGCCCAAGATACCTGGTAGTATCATTTATGATAGCATCATGTCGCTCCTGACGACCCTCTTGGCCTCTAGTCCCTCGTATAGCTCTTTCCTCATAACACTTGTCACCAATGGATGTTATATATTTGCTTGTTTGCTCACATAGTTTGTATCTTCCCTAGGGAATGCAAAATCCATATGGGCAAGCACTTATTCTGTTTTATTCACTGCTGAATCCTCAGTGCCTAGAGCAATGCCTGATCCATAGACAGGTTTCATAAAATATGTACTGAATTAATCTGTGATAGTATCAGCCTATTATTTATATATATATATGCCAAATTATCCATTACATTAGGAGTCCTCTTACTATAATAATATGAGCCTATTGATAAGAAAAACACACAAGCTTTTATTTTTATTTTAAACTTCATACTTCATTCGTCATTTCCATAGATCCATATTAACCATTTGCAATATGCTAGGTGCTCTGCTTGGTGCAAAGGCATAGCCACAAGCCAATGTCAATATAGCTAATAATGATAACTTATATTCATTGTGTACTTACTTGGTCTGACATTATTACACCTAAGCTTCAGAATTTAAGAGATGGTTATTGTTATTCCATTGGAATAGGAGAGAAGATTGTAATTTGGAGAGTTTAAATTACTGTTTCTAAATCATACAATAGGGAGTTATGAGTTAAGAATAACCAATGATAAATTAAAAAATAGAGGGTTTTGAACTTCTGCACAAGTTTGTGTACCTGAGCACATGTAGTAAAGATGGTTATAAGAATGCTACTTGCCTGCTGCCATGACATTGCTGCATAACAACCACAAACCTCAATGTTCTATAACCATAAGTTCGATACTATCCATCTGAGAGCTGGGTTCACTAACACGACTGGTGGTTGGCTGATTGTTGGTGTGGGTAAATGGGTGACTTGGCTCTGCTCCACATGTCTCTTATTCTCCAACAGATGACCAGATGTGTTCTCATGAAGATGGCAGGGGTATGACAACAAAACAGACACCTGCAAGGATATTGGACACCTACACCCAGAGCTGACACACCATTAATTCTGTCTCATGTTATCGGTCAAAGCATGATACATGGCTGAGCCAGGAGGCCGAATGAGAAAACACTACAAAGTCATAAGGCAGAGTAGATGAGAGAGGGGCAATGCTTTGCCTTCTATCATAGACCCCACAGTCTACCCTCTCCTTTGAGAAATTCTTTTTCTTAGGTAATGTCATCTACTTAAAGCAATCCATGGTCTCCTCTCTGCCAGGTGATGACTCCCAAATCTATAACTCCAGTCTGTGGGGATGCTAGATAATATACAGGGCAACCTGTGAAATTTGAATTTCAGATAAACCAAAAAAATGTGTTTTAAAAATAAGAATGTGCAAAATATCACATGGAACATACTTGTAGTAAAAAGAAGTCATTTGTCTGAAATCGAAATGTGACTGGCACTTTGTATTTTCATTTGCACAATATGGTATCCTCTCAATGTGGCCTCTCTTCCGAAGTTTTTCTGCTTAAAGAGTGATTCCAAACGTATGTCTATGTAGGCAACTGAAACTCAACATGGCCTGACCAATAGATCATTCTCTCCCATGTTACCCTTTCTGCCTCCAGACCTTCCATTCCAGTATTTCTACAACCTGGTACTCCAAGACTGAGAAATCAGTAATGAAAGTAATTCTCAATTTCCCTCCTGTCTTCATTCATTGATTATTAATTCTCCTTAATTCTGCCATTTAAATCTTACTGAAAGAGGGGATGCCTGGGTGGCAGAGTTAGTTAAATGTCAACTTTTGGTTTTGACTCAGGTCGTGATCTCAGGTGGTGAGATCAAGCCTCACCTAGGGGCTCAGCTTGGAGTCTGTTTAAGATTCTCTATCTCCCTCTCCCTCTGCCCCCCCCCCCATGCATGCATGCTCACTCTCTTGCTCTTTCTCTCTTTCTCAAATAAATAAATATATTTAAAGAATAATATAAAATAGATCTTACTTGAAGAGGTCCCATCTTCTTCATCACCAGTTCTCCTTTCCTATTTCAAGTCTTTCCATATCTTCATCCCAATATTCTCTCTTAAGGGTCATCCTAACTCCTCTTCTATCCTGTTCATATCTTAAGGTACTGTTCTTCTTCATGGCCATCTTATTGGTTAGAAACCCAAACTTCGAAGTCAGACTTCTTGGGTATCAATATCAATGTTGATTAACTCCAAGACCTTGGGCAATTTATTTTACTTCATTAAGTCTCACTTTTGTTATCTGCATATTGAAGATGATTTCATTGTTTTCCCTGCAATGTGGAGAGGATTAAGTGAGCTAAGGTCCGTAAAACACAAAGGAATGGCCAGACACAGAGTAAACGATATTAGCTATAACTATTATTATTACCTAAATGCTTTTATCCCCTTATAATACTTTTTTTCTGTATTTCATTCCATAGAAACATCTCTTCATCCTGTAAGAACTAGAATATAAAAACTACCCTTACATTACGGTCCGGGGGGGTGGGGAGCCTATCCTCAATGATATTCTTTTCACAGATTTTCTTTTCTCCACAACAAACTTCATTATACAATGCGATGTTTGCTTATCTTTCTTCCCCTCTCAATAGTGAGCTTCTTCATTGAAATCTGAATTTACTCAGCTTTAATGCATCTGCACTGAAATTCATTATAGACTCATGTAGTGAAATGTCTTACTTTCTTATTTCACTCCTGGCTATAAGATGGTTATTAAACTTGATATGATCCTGTTAAAAGTTGAGTTTCTTTCATGCTATATTTTTATGTTGAAATGATAACTGAAATAATTTGCTAAAAAAATTCAAACAACCCGTATAGAACACCAGATTGCTTCTGGGCAGACAGTAAATGCACAAGGCAAGTACGATAAATTATTAGAACCTCCATTCCAACAGTCATTTGTACCATATGAAGAGACCCAAACTGAAGTTCTCCCCACCAGTCTACTCTAAGGCTCTGTTCAGAGGTCCTAGGGCAGGGCTATAAAATTAGCAAGAAAGTAATTAAAGGAAAGGTACCAGTCTTGTATCACTCTCTTCATTGTGTACTTTTCTTCCAGAAGTAAGGCTGTGAAGAGAAAGACAATTTATCTGACGTGGTTCTTCATTGAAAGAGATGGAAATCATTTTTTAAAAAAAGAAACTTTGAGGATGTGGGTAATTCAAAGAACCTGTTGGTAAGTGGGGAGATGAAGTTGACAGGGTATGTAAGACTCAGGGATGTACAGACTGCTAGAATAGCAACCAAGCTAACACGGCAGCAACACTTTTGTTATGATACCATTTTTTCTATTACTGTCACGGCTGCTTTTAGCCGCTATTGGACACCACAACTCTGGATGAATTTTGAATTATTCTTTTGTCTTTGCATCACTTTGTCTAAGATCCAAGATGGGGTGACATCCTGATTCCTAATTCATGCACCCACGATTTCACTACTAGAACTCATACAAGGAGTTGTCTAGTCCTCCTCAGGGTCTGTGTTGGGAATTACAACACTTCCTCATTCTGGAGCAAAGCTTAGCTACTGAGTAACCTGTTCCCCTCTCCAAAAAGTGACACAGAGCTGAAACGAATTCACATTAGATGTTTTCTTCCATTCCAGATTCAGCCCAGAAAACAAGTATGTGGTCCTCTTAGCTAAGTGATATGGTCAGCTATTTGATCTCTCAGTCATACCTCCTGTGATGGTTTGTTTTATGTGTCTGTTTGACTGGGCTACGGTACTCAGTGATTTATCAAACAGTAATCTAGGTGTTACTGTTTTTGTGTGCTGATCTCAGCCTACCAATAACCAGTGTTGTGGTTGGACCAGCCTTTATGGTTCTTATTAAGATTGCAAGATGCCCTTCAGCAATAACCATCGTGAAACTTTAAAAAAATAAAGGTATATTACTTATAAGGTCTAGAAATTACACAACGCATCTGGAACCACTCAGTGAGGTCATAGGGGGTGGCGAGAGAGACAGAGAGAGCGAGATAAAGAGAGAGCATGGGCCTGGGGTTCTGCTTTTATAGGGGGTCAAGGGTGGGAGCCTAATGTTTTGCTGTTGGTGAACTTAAAACATGAGAGGGAATTTAAAGCTAGGAAGAAAAACAACAACAACAACAAATGGCCCAAATGGTCAGTTACTGAATGAAATCAAGTGATATCTCTAAAACTAAGAAGCCTCCATGTGGGAAGGTGGCCTGGCTCTTTATCCGTGTGTGGCTGGAAATGTGTTTATTCAGGATCGCCATCTTTGAAGTGGGTGCCTGCTTGAAGTGATGGCAATCAAAGCTTAAGTCAGGTACGTCGTGCATAACAAAAAGAAAAACAACAACAACAACAACAAACAATGTCAGGGTTTACACTACACTGTGACAGTATTCTGAAGATGTAGTTAACATCTGTAATCAGTTGGCTTTAAGTAAAGGAGATTACTCTGTATAATGCAGACGGATCTAATCCAAACAATGAAAGGCCTTAAAAGCCAATTGAAGTTTCCCAAAGAAGGTGTTCTGCCTCGAGACCACAGTATCAACTCCTGCCTGAATTTCC
The DNA here is from genome assembly GCF_023065955.2 of Ursus arctos. Classification (NCBI taxonomy): domain Eukaryota; kingdom Metazoa; phylum Chordata; class Mammalia; order Carnivora; family Ursidae; genus Ursus; species Ursus arctos. The sequence goes on along the minus strand of NW_026623056.1, from coordinate 80,919,531 downwards.
AGCCTGCCAGCCTTTCCTTCTGGTTTTTGATTTGCCAGCCACCACGATCTTGTAAACCAGTCCCTTAACATAGATCTCATCATCTAATTATATGAGATCACACACACATATATACATACACTGTATATGTATCTCCATACATATATTTATACTGTAGTAGATACAATATAGAGTAGTATGTACAATATACAAGAATAAATGTATATACTAAAATAGTATACACCCCCCCCCCCACACACACCCAATATTGATTCAGTTTATCTGGAGACTCTGATACCCTCCCAAACCACTCCTCCAGTCTTCTGTAGTTGATGAAAACTTCCCTAAATCAAAATTAGCACTTAAGATTATGACACGTGATTATGGTTAGAACTGGAAATTCATTTCCTGGGGTTGAGAGAAAGACCGACTGTGCATTGCTCTGAACCTGTCCCTAGACTCTAGACACAAAAATCTGGGCGGGGGGAAGCAAAGAGGAGAAGGAGAAAATGAAGAGACAAACTGCAGCGAGACATGTAGCGTCAAGAGACCAGACTCACACGGAATGCCACAGTGAGAGACCTGAAACCCAGGAGAGGGCCTGTGGTGTGTGGGCTCTAAGAAGAGATGTGACAAGGGGGAGGGGCAGACACCAAAAGGAAATGGAGAAGGAGTCAAGGATCAACTATCTCTACAAAAATTATGCCCCACGCTTTTATCGATCTAAATGTGTTGTAGATAACGCCATCCAGTGTCTCTCTTACTCCTCTTCTGGAAGGGTCTCTAAATCAGCGGCGCAGGCAAACACATAGGCTGAGTCTACAGCTCACCTAAGTTTACATCCAACTTGTGTGCTGAACAGCTGTGATGCCTTTGCATATGTTATTACTTAAATTCTCTCTGCCATCTCTGAATTGAGGGTAATAATAGCATCTACCTCACAGGATGATCGTATTAAATGAATTAATACATCTTAAGTTCCTGACACAAAATGAGTATGAATAAACACAATTCGTATTCTCGCTATTATTACTACTAAGCTGACAGACATGTCTGTCTCAGGGACTCAGCTGACGTGATTAACCCTTCAATAGAGGTTTGTTTTAAAGAATGGTTGGACAGACCATGACATTTACATAAGATATGTTCTTACAGAGAGTGTCAGAAGCAGGCATATATAATTAGTGAACCCAAATAATCTTTTGAAACACAGTTGGTGTATTACCTCATGTCATGGAGTGAGTTTATGGGAATCTAAACCAAGGTAGGATAAAAGCTAAGGCTTTGAGGATGGAAGAATTACCTCTAATAGGCACAAAGTTGATTAAAGGAATACTAAATTAAAACATGTTCACATGCTAGAATCAAGGGGATATTAAAGGGTTTGGGGGGTTCAGATGCCATTTGAACTGCAGAGGCTGCAGTCTTTCCCAGCTTCACTTCTGAGGATTTGTCAAGTCCCTGTGCAGAGAGTGACATTTAAGCTCAAGTAACTCAGCTTTTACTACCAAACTGAATTCATTCCTGTAACAGAGAGTACGCTGAGGTCATTGACAACCCGGGCTTCCACACACACTTTGCAATGGGTATTGTGACCTCAGGGTTTTAGTCACCACTCTCATTTGGACTTGAAGATGAAGACTTTGGAGGACAGGGTGAAAATAATATTCTGGCCTCTGTAGGTTCATGGAGGGTGTATGTTTTCAGCAATCAACTCAATACTCATTAACAAGATGTTAACATTCTGTATTCGTTGAATTAATACCAGCTTTGTTCCATCACGGGGACCTATTTTGTTCATTTGTAGAGTGGGATCTTTAAAGCATGACATTTGTCCGGCAAATGATCTCATTGAGTGCCTATTTAATCGTATTTAATGTTCAGTATTTGTCATAGACTCTATCTCAACTTTGATATCTTGAAAATCACATTGCAGTGTTCCAGGCTGCTTAATTTCTACCTCAGATATATCGTGAAGAAGGAAGCTTTTATGGGAAGGAGGAAACAAACTCATGAGGTGCTTTCATGCCTGAGATGAGATGTGATAGCATTTTTCAAAGGATGCTATTTTTCTGGTAAATTCTTTCATGTGAGGGTTGTATCAGTTATGTTCTTTCTTATGTATCAGTTGGTTGCTATGGACAGTCATTTATTTTTTATTCTAAGTGGTGGAAAATATAGAAACACCATAATATTTAAAACCCCAAAAAGCAAATGTTTAACTAGTACTCAGGGGTAGCATAGGATGCTAGTGAAAAACGGAGTCTATACCAATTTAAAAAAATCGGTCCAAGGAAATAATCAAACAAGCTGGTTTTGCAACATGTTGAGCAATGCTGTTATTTATTTTTCCTTAATATTTTTGATGCATTAAATATTTAGTCTCTGGGGGGAAAAAAAGCCTATATGACAATAGATCTGTAGGATATAGTATCCTAATCTCAATGAAGATTTAATAGTAAAGACCATTATGGCATTGCATGCAACCTACTTGACCCATTTTTGTACCAATTCTTTCATTTAGAAAGTCAGTTTTACCCTCAGCTTTTAACTTTGTGGTTGTATTTGTGCAGTCGCTTTGTAACATTTGCTGACCTTGACCCCAAATATTCAGTTTATATCTTTCACGATGACTGTGTGGGGCATCAGTTTTCTCGTTGTGTTTTCAGTTGGAATCTACTTATTATTGTTATTAAAAAGCAGTGATTTTTGAGTATCACGCTCTTTGGTGTTGATTGGGTCTTCTAAACGAGAAATGATTTCTTATTTTTAGAGATAATATATGTTGTTCCCATAGACACCTGATTAAAATGACTAGGTAGACACGAGTGTTTTTCAAAGCCAATTTAAACGATGTAGCTGATATAATAACCTTTTAACTCTTAACAAAAACTCATCTCTTCTTTCCTTTTAGAAACAGCAGTAAATAGTCCGTGGTAACTTTAAGTGTGACCTAATCTGTGGAGTTAATTTTTTCAACTTTTATTCCAAAGAGTGGCACAGTACAAACATCATATGTCATTTGCACGCTGTGCTCACATCTGCACACGGCTTCCATAGCTCACCCAGCTGCACTCTCCACATCTGTAAATACGCATGTTGGACCAGTTTCATGACCAAGGTATTCTGACATTCTGTGATTCTTGTTTTTACTATTGCTACTGAGCAGAGTTTCCTTTTGAATACTAAAATTTTATTTAGAAAATAAAGCCAAAAACCTTTAAAATTAGATATGTCCTTTTGGTTTCAGGCAAATGGCTAAGAATTCTTATTACTACTACAAATTATTACATAATATGTGTTTTTGTGTTTTTTTATTTTATCATAATAGAATTTCCTGAAATGTTGACTGCCTGTCTGATTATCTATTAGGTAGCCTGTAAGATCTTAAGGAAAATGCTACAACTTTCAAGCCAAATATATGTTTCCAGCTTTACCTAAAGTACGAAGCTGTAAAAAAATAACTGTTCTTCAGCGTTTACTGAAGAAGCTAGTGAGTGTTTAAATTCATGACTTGAAATAACTCGGGTTAACAGATTTTTATTTTTAAGACATTTTTCTTTTGCTTCATAAATTGATGTTTATTGCTAAAAATAAAACAAGCGAACATATGCATTTTGATGAGTTTGAGTTATGGTGCTCAGCACTTAGTTAGTATGGCTGGCTTCAACTTTAATCACCTGAGATCAGTTCATTTGGATTTAATAAAAAATCCCCCATTTAAAGCTGAATAATTTGCAACAATATGGAGGAACCTGAGGACGTCATGCTATGTGAAATAAGCCAGACACAGAAAGATAAATGCTGCATGATCTCACTTATATATGGAATGTAAGAACATCAAAATTATAGTAACAGAGAATAAAATGGTGGTTACCAGGGACTGGGAGTGGGGGAAATGGGGAGACATGGGTCAAAGGATACAAACTTTTAGTTAAAAGATTAAAGTTGTGGAGACCTAATGCACAACATGATGACTAGAGTTAATAATAATACATTATATACTTGAAATTTGCAAGTATTCTCACCATAAAATAAGAAGGTAACAATGGGAGGTGATGGACATGTTGGTTAGGTTCATTACGGTAATCATTTCACAATGTAGATATACATTAAACATCATGTTGTATACCTTAGACATATACAATGTTAATTTGTTCATTATACCTCAGTAAAGCTAGAAAAAAAATCCACCATCTAAATATGCAGTTTTACACTAAACACTTCATCCTCATGATACATGTAAGATAGGGAAGGGGAAGCCGGAAGACCCCTCTGCTTATAAAACTCATTAGAGCTTTTATCCCCTTCATAACAAGGCAACAGTTATCAAAATGCTCTTGGGTTCACCAGCTTGCTTTTATTTGCCTGATTCCTTTCTTCATTATACCTTCTTTACATCACTTTATCTTATCACCTTGGTCCAAATTTCCTATTTTTTCCCCTAAACATTTCCATTAAGCATTTTCTTTATTGAAACAGACAGAAAAAAAATTCCTTTCCAACATGTTTGCCTCCTTAAATTCTTCCTACAGTGTATTTCTAAATCAATGTGATACAAAAATACACAGAATCAACTAATACATTTATTGACACATTAGACAGACACCACAAGTATCAAAGATAACTCCATGTCTGGTAACTATCAGGAATGTGTTTGCATTTGAATAAATACATATGCATGTTTATGTTTGATTTTGATCTTCCTATATGTGAGGACCACCCCTTGCAGACTACTTAACTGTGAAATCTGTATTAATCTTCATCTGAATCAATATTAGGAATATATTCAATTTGGGATGGCTGAAAGTTTTTTTAGAATCTAGCTTAAGAGCAGGAAAAAAAATTTAAAAAGAAAGTACTTTTTATGAGTTGCTAAAGTATTAAAGTTGATTGTTTCAGCTTGGGTGTTCATCAGCTGGTGTCACTGAAATTATGAAGACATAATTTTAGATTCATTCCCTTCTATGTCTTTTTTTAAAGCCTCGGAAGGAAGAGAATTAAGTCTTCAGAAATCAAAATGAGAAGTGCAGAGAAAATAGAAATGTTTTCCTAAATTGCTCTTACTCTTGTTACACAAAGGTTGGGAAACGGTATCATCGGAAGGAGTGTGCTAGTTCTCATATGTACCTGATTGCTCACTGGGAATTAATCACAACATTTATCTTTCATCTAGTGATTAAAAACCAGCTTCTGGTAAGTTTAATAAACTCCTGTTTATACAAGCAATGTTCTTCTGAAAACTGCAAGATACCATGACTAGCGTTTGAAAATTTATATACATTTCCAGACCTAAGAAAAATTTTATACATCTCTGTCAGTCCTTAGTTGGTGCAATACTTCCCTGCTTTGCTATTTCTTTCTCTTTTTTGTTTTTCAAAGCCTGCTTTATTGAGGTATGACTGACATACAAAAAGCTGTGTATATTTAGTGCATGCAACTTGGTGAGTTTGGAGATAAGAATATATCTTTGAAACCATCACCACAATCTATGCCACAAATATATCCGTAACTTCCAACAGTTTCCCCCCATCCTCTTGATGATGATGGTAATGAAAACCCTTAATATAGGATCTATTGTCTTAGCAAGTTTTTAAGCGAACACTACAGCATTATTATCTATAGGCACTACACTGGATCTCTGGTATTATCATCTTCCATAGCTAAAACTTTGTCCCCTTTGACTAATACTTCTTCATTTCCTCCTTGCCCCAACCCCTGGCAATGACCATTCTACTCTTTGTTTCTATGATTTTGACTGTGCTGGAGTCCTTGTGTAAGTGTATCAAGGATTATCTGTCCTTTTGTATCTGGTTTCACTCAGCGTAATGTCCTCAAGTTTCATTCATGTTGTCACAAATGGCAGTATTTCCTTCTTTTCTAAGGCTGCATAATATTCCATTGTTTGTGTATACCACATCTTTTAAGCTGTTTGCCTGTCAATGAACCCTTAGTTTGCCTCTATGTCTTGGCTATTGTGAATAATGCTCAGTGCATGTGGAAGTGCAGATATTATTTTTTTTCTATTTTGAGTGAAATGTATTGAAGTTTCCCTGGGTTGCTTTATAAAGAATTGACCTTATACAAGAAAATTAATGAGGAGAAAAGTGTGGCTGCAGAGAAGAGAAATGAGATTAGTTAGCATTAAAGATACCAAGAACCTCAGAATTTGTGAGCATAATAACAGATACATAATATACCAAAATAGTATAGCCATCACTTATTCATTACCTAATTTAAGCCAAAAACTTTGAATATCTTACATAATCTCTGAAAACATTATAATCCCCAATTGCAAGGATAAAGAAATTGAATCAGAAAATTTAAGTGACTTACTCAAGACCACACGGCTAGTAGATGATAAAGTTAGGAATTGAATTTGCATCCAAAACCCGTGTTTGTTCTTTTTACTACACCCTGCTCTTGTGAGAGAGCACACATCAGTAGTGGTATTTGTCGTGCTATTAAAATAAACTCTCACGGTGGACTATGAGAGATGGTAGATTGACTTTGTAGTCATCATTGGTCAATTTAAATTGAGCATAAATTGGTAAAACTCAATCAAGTTTTAGAAACAAGAATAAAATAAAGAGAGAAAAATGAGTCTTGCTTAAGATCACAAGTTTTTGATTGGAGCACATCTGGGTTAAATCCAGGAGATGCTAGTGTAAGCCAACTATAAGCAGTTCTCTATAGCATTCTGTTTTAGCAAACCTCCTTTTAGGTAAATTGGAATAGATATCAATAATACTTCGTGTAGGGCTGTTGAACAAGAGCCATAATTCTAAACAAAGAATGGACAGAAAGGTCACCTTATTAGAGGAAAATTCTCTAGGCTCGGGATCACAACAATGGGACTCGGTCTAGTGGGACATGGTAAAGGAAGAGCAGACGATGCTAATCTTTCCTCATTCTCCTCTTGTCCTTTTCCCTTTCACCATGGAAAGTATATTGCCTCAAACTATCTGATACCTTTTAAGGAAGATAAGCATTTTGCAAAAATGCTTCTGGGAAAACAAGGCATTTTATGGGAGATAGGCCAGGTGTTTGGAAGGAGGAAATTTCAAAGGATAACCCAGAAGGACAGAAAGCTCTGAAAAAAAGGAAGGAGTCTTTCCTTCACAGAACATTTTCCTAATTTACAATATTGCTTAACACATAAAGTCTAGCTTCTCTATGCTAAAGGTGATTGGACTTTACTAGAGGTCAGATGGTTACAACAGCAGAGGTAATGTAAATAAGGTGCTCATTAGATAGGGTTATAAAGAAAACGACGTTTTAAAGGAAAAAAATCACAATTGGGAAGAGAATCTGTACTATTTTCTCACAATTGAAGATTCTATAGAGATCCCTGATACGGACGTCAAGCAAAATGGCTGCAGTGGTGCCTTTGTACATCAGGGGGCGTATTATAATTGTTCACTCTTTGTTCACATTTTGAGATTTCTAAATAATTTTCAGAACTCTTTCATTCACTCCTTCTGTCCCTCGTCATCTCATTGATCATATGACTATCTTTCCAGACTTCCCCTTGTCTCTCCTAATGGTATTCTGGAGCCCAAAGACCTGAAGTAGGCTGGAAGTTTCTACTTTAAGTATCATTTATAGGCCAACTGAGCCATTTTAAGATTGGAATAAAACTTTTCAAACTTCCCATTCTTTATTTCCAAGCCTAAATTCTTTGTTCTGTGAAGCCTGACATTTCTGTTGAGGTAGAAACTGGTGTAAATTAGGATGAGCACGACCTAGTTTTCCATAACTTATGCTCTGGGTGGTTATTCTCCAATAAGATCCTTACTGAGGATCTTTCAGACTTTACTTAGAACTATTCTCATTAAAAATCAATGTCAGATTAGGACATAAATGCCCTAGAATGTTGTTTAATGGCTCCTAAAGAAAAATTATTCATTAACAAAACTTCTTTCTTTTTACCTATTAAAGAGTATAGATTTTTGAAACTACTATAACCTATGGTGTACAGAAAGTACTAGTTAGTCAACAAAAATAAAAGGACATATGTATATCTATATATTTTATTCCAACAGATAGAGTTTATATAAACTTTTATATAAAAACTTAAATATGTTACATAGAGTTTATTACTATATATGGTATATATATTATGATATATATAGTTTATTATAATTTCAGGACACATGGAAAATGTAAAATTGAATACAAAAAGCTATTCTTATACTGTCTTGAAGAAACTTTTCAGAGTTTTAGTGTGTTGGACACCAATATTCTAGAGAAAGAGCTTCGTCAGCCAGTTGATTTTTAACACTTGAACCCGAGGGGAACAAGTTGTGTCTCAATAACAGAAAACATGATTTCCCATGTTCCCTGCAGAACACAGCCTTTGTAAGGCAAGTACCTCCTACAGATCAGAATTAGGAAGCATACTCAACTGACATAGTTTCTGAGGCATGTCATCAATCATACTCCATTTGCACTCTGGAAATGTCTCTGCTGGTAGTCACCTCTGTTTTCACAGGTCAAGTGGAGTACTCATCTCCTCTTAAATGCAGTGCAAACTACAAAGCAAAGCTTAGTGGCTGAATCGTGGCTTATGTCTCAAGAGACTCTGATAATTACAAGTGAAAAAAATCCTGGACTGTTCTCATAATAGGAGGCTTTGGAAAGAAATATACCAATGCACAAGTGTTGCTTAGCAACATGGTTTTCATAAGGAAAAGCCAATTGTTGAACCTTTCAGAAAGTCATCACTGAGGATACCATATTCCTATTCCTTTAGTGAAAGGGTGAGGGAATTGGATAGAGGACTAAGTCCTTTTTGACCCCACTATCAATGCTGAACTAGTGATGCTTACACATGAAGTTCCAATATCTGTTTCCTTACGCAATAATTCACATTTTATGGGACATCTGTTACAAACTAAGCATGTACTTCAGTGTGATGTCAACCCCTCACCCCACCAGAACATCATCCACTATTTCTTGAGGAAGTAGAAAATGACAAGGAAAATGATCACTATATCAGAGTATTTCCATATTACTTAATGGTTTTAAAGCTGGCAAGGAGAGTAATATTGTAGAGATCATTATTTAAAACACTGACTGGGGAGCTTTTTTAAATTACAAATGCAATGCAATAAATATTAATGGAATATCTACTATATGATTTAAAAAACTGGGCTGGATGTTGTATTAGATTTTTAACAAAGGCAACACTCAAATGGTAGGAAATAAACATGCATGAGTGGCCATGATATCAGGAGAAAAATGATTAAGTACCATCTCAACAAGCAGAGGGACTCTTCCAGAGGGTGAAAGTATGAACAGGCTGAGAGTCTAGCATTTAAACATATAAAAACAGAGCAATGTCCCAAACAAAAACAAAGGTATATCAAAGCACGGGGTTAAGAGGAAATGGATGAACGACTTGAAGTATGGTAAGAAATGAAACTGCAAAAGCAGCTTGGGACCAAATCAAAGACTCTTCTGTGAAGGAACTGTACTGAATGAAAAGTCGACAGAGTTTGGTCCTGGCTTCAGAAACCATTAGGCATGTATCCTTGGGCATGTTATTTGTTTTCTCTTATCTTGGGTACCTACCAGAAAGAGTTGTGAGAATTAAGTAAGATACTTCATGAAAAGACCAGACTTCATAAGCACCCAGTGATGAAAGTCCCACAGTTGATGTAAATGAGTTCGAGAGAGCCACAAGGAAGGATTCAGGGCATCTTATTTCAAATGCTGCCTTAGGTCTCATCTGGTTTGTTTTGCTTGCACACTGACACCCTTGGTTAGGGTAATCAATATGTAGACATAGTCTTCTTTCATAAGGAAATATGCTCTTTTGCATTTTTTTTAAAACATAGAGCCCTCTCTTGGGGCATGTGGGTGGCTCAGTTGGTTAAACATCTGACTCTTGATTTCGGCTCAGGTCATGATCTCAGGGTCCTGGGATGGAGCCCCTAGTTTGGTTCTGTGTTCAGCGGGGAGTCTGCTTGAGGATTCTCCTGCCCCCCACCATGCTATTTTTAGTTAACATTTAACTGAGTGGTGGGAGGGGTCAGACTAAAGCCAGAGGTAAGAAGGGGCCAGAGACGTGGCATGACTTTGCTGAGGGCAAACCGGTAATGGGGTAGTCTCTATGCTAAAATCAGCATTGGCATGAATGCCTTGGATTATTATTGATTTAACGACTCAACCTGGTAATGTCACTGGAATGTAAGCTCTCTGGGGTCAGGAATCTTCTTGGCCTCGTTCACCACTCTGTACCCAGCACTTGCCTGACATAATGGGTTAAAGGGTGTTGACTGATTGGCTCATTGATGCTGAAGTCCTTTCTGACTCACTTGCTCTAGGGTTCTACTGGCATCTTGTTTCCTTAATTGGATTCTAAGTATCTTAATGGTGGGAGGTGTTGACTTTTAATTCTTTTGGTTTCCCACAGTTCCTTTGAATACATGTGATATTTTTTAAAGGTTCTCAAGAAAGGTGGGCAGCAATTAGTTTGAATTACAGCTTTTCATCTGATAAAGCTGTATTATCAGAATATTTTTAAAGGCCTACTTTTCAGGGATCCAGTTATCTCTGGTTGTACTAGATGCTTAGCCATGGAAAAAACTCTAATTTGATGTTTGAGAATTAATGGCTGAAATTATGTCAAACAATATCTTTAAAAAGATAAAAGATTTCCAAAAATAAAGTATTTTATAAGATTTATAGCATATAAATAGGTCTTCCTCACCACCAACTTGTAGGAAATTCAACTAAATATTAATGCATGTGACATATTCCTGCCAGCAATTTCATTAACGTAATAGATTCATCAAAATCATCATATTTTGATGTCACACCCACTAATAACCCTTTATGGGTTAAAAGACAAGGTGATATACACTATCTCAGACCACTTTCTAAAAACGAATTCAGCAGAATGACTATCATCTCTTATTCTGGAAACTTCAGTCAGGTCTTTGGGGGCTCCTTTTGGCTTCTCTCCTGCAGTCTTCCTATCCAAGCCACTTTAGTGTCTTCCTAGTACCTTTCAAAATAGTTCTCAATTCCACAGTGACTGCCAGGATTCTTTCCACAATGCCACTGGCTGCTAGTGTTTTGGCCAGTCCCTGTATTTCCAGCCAAGACTTTCTCCCTTTTCCCTCCTTGGCAAAAAACTTATAATAGATCTTGGGATTCTAGGAGTGGGTTCCACCATCTGAGTAGAGGATCCCTGGGGTTTCTGCCATTGAGTTATGAACACTTGTGATATCTCACCATGTGGAGAAACTGGTCACCTGTGTCTGCTTGATAAGCATCCAGGACCTACCACTGAATTTGCAGGAATTCTCAATCAATGCCTTGGCCCTCTTTCGAGAAGTCTTCTAGACATGAATTTATAATTTCTGAGGAAATTACAATGCAATATCTTTGTGAAAGTAATAAATATCTTCTATGATACAATAGTTGGTGCTCCTGAGATAATGCTTGTGTATTAAAGTCCATATAAACTGTAAAACACTATACAAACATTAACCTTGGTTGAGTATTACTTGAAAGTCTTCAAGCTTGAGTATCTACTTAATATCTTTATTGGATCACTAATATAAGCAGAGATATATGCGGGTTATTTTTTAAAACATTGATTTAAACTTTCATCGATATACTTTCTAATTGTTATTTATCCCTTTTAGGGTAAAGGCTCTGATTTTGTCTTAACTATCTTTCAATCCAAGGTGTGCAATTTCATCTAACAAAGAGTGTCCAGAAATCTAAAATTTCTTCAGTGGACATTTAGTGACCTGTGGCTGAACGGCGGTTTACTAGGAATTCTGTTCCACTTACTGGGGAGAGACAGTGGGCAGTTATATAAAGGAATAAAAATTTTTTGAGATAATTTCAAACAGGAAGACATGGAATTAGCTGTTTTAATAACTCCCATGTGGGTAATCTCAGTATCAGAAGTTTCCAATATCTGAGTCTTGTATTGTTAGTGGGTCACAAAATCTATTTTTTGATGGTGATCAGTACTTCTTTTAATAAGAACTAATAGAATGGAATGGAGTGGGATGGGTGAGAGGGGATAGAAAATAGTAGAATCATCTTACACATTTTTTTTTTCTGAAAGTTTGGTTCTTAGGAAAGAGTGAGAGAGAAAGAAATACACAAAGAGAGAGAGAGAAAAAGAGAGGCAAATAGTCTCTGAAGTAAAATGTATTTCTCAGTATGGGTCAGGGTCACACAAATTTGAAAGCCTCTGCTCTACAAGAACCTTCCTTGGCACCCAGACCTATGGTGTGGACACTCTGCAGTAGAGCTGCTCTGGATACAGTTTTAAAGATTCACATACATAGAGGAAGAAGTAATAAAATTTCCATGGAAAGTGTCCATTTGAATTGTACAGCATTTGAAAACAATGTTCTTCTTTAGCTAGATAAAACTTGTTTCTAATGCACTTAAATACACATGGGGATTTTCTATTCCTTTTTTTTTTTCTTTTTTAACTGCCCTGTAAGTTGTTTGAGGGTAAGAACTATCTTCTCATCTTTGTAAACCCAAGGGCAGTGTAGTGACTGCCACACAGTTGACATTTAGTAAATGTTTATTAACTACCCATTGAAGAAATCTCCATGGTTGAGGACATGTAAATTAAAACTAGTAAAATAATAGCAGACAGAATCTAACATTTATCAGCCAGCTTCCAGTAGATACCAAGTGTTTTTTTATGTAATGTCTCCTTTAAATCCTTAGACTAATCCCACCAAATGGATGATTTTACCCAACTGTAAAAATGAAGAAATTGAGGCTAGGATGTGAGTCACCCAAGGTCACCAACCCGTGGCCAGAAAAAAATCACCCTTGACAACTAAGTTTAAAAGGAAAAAAAGCTTAAGTAGATTGCTCAAGAATGTGTGGAAACTAAGTGATAAGATCTTAAGTCATATTTCTAGTACATTCCAACTCAGAGGCAGGCTCTTAGCCTATCAATAAATACCTCACTCTCGCTTGCTCTGTGTCTGTCTCTATTTCTCTCTCTTTGGTTACTTAGTCTTACTGAATTTATTTTTTTTAAAGATTTATTTACTTACGTAAAAAAGAGAGAGAGAGTGTGAGCAGGGTCGGGGGGAGAGTAAGGAGGGGTGGAGGGAGAGAGAGGATCTCAAGCAGACTCTGCATGGACCTTGGAGCCCCGCGGGCAGCTGGGTCTCATGACCCTGAGATCATGACCTGAACTGAAATCAAGAGTCAGATGCTGAACCAACTGAACCATCCAGATGCTCCAGTCTGTTGGTTTTAGAAAACACTTTTAAACAAGGGAAACATTTTTATTCTTAATAGAGCTCATGTTGGGGTGCCTGGGTGGCTCAGTGGGTTAAGCAACTGCCTTCTGCTCAGGTCATGATCCCAGGTTCCTGAGATCCAGCCCCATGTCAGGCTCTCTGCTCCGCGGGCAGTCTGCTTCTCCCTCTTCCTCTGCCTGCCACTCCCCCTGCTTGTGCCCTCTCTCTTTCTCTCAAATAAATAAATAAAATCTTTAAAAAATAGAGCTCATGTCAAGTTTTATTCTTAATAGAGCCCATTTTATATATCAAATACAACATAGTTATGTACATAAAATGGTTATATATGCAACAGAATAAAAAATATAAATAAGTATTGAATAGTTATGTATACTCATTGAAATACAGAGTATCTTTGGGGGTTAAGGGGAACAATGGACAAACTAAATAAATCCTAATTTCTCATTAAAGAATCTGTACAAAATTGGCATATTTCATGATTTTTAAGGAAATAGAATGAATTTACAATTAATTGACCACAGCTTAACAGCAGCCTGGTACTATGAGCTTGAGCAATTTAGAATGTATCATTATCGACTTTCATTACTTTGTTTCAATATGCAGCAAAAATATTCTAAGCATGACATATAAAAGAGCAAAATTAAAATGTTCCATATTCTTAATTTTCTTGCTGGTTCTTTTTGTGTTCCCTCTATAATTATGTAAAATCCAATTACATAAGTCAATATCATAATAGTTAGAAATCTCTAATTTAGTAGTTATGAGAATGTAGTAGCCAAATGGGTTTATTGGGAATGCACTGTCTCTTACACAAAAAAGCCTGCTCTTTACTTAGGTCTTTTGCATGAACCCACCTGTCTTTGCGCAGATATGAAAATCTAGGTAGGACCTTTCTTCAACTGTATGTAATGCCATCCAATTCTCCAGACTATTTCTTTCATATTATCATTCCTCAACTTGTGCTTCACTTGCTCAAATAAATATTCTTAAATATTTCATCATATGTCCTGCCATATCCATTTCTAATTTTTTCAGCATTCATTTACCTTTTGCAGAGATTCATAAAATAAATTTGTGGAAATGCAATTTGTTAATGTCAGGGATTCCTAATAAGTAAATTCTACATTATCCAAGATCTTTTTTTTTTTTTTAAAGATTTTATTTATTTATTAGACAGAGATAGAGACAGCCAGCGAGACAGGGAACACAAGCAGGGGGAGTGGGAGAGGAAGAAGCAGGCTCATAGCGGAGGAGCCCGACGTGGGGCTCGATCCCACAACGCCGGGATCACGCCCTGAGCCGAAGGCAGACGCTTAACCGCTGTGCCACCCAGGCGCCCCTATCCAAGATCTTTGAAAAAAGTAATGGTCACTATTTCCTTGATGTCAAATGCTTGGAAATGTTATTAAGTCAAATAGACATTTTATTACTTAGAAGATTGTGACAGTTCCCCGTCACCAAGATGAGTGATCTCTTGTTTGTTTGTTTGTTTATTTATTTATTTATTTATTTTTATTCATTGTGTAGGATTATATGGTTTTCTAAAAAATAGACTTTTAAAAGTAGAACTGAGTTTGTAGTATAATACTGACTAGCTGTGTGATTTTGGACAAATAAACTTCTCTGTACCCGAGATGTCTTATTAAAAAACAGACAAACAAATAAAACCAAATACACAACCCAACACTTTATACTGTTCCATGGATTATAAGACTATATTGCCATAACATGTATAGTTAAAAATAAAAGCCCATGGAATTTTGACAAGTGCTTTTAAAAATAACATAAAAGTAAATACACTAATTATCTTGATTTTCACAACTAATTTTTATTTTTAGGTATAATGATGAATCAATTGCTAACATTTTATTAAATGATACTCTGAAAATAACAAATTATGTAGAAAATCACATTCCTGTCTTGAGGGTTCCTTTCAGACAAGCTGGCAAGAGTTAGAAAGTAGGATATAGCCCATAACCACAAAATATTTCCAGTACCTCGGGCCACAAGGATTCCAATCACAAAACATGGGGAGAAAAAAGTGAATTAGAAATATTTTTGCAAATGAAATATTGGCTAAAACAATCAAAGTTCTCATTTAAAAATATATCCCCCCCCCAAATCATATTAAATTTAGGTGACAGAAGGAAATTTTAGAATTACTACTCAGAAATTTCCACTGTTCTCCTGTTCCATTCGAAATATAATCTAAATGTGTTAGCATGATATCCATGGCCAGATAGCCCTTCTAGTTCAAGCTGTTTTCTGCATGCAAAGGGAAAGAAAGGGTCCTGGCACTTCTTCAAACAAGTGCTTTGCACATTGTACTTGTCCTATTTCCTTTCCTGTGACTTTACTCTGCCTGTCCAAATGCATTATCCTCTAGGTCCTAACTTGAGCTTTACTTCCTCTGGAAAAAGTCCTCCAATCTTCATTTCTTTTCTCGTGAGACTCCGCCAGTCTAACTAAAGTTATAGTTAGTTCATAATGTTGGTAGCCATGTATCAATTCCTTTACATTGTTGCTTAAACTTGCATCCTCCAGGACTTAACATAAACCCTGCCATGTAGCAGGGACAAATAAATATTTGTTTAATGAACTTGTTTTCTTGTATTTGAAATATGAATCCTTTGAGCAGATGCTTGTTAGCATGAAATATTTGGTAGACACAGCTGAAGAAGTTCATAGTCAGTAAAGTGCTCATATGATGAATTGAAATGAGGTGTTGAGATATTTAGAGAGTAAAACCCGAGATACCAGCTTCGAAGCTTCAAAATGGAGAAATATAGTTTATGATCAGTCCCATCACTGCCGGTTGACACTAAGAATTGAAGTCTTTTTTTGTGGAGTACACAGAATGAGTCAGACAAATTGAAGAAAGCCCTAAGAATACCCAAAGATATTAAAGCAGAGTCCATAAACCAGAAATTGGTCTCAGTTGGTCTTAATTATCTGAAATATAGTGAGGAGATAATCTGAGTCTTGTTATTTCTCCTTGGTCTGGGATGATCAAAGAGTGAATGTGATCCCAATAGACAACTTAGATGTTCTGGGACTGAGAAACTGGTCACAAAAAATGCCATTTTTTTTTCTCTGACTGTAGTTGAACAGGTCATTACCATTATGAACATCATCACAATTACTACATTCATGTGTAAAAGTGGCATAATATTTACCAAGTAAGTAGCTCAACATTATTTTAGATTTATGAAATATCCATGCATTTATTCAGTAGTCATCACTCATAACACCTTATTCATGCATGGAGTAATACAATATTTTATTTTCACTGTCTTATCTCCATCCCAAATGGGGGATACGTCCAGTGTTCACAGTTAAGAACTATCCCAAGCAGCTCATTCTCCAGATATCCATCTAAATTGGTGGTTCTAAACAAAGAATAATTTTGCTTCTAGTGGACAATTGGTAATGTCTGGAGACATATGTGATTGTTACAAGGGGGATAAGGGGTGTGCGCATGTGAGGGGGCAGTGCTATTGGCATCTAGCTGAAGAGGCCAGGGAAGCTGCTACACACATCTTATAATGCACAAGACCCCCCTATCCTGACAAAGTACCCAACACAAATGCTAATCGTGCCGAGAGCTATGGAAACTATAAAGAGAATGAATGCTTGGATAAAGTACAGGACACAAAGCAGAAAGGTCGAGAATGACAAAAGAAAGGCATGACAAAAATAGGGTGGAGTATGACAAAAACTAATAAACGAAGCAAACATGAGAAATATGATGACCAGAAACAGCATGAGATGGGCAAATAGATTAAAAATTGTCTTGGGGGTGGGGCTCCTGGGTGGCTCAGTTGGTTAAGCGTCTGACTCTTGGTTTCGGCTCAGGTCATGATCTCAAGGTTGTGAGATGGAGCCCCTCATTGGGCTCCGTGCTCAGTGGGGAGTCTGCTGGAGATTCTCTTTCTCCCCTCCCCAACCCTGCTCATGTGCTCTCTCTCTCTCTCTAAAATAAATAAATGAATCTTTAAAAGAAAAATTTCTTGGAAATAAATTCCCTGAACATTGCCCTCTGCCCTAATATGTCTCATGTGCACAGCTAGGCCAGAGTCGTGTTCCTAGCAGGACTGCACTGGAGAGATCATTAGCAGAAAAGAAATTATTCTTATGAACACACATAGACATGTACTAAGAGGTTTCCATATCCCAGTGAGCAATCATGAAACGGCTAGAAATCTCTCTTACAAATTAAACTTAAGAATCTGAAAAATGATCTAAAAAAAAGCATGAAAATAATTTTATAAACTGAGAGGAAGATTGCTTACAAGTAAAATTTTAATTTACTCTTGCTTAAAGTCTTATCCACTAATTTATACTGTATATGTTATGAAATAGATACCCTCAGCCCAGATTTTCAAGAGAATGGAGATTGTGGTAGATAACTTTTATGTGTCAGCTGGACTGGTTATGGTGCCCAGTTGTTTGGTTAAATACTAGTCTTGCTGCTGTTGTGAATACATTTTGTAGATTTAATTATCATTTATATCAGTTTACTTTTAAAGAGATTGTTCTAGAATGTGGGTGGGCCTTGTCCAATCAGTTAAGGCCTTAAGAGCAAAAACAAAGGTTTCTTCTAGAGGAAGAAATCCTGCCTCAAGATGGTAAATAGAAACCCTGCCTGAGTTTTTCAGCTCTCTGGCCCACCTTGGAGTTTTGGACTTGTCAGACCTCACAGTCACGTGAGCCAATTCCTTAAATCTCTCTCTCTGTGCGTCTCTCTCTCTATACAAACGTTATCTCTCTTTCTCTAGTCACATCCTCAAGAGAAGGTGTGGCCACACCGTTTTATAGTTTTTGAGAATGTTTTAACCATCAAGAGAAGCTTAGAATTCATAAGGGGGAGAGGTTTACTCTGAAGTAGTTCCTTCCAGTAGAATGGTAGCCCCCCCCACTCCCTCCACAACACAACACACACACACACATAGTGCTTCTCCTTTCTTGTGAAGGGAGAGAAGGTCATAAGGACCACATGTGGACAGTGTGATGGCTTGCCAGAAATGGCGACAGTAATCTTATCCTGTACAATAGGAACATTTTATATGATAGGAGCTTAACAAATGTTTGTTCAGTGAAAGCCTAACCGAAAACAAAAATTTTTGAAGCAATTAGGTGAATAAATACACCTCTGAGAGAATACGAATCTCTTAAAACATGAGCTATGTCATCTATTTCAACTCTTATTTAACCTTTCTTCTTTCTGTCAAGCAAAAATATTAGTAAAATACATGAAACAAAGAAAACAAAGAATGTTGGATTCGTGTAGACAGTTGAAAAGTACAGGATACATTTGCTAAACGTGCCATGTTCATGAAAGGATTGGGATACCTGTGGGATTTTGTGCCTCAGTGCCACCGAGGGGACAAGGCAGAAAGTTATCTATGTTTCTCGGAGACTGGGAATTACGGTGACTAGTATTCTGTTTCTCTTTTAAAAAGCTGCAATCAGTCATTAGTGTTGGCTGAGTGAAAAGAAGCTTCTCTAGGAGCAAACTCTGCTTCCATGGGTGGGCAGCTAGTGTGTGTGTTTCCTCTGGGCCAAGAGGTCTCTAGAGGAAGTGGATGCTAGCAGAAGAAAGCTGGAAGGGGTGGGTAGGAACTGAGAGTGAGGAGCTAACGAGAAGTTGTGAAAGAGTGTGCTAACTTTCAGGTGATCGTTCAGTGCAGAAGGTTCCAGGGAGTGGTATGGGGTGATAACAACATGGTTTCTGGAAAACACACCACGGTCTCCACTAGCGAAAGAGCCAGTACTCAGACACCTGTGAAAACTGAGGATATTCAACAGCAAAGACAGAATCACAAGTAGCACTAGCTAAGTGAAGACTTTTATGTTCCTTTGAACACCTTTGAATATCACCAATCTGTTACCTAAACAAAACAAAGTATAGCCAAACTTCCTGCAGTGAGGAGGGATGCCGGGAGAGTTTTAGCTGTGACTCCAAAGAGAGGGGTTAGAAGTGAGATTCTGGGTTCAAATGGTGTCAAGGCAGGAAATTGATTGGGACTGGGCAAACTTATTACGTGATACGTTAGGACTGCTGAGCATAGCAAAGAGAACCTACTGACACAAGTTTCTTGATAAGCAAATGGTCGCTTACTTTGGGCTCTGTTTTTTCAGGTCTACAGACCATTGTGTCCAATAAGCTAGTCCATAGGAGTTTCCTGAAGCATGCAGTGAAACGATTCATTGGTTTAATCTCATCTTTTCCCAGGAAAAGTTTCCTGAAACAAGGAAGTCACGATGACACAAGCGGTCTAAAGTGTGCTGAGAAAGATGACCTGAGTTCTCATTTTCTTTCCTCGGCTTGAACAGGACAAGTCGGGAGCAACGCATGGACGGACGACAAGGTAGAGCAAGGAGGTTAAATCAAATGATCATGTCACCAATGGCCTGTCAAATCACATGACAGGCCTAAATTAAGGGACAAGGAAGAAGCCTTGATGTAGCTGTAAGGCTGGTTTTTAATTTATACTGGATTGGAATTAACTACTAGTGTGAGATAAAGATGTTCCTTAATATCTTAATATGATCATAGATCTGCCCATGGAATTGTCCAAAGATCCAGGCTGGTTAGAGCCCTCAGGTCAAGTGTGAAATTCAATAGCAGGAGAAATGGAAGCAATTTCCTAATTATGCCCTACTGGATCCAGCATGTTTAATACATTAATTATATTTAAAATCAAAGATGACCATCCAATAATTCTCAATTCCTTCTCATATTCAGCTGTAGAGTTAGAGTTTCACTCAGTCCTAGATAGGGTTTGTTACAGTAATTAATTTATTGATCAAACTAAGTAAAAAAAAAAGATATTGAACTTAATTCATGAAAAATTCCATCTTTTCATTTATCATTTCACCATTTATCATTATTTTGACTTATTGTAAATCAAACATCGTGGAAGCTATGAAAATGTCCCTCTCACACTGCCCTCTGCAGGGAGCATAATTGACTGACATCTCCAGCTGCCAGTCTCTGAATCTACCACCACATTCATGCCGACGTCATCCCCTGTCCTCTTCTTGGCCAGTTACTGAGCTTGGCAGGGATACTAAGGCAGGCCCATCTCTGTGAGACACAGGACTCCTTTAATGGGTAACTTACCCAAGCTTCTTGGAACTGCCCCGAAGAGGTTTATTCCAACCCAACATTCCTTCTTGGCTTCTCTCTTTCTTTCCTTCACTGAATTCAGATCTGCATCGTGGTCTGATGCCTCTACCAGAATTCTCCAGCTACCTCTCCATTTTCCCTGAGAGGAATTTTCTCCAATAAATTTCTTTTAGGTCAAACCCTATTTGGCAGCTGTTTCTCAAAGGACTACAACTAACACATTAGATCAACAAGATTTTTTTAATATGAAATGGTAACTTTTTGGATTGTCAGTAATGAGTTTTATGCCATTTCCTCATACTTTTTTTCCCTCACACTTTTTTTTGAAGTCCCTGTTCTTTGTATTTCTATTGAAACTTAATTTTTTGTCCCCATTATTGCCCTTGCTACATGATGGTGAGTTAGAATTGTACGTGTGAGAACTTCATGAAGGCAGGGGACTTATGCCTTTTTTCAGCACAACGCCTGGTTTATAATCAAAACTCAATAAATATTTTTGCAGTGAATGCCTAATTAAAAAATTTCTAAAGCAATTAAATAAACAAATTCATCTATCAGGGTATGTAAATCCTTAACATGTAAGATATGTCACATATTTAAATTATCCTTTAAATTTCTGGTTTTCTATTCAGTAACATATTAATAAAACCTAAGAAACAAACAAAACAAAACAAAAAGGTGCTTACCTAATGAAGACAGTTGAAAGTACTGGATACATTCAACAAATGTACCATATGAATAAGAAAAATGGAATGCCATAATTCATGGTCGAGAAAAGTTTATTTTAAATGTCAATTCTATTTGAAATACACTTAAGTGAAAGGATCCTAGGAGAAAAATAAGAAAAATCTTAGAGAGTAACGAAGGGGACTCTGAGCATTGACATAAAAATGAAAATTCAAGATTTATCTCATATGTCTGATTTAGAAAAGGTCACAGGCCAAGGTTACTTTGTCCACAGTGAATCACAGACTTCTGGGAGAGATGGCGATGGCAAGTCCTGGTGATGCAGCTAGTCAGTAATCGTGGATATTGGACAGGCTACATGTTAAAGTTTCATGTGGTACAGACATAACAGTGAGATAATGGGGAACATTCAGCAACTTGATCCAAAAAAACGAGAGCTAAAGGCTGGTTGGTAACAAGTTGACTGGCAACTCCTGGAAGAAAAGTAAGTTGGACGACTGAAACTGAACCCACAGCCCAGAGACTGGAAACCAGTGCTTCCACAACCAAGAGACCCGAGGCCAATATTTCCACATCCCAGAGACCCTGTGTAATTTGTTTGGCAGGGACTGAAGAAGATGGAATTCTTTGGGCGGAAGCCCGATGTCTGGTAGGATCTGGCCCCAGCACAGGACGTCCCACAGCTGGTGGGCTCACAGTAGGTCTCCTGATAGCCACCAAAGACAGAGGATCCCAGCTGGCAGGTGTTGGGAGAGTAGACTACATTGCTGGGGTAGAAAGAATCATAGGTGGAAACTGGGTATCCCAAGTAACCTCCAAGAGAGCGGGAGGAGAAGTTTCCAGGGCTGCAGTTGTAATGCATGTTGAGTTCTGGGTTCAGCTGAGTTGCAGGGAGGTTTGGTGAGTGTGTCTGTTACCTTCTACTGGACGCTTATATGTTCTAGCAATAGGTTAGTAGCATGTGTCCATTTTAATAAGAATGCTTAATTAGTCTCCAGGCAGAATGAAATACACTAACCTTCAAAGGCTTTTTTTTTTTTTTTTTGAAGGCAGACTTTTAAATGAAAGGATTTCATTAGTTTTTCAAAGCAATTTTTTTCATGAGTAAAGATGTCATCTGTCATTCAATTAGCTTGGGTACATGAATAAAATCGTATGGTAATTGTCCCCATACGATTGGTGTTTTCTTTATCCTATCCCTCAAGATATTGTATCGAATGGGTAACACAGTGAGAACTTTGCTCTGTTTAAATTTCTAAAAAAATACTTTGTAGTCTGGAGGGGATATTTATTTTATTCCAAGTTTAGGAATCCAGTTGAGAACAGAAAAACCCCCCACAATTCATAATATCTGTTTCATCTCCCAAATCTTGTGGACCTTATAGAGGAAATAACCCACTAAGAACTCTTAATTGGTAGAAAAGCTAAATGAGTGTCCTGCACATTCGGATTTTGGTTTTCTCACAGCACAAGTACCCAAGCTGCTTTTGTGTGTATAAGTTTTTGATTTAAGAATGAAGGGTCTGGGGGCACCTGGGTGGTTCAGTCAGTTAAGCGTCTGCCTTCAGCTCAGGTCATGATCTCAGAGTCCTGGAATCGAGCCCTGCATCGGGCTCTCTGCTCCTCAGGGAGTCTGCTTCTCCCTCTCCCTCTGTTTCTCCCTCTCCCTCTACAGCTCCCCCTGCTTCTGCTCTCTCGCTCGAGTGCTCTCTCCCAGAAAGAAAGAAAGAAAGAAAGAAAGAAAGAAAGAAAGAAAGAAAGAAAAGAATAAAGGGTCCAGGGGCTCCTGGGTGGTTCAGTCAGTTAAGCATCTGCCTTCGGCTCAGGTTATGATCTCGGGTCCTAGGATAGAGCCCTGTGTGAAGCTCCCTGCTTATGGTGAGTCTGCTTCTCCCTCTCCCACTGTCCCCCTCTCCCCCCCCACCCCTGCTCATGCTCTTGCTCTCTCTCAAATAAATAAAATCTTAAAACAAAACAAAACAAAAAGAATAAAGGGTCCAATATTTGCAGGAGTACTTTGAAGTAAAAATACTGAAGTCGAGGAATCCTTGCCCTGCAGTTGATTTGCTTTTTGATAGAAGTCACTGATAAATTATCAAACACTCTTCATCCCTATAAAGTTTAAGTAAATTTTTGGTAAGATCGATGCTGCTGAGAACAAAAGAATAAGCACTGCACATAAAAAAATGGGCCTTTGTTCTCTTAGTTTCCTTTCATAGGGTAGGAATTTTACTACAGAAGGTAGAGAAAATCACGAAATTAGGGAAGTGTCTACCCCATGCAGACTTCAAAGAAAGTCAAGTGTTGGAAGAATTCATAGTTATAAATGATCTTTATAAGTTGAAATAAGGGTGGGGGGATCAGAACAGATGATAATGTGAAATAAAGAATGAATGTGTTTGGGACCTGTGACACATGTATCAAGTGACATATATATTCTGCCTAGAAGACTAGTATCGTAAGTATTTTTCTAGACCCTCCCATCAAGTGCATCATTGACTACCACAAGTAGAGTAGTGCATGGGTGCAGGAAATGGCTTAAAATAACCTGTGGGAGTGGGCAAACCTCAAAGACAGCCATCTCCAAAAATTGATATGTTGTCCAAAGGAAATGAGCTGAGATTTATTCTAGAAAGAACTGAGATTACTAGGTGAAAGTTTTAAGGGAAGATTCAGCTAAAAATCTAAAACAAGCCACTTTTGTAGCTAATGAGATTTCCATCTTGAGGGCACTGGGAATATCTTGTCAGGATATTGCAAATGGGATTCCAGTCTGGTAGAGGACTGGAGATAATTGCTAAACTTCCAAATGGTAAACTTTACGGGTCTGAACATTTTGAGCAGACAAATTGGTTTTTGAGCATGTTTCATTGATCACTTAATATAGTTTGTCTTCTGTTTCTAAAATAAATGATTCTTATTTATTAGGATTTTTAATTATGAATAGCAAAAAGCATTCTGCTAGATCCCAAACCTTCCCATTTTGTTTGTGGATAAAGTATTGAACATCAAAACATCCACATAAGTATTTAACTCACCTAAATTGAATTTGCCCGCTTGCTTCAATGTTATCCACTCTTGTACCACAGCTATTTCTGTGGAAGAATAGTCTATGAGTCAGATATTAGGTAGGTTTTGGACATTCTTTTCTCAACAAAATGGAGGCTTTTGCACTCCAACACTTTTGTTCAGAAGTGGAAGGGAAATGCTTTAGTGTGAAAGGAACAAATCAAACGGTACAGAAGCCACAGCAAGATAAACCTTCTCAATCTCTCCTCTTCCTCAGGGTATCAATCTTCATTACCTTACTACACAGAGGTGGAATACAAGTCATAGAACCAGAAAAAATATGACCATTATTTTAGAAATTTTGTAATACTTGTCAGAAACACCTGAAAACAATTTAAGTCAAAGTGATGTATGTTGCTTTCTGAGGCAAGGAAGAATCTCCTTAAGATGGCTCCTCCGGTCCAATACTTCAAGGCAATTACCTTATAAACTTTCTTTAGAACAAGAACATTTTCCAGGTTCTGGGGAATTTTTTTAGTGATCCACACTGCCTCTGATTAGAGATAAAAAGACATGGGGCATTTTTGCCATGTTTTGTGATTTTTACTGCTTTTTCAGCATCTTAGATGAATCCCCTCTAACATTCCAAACTAATGTAAAGCAATTTTAATATTTGACTTATGCCGCAGTAAACACACTCACACAAAAGAAAGAAAAACTAAAGTCGACTCTTAGTCTGCATACAGTTTAAGCAGAAACATGGTAAATAAGGGAACCTCAGTTAATATTTCGCTGAAGCCATTCAAACTGAGATCTGATTAGAAAAAAAAATCCTCATACATCTTGCCATTACCACTGCTGCTTCCTGATGACACTATTCATTAAGTAAACTTGCTTGGCAACAATCAATGTGTGTTTTTGTTTAAAAGAAAGGACTATGAATAGATCAGTTAGTTAGCAACTTGGCTATCCAGATGGCAACAATTTTGAGGCAGATTGTGAAAGGGGTATCAATTATTTTTAATTAAGCCAGCTTTCCTCATCGCAGACACTGTCTACCTCTGAAGCAGGTCTCTGAGCGATCTGCGGGGTGACCTTTGGTAGAGGGAGATGACTAATAGCTTTGAAGATTCAACACTATTTACCTGAATTCCAAGGCACATGCATTACTGCACTTTCCAGTTGTAAAACCACAAACACTACATATGTTTGATTATGACGATCTTTTCAATTCAGTTCAAAGCAGAAGGTAATCTGTTTTTATGCGTCACGTGGATGGCACACCCAATGATCAGGGTATATAAATGCCCCAGTCCACGAAGTGGCATTCAAACTCAGAATCTTCTCATTGCACAGCACATCTCCTGTCACCATGTCTCACAACTGCTGCTCTGGAAATTTCTCCTCCCAGTCCCTTGGGGAATACTTGAGCTACCCAGGATCCTTCTATGGTTCATCCTACCCCAGCAACCTGTTCTGCAGCACTAACCTCCGCTCGCCCAGCACCTGCCAGCTGGGTTCCTCCCTCTACAGTGGCTGCCAGGAGAACTTCTGTGAGCCCACCAGCTGCCGGACGTCCTACCTGGTATCCAGACCTTGCCAGACATCCTGCTTCCCCTCGAGGACCTCCACGTTCTTCAGTCCCTGCCAGACGACTCTCACTGAGTCGCTGGGCTTTGGCTCCAGCGGCCTTCAATCTTTTGGTTGTGGCTCTCCCTCTCTGGGCTTTGGACTGGGTGGTTTCCAATCAGTGGGCTGTGGTCCCAGTGCTTTTTCATCTCTGGGTTGTAGATCCAGCTTTTATCGTCCACTCCGCTTCTCTTCTAGAAGCTGCCAGTCTGCTTTCTACCAACCAACCTGGGGATCTGGCTTTTACTAATCTTATGTTTGAACATAATACCTACTGTGTCTAGCAATTTACCACAATACCAACTATGTCAGGATCCATGGTATCTGTTGATCTCTGTCCTATCATTAGCTTACAAATTTGACTTGTACTGTTAGCTACTATGGTTTAGAAATAATTTGAATTCCGGTAATTGGAAAATACATTCACTGAAGAAAGATGCCGAAACAGCTTTCTTATAGTTATATAGAGATGTAATATTGAAACATATTTCTTTCTTAATATCTTTCTTACTATCTCCTGGTTATTTCTCCTAGTGCATTTGTTTCAAATTTTACAAAATGGAAAAATGTAAGTTTAAATAAAAATATGTTACATGACATTCACATATATGTTTTCATATTATTTGTTTGCTCTGTGTCTTCAAAACTATTTCTAAATATCTGACTGGATATTTCTGTATTTGTATTTATCATTCAAAAATTTTTTACAAAAGGGGCACCTGGGTGGCTCGGTCAGTAGAGCTTCTAGCTCTTGGTTTCGGTTCTGGTCATGATCTCAGGGTTGTGGGATTGAGCCCCATGTTGGGCTCTGTGCTCAGCACATAGCTGGCTTCTCCCTCTCCCTCTGCTCTCCCTACTCGTGCTCTCTCTCTAAAATATATACTTTAAAAAATAAAATCATCAATTGTCCTTTTGGTTTGAAAGAAATCATTTTATCTTTAATATCTACTCCATACCTTCATATGATAAAACCTAGAAAAACACTTTTAAGACTATGAACCATTGTGGCCCTTTGTTCTGTATGGGGTTAGAAATTTCTATGTTTTTATATAAAATAATTACAAATTGTAATGGATATTAAATACACAACATAATTTTGGAAAGGAGTCTACTCTCATAAAATATACCCTAAAGCGCCTGCAAAAGTGGAGTGAAGCTCTCCAGTAGGAAGTTAGACGTTAGTGAGTTAGACTTGGTGAGGGTTCCCGTCACCCCACTCAACTGACATAAGAAATCAAGTCCCAAGTGTTGAATCATCACGTGGTACACCTGAAACCAATATAACACTGTATGTTGCCTACACTGGAATTAAAATAAAAACTCAATAATAATAATAATAATATAAAAAAGAATTCAAGTCTCTAAATGAAATATCTAACACATTCCAACATTTATTAGTAAGCAGGCCCAATATAGTCAGTCCTGTAGGTTTGATGAAATCCCTACTTGCTCCAGCTTTTTGGTTGTTTGGTTAATAACACTTGTTTGAAAACAACAACAAAACAAGACTCAAGACCAATGCAAATATTCTATTGTTATCGCATTCAGCTAAATATCCAGGCAGCTGATAACCCGGGAATCAGCAGTTCTGCCCCAGACTTTTATCCACTAAGTCAAGGACAACATTACTAAGGGCACGGATGACTAGATTCTTACCCACAGGGAAACCATACGTCTTGGTTCATTCTGTTTGTCTCAGTATCCAGTCACATTTGGTGACAGTCTTAGATTTTTTTTCCTACTTTTTATTTATAATGAATGATAATTGAATTAACATAAGTGAGATTGGTTTGGGACCCTTCCACTTTGGTCATGCTTGTAGCTCGTGGAGTATAAGATGCATGTAGAGTGAGCGGTGGTTTTACTTTAACCAACGTTAAATCTGGAAGAAAAGTCTTCTAACCTTCCTTTGTTCGTACTTTTTTGAGTAATATAGAACTATCGCTTTGCTTTCAAAGACAGTGTGCAGAGGGATCACTGAAAGACAAATTACACTCAGATACAAGCGGTAGGACTGTTCACACATTCAAATCCTGGCGATGGGTCATTTGTTTTTCTAACCTAGCCATAAGTACTGCTATGGCTCTTTCCTTAGGCCCCAGCATGCAATAATATACACCAAGTTACCAGTAGGTGGAGATAGTGAGAAATTTGAGAATTACTGGTGGGTTGTGGATGGAAATATGAGCCTTAAACTGAGGCTGCCACACAGCATATAAAGAATAATTTACATGCTTGCTGGGGTGGCTTGACCATATATTATATTGTTTAAATCTGCAACTATTGGTTTTGTCCGGGAACATCTTTCTTCTTTAAACTTTGCAAAAAAAATATTTTTAGGAGCAATGAGCTAAAATTGAAAGTTCTTTTTCAATGAAAAAAGTGAATACAGAATTTCTATTCCTAAAGTAAGTTGATCGTGAATATTTAATTTGTACAATAATTTGATGCCATTTATTATCCACCATGGGGATAATTAATTGATGCCATTTATTATCTACCATGGGGATAATAAAAAGTCACTGACCACATGAAAAGTTAGAGACAATTTTGCTGAAGAAACATCAACAACTCCTTCAAAAGAACGTGGAAGTGTTTTTTGAGGGTGTGTGTGTGTGTGTGTATGTGTGTATTTATTTATTTATTTATTTATTTATTTATTTATTTATTTATGTAAGTGAGTACTTAAGTAATCTTTACAGCCAATGCAGGGCTCAAACTCGCGACCTGGACATCAAGAGTCGCACACTCTTTCGACTGAGCCAGCCACACTCCTGGAAAGTAGAAGTTCTTTTAAGAGGATTGTGATGAAAAAAAAAAAAGATGATTGTGATGAGAGAAAAACTCTCTAAAGGCCTGATGTACAAAGGAAACCATTTTAGCCTTCTTTCTAAGTCAGCATGACCCTACAGAAACTTTGTTCAAGCCAGAGGTCTGATTTATGGCCCACCACGCATGCGTTGTTCATCTGCATTAAGGACAAGTACTAAAGGAAAACCATTTTGTCCTTGAGATAGCGATCAGATCAGTGCTCCTACTCCCTGAATTCCTTGATGTTCAAATGTGGGATTTCCGCCTATATGCTCATTCACAATTTTTTGAGCTTTTCCAAGATGTAGAAAAGTATATTATCCTGTAAAGACTGTTCGTTCTCTGGAGCACTTTCATTCTCCTGAAGATCCTGTTTCCTGGGCAGCTGTCCTAACTGGGGCCCAAATAAGACTATTTTCTTTCTGTATTTGAGTTCTCTTTCTGTTAAATTTGTGTCACCAGTTGCTTCCAAAGATGATGAGTTATCATTAGCAATTGCAAAAGGTGTGTTAATAAATCCCTGTGATGCATACGCTTTCATCGAGGTCAAATAACTATTCCAAATGATTTTCATTCATGATAAACCCTAAGTTTTCCTGTGTGTGCAGAACAACACACACACCAAAGCAATAGCTGTTGATGTGTTCTTCTGTTAGCAGTAGGAAAAGTTCACCAAGGATTAGATGAAGGCAGTTTTATGTCCGTATTGTCAAATGTTTCCCATAGAAAATGAACTAATTCTAATAATGGTTTGATTTCTTCATCCATCTGAAGGGGAGCAAAATCTGCCACCTCCAAATATGCCACCTTGTCTTGTCAATTATTTTAAGTTGGTTATTTTTAAGAAAATGCAGACCCAAAAGAAGATCTGAAAATTGAGTAGAAGTTACCCTTTTGTGAGAGACATTTGTATTCATAAGAGAAACTTGTTTGTAAGGGTGTCTCCTACCCTGTGCCAGGAAAAGGGGAGACTCAACAGTCTGGAAACTCTTGTCAGAGAGAAGGTGAGGACCTCAATCTGCATAACAACATCAACCTTGTTTACTGAGATTTTCCTGGTCACCTCCATAACTGACTCCATACCCCCAATGTCTTCCTTTGTCTTCAGCTGAAGATGGTATTTAAGGGGGTGGTGTTGGCCATTTCAAGGGGTTACTTCCCTCTTGGAGTTATACAAGTTATGAAACTTTTGTTTTACTCCTGTTCATCTGTTTTAAATCAGTTTAATTATTAGACCAGCCAAAGAACCTCAAGGGTAGAAGTAAAATGTTCTTCTCCCCAGCACAGTACAAAGAATCCACGTAAAGTTCATAATGCTCTATTTGACGATGTTCATGTAAAGTTATTTAAAAAGGTCAACATTGAAGATAAAATAATTAGTTGCCTCAGTAATAATAAAAAATGCAAATCTGGTAAAGGACAGCATCTTGGTAAAGACAAGTAAGATTCCTATGGAGAAAAAATAACAATTGTAAGTATTGTAAACAAATAATTCATAATTGTATCCAAACAAACTGGAATATTCTGCTACTGAAAGTTGGGGCAGTAGTTTTAAAACTTTAAAAGCAGTCATGTGTACACCCACAGTAGATTAGTTTGGCAATCAATGCTTTTCCTTTTTCCTTACCTCATCGATCACCTCTGTTGTGTTATTATCCTCGTGCCTTTGTGTTGTGGGTTTTTAAGCTGTTAGTATGCTATTTTACATAACAAAGCACACACAAGAAATTTTCTTCTGTTTCTTGAGGGTAGGGCTACTATTCTGCCAAGCTAGATTCTAAATCTTCCCCTCCCCCTCCAGCCCCCCACACCTATGTTACTTATGAGCAAACAGTACTCCTTTTCTCTACTCAAGGACTTGCCTTTGATTTTACTCAGACTGCTTCCACTCCTTCAACCTTACTCACCAATATGGGAATCCAGTTTACAGTTTCTGGGAGATGTCACAAGATTTTGGCAATTTTACTTTTTTTTTTTTTTTTTTTTAATTTTCATAGAAAAGCTTCTAGGAGCAGCAGTGTTTGTGTTGGGGAATTTGAAAGGAAATTAAGAAATCTGTCAAGTTACTTAAGAATCATCTTTATTTTTTCATTTGTTTCATTTTTTAAACTTTTAACAAGAAGCTGATCATCTCCAATTTTTGGCTGCTGGTATTGAACTTGAATATACCAAGTGAGATGTGAGAGGGCTTTTTAAAAAATATATATTTTTGTTCATAGTGTTAGGTATTGAGGAAGGAAACATCATGATGTGACACTAATAATAATAATTAACATGAAGAATATAGGGTTTGTCACAACACTCCGAATTTCCAGGGATCTCTTCCTGAGAGGCAATCAAATATTTCTCTCTCGGTCTTTTATTAGGTATTATAGTTAATATAAATACTTTCAAATGAAATTAGCTCACCCTTCCTTCGCGCTTTTCTCCAAAACTCTAAATTTGTTTTCATTTCTACTCTTTGTTCTGGATGCAATTCATGAGGCTAATGAAAGGAGATCCCATAGGAGTTGAAGCCTATTCATATAAAGGAATTTCTGTAGTACCAGAGGTACTCAGGTACTCTTTGGTTAAACAGAGTTGCATATTAAAAAAATAAAATAAAATCCAGAAAGAACAATAAAAGATGGATTCAAGAGGTCAGATTCTACAAGATCTTTGATTTATAGACTTTGGCAAGCTTCTAATCCTTTTGAGTTTTTATTCCCTTATGTCTGGAAAGGTCTATAGGACATAATGTTTATCTTTCTCACAGGGATGTTTGAGCATTAAATGAAAGTGGTATATCTGACTCCGTTTGCGCTCTCCCCTACGTCGTCATTCTCTCGGTGGATCCCAGGCACAGCTACAGTCAACAATTTCACGCAGACCTCAACTCTCTTTGTGCAGACAGTTTCTCTTCCCAAACACAACATTTCTTTCACTCTCTGCCTGAGCTTCTCTGAGGTCACAGGCAGGAAAACAAACGGAGCCCATGTGAATCCTCATTTGCACACTGAAGGGAGTTCCAGGAAGTTAGCTTACATCTGGGACAACACTGAACCAATGAGAGACATGGAAGCTGATGGATAAATGCTTCCATTTGTTGACCAGATCCTGGGGTAAATAATTCCAAGAGTCATTCTATAAGTTCCTAAAAAGGCCCAGAAGGATTGGGTTCCCATTGCCCACTGTAATATTAACTAAAAAATACATCCTTTTATGAGATTTTCCTTTCTGATTTTTCTAAACTTCCATGGTCTCCCAAACCAGCTCCCTGGGATCTTATACCAAGTAAACTACCTGCACCCAAGTTCTTGACTTCAGCTCTATTTTGGGGAGATGGGGATTGAGGCTAGGACTAATAAACGTAAATGTTCAACACTGCTCAGGTGTGTTGCTCTTAGCTTGAAAGGCTGAACCTTGGAGAAACATGAGGAGGTTATTCACACTTCCTTAACCCAGTTACTCCCCCATCTAAGATCATTTCAAAACTCACATATGTTTATAGGTAAGGCTCAGGAACACATCACCTATGGCAGGCAGGGATCACGGCACTTAGGCTAACCAACAAAGAGCATCTATAGATCATCTGTTTTCTGCTGAAAATCCACACTCAGAGACTGGACTTTGAGGTACATGTCTATTGATGTATAACCTCACCTTGTCAATTATATTCTTGTTGTCTGCATTTCTAGTTTATGTACCAGTTTCTTTGCTTTCCTTTATCAGCAAAAATTCATGATCCTTATTCTCAGGCAAGTGTCACTGACATTGAGACATGCAAAATATGGACCTCCAGGAAATGAATACTCCCAGCAGAAAACATAGCCAATGTCAAAAGAAATTTGCTCAAATCTATCACATTGTATGTGCCCAAACCCAGTCTCAGAGTCATACTGATCTTTATCAAAATCTCCCAAGTCCATAAAATACAAAAACTACAGGCAAATAATAATAATAAAAAGAAGATGAACAATATATTTGAATGCCAGATTACAAATATTTATTAGATTATAATTTTCCTTTTCAATTGCTTTTCAATGAAAATCCAATATCATGTATTCTACCAATAGTACAGAATTTAAGACTTCATTTGAGATTACTCATTAAGTTCAGTCAGACAAAACTTGGGGCTACAAGAAACTGATGATAAGGAATAAAAGAATAGTAGTAATTGGTGGAAATGAAAATGATGGCTGCACTGAGTAGAGACTTTGACATCAATACTCAAAGACATCTGGACCCTCAGCAAGTTGAACTATAGAAGCTAGATCCACAGGGAGGCCTGTAACACAATGACTGGCAGCTCCTAGTGGTGAAGTAGGTTGGGTGGCAGAATCTGGATCCATAGCTCAGGGAAGGGAAGCCATGGACTCTAAAACTGAGGGGTCTGATGCCCAGGGATCCACAACCCAGGGAGTAGCAGCTTCTGGATCCGTAGCCCAGGGAACGGCAGCTGCTGGACCCAATGCCCACAGACCCAGGGTAAGCAGTCCAGCAGGGACTGCAGAGCGTGGAGGTCCTTGGGCGGTAGCAGGACGTCTGGCAGGGGCTGGACACCACACAGGATGTCTGGCAGCTGGTGGGCTCACAGCAGGTCTCCTGACAGCCACTGGAGAGGGAGGAGCCCAGCTGGCAGGTGCGGTAGACCAGGTTGCTGGGGTAAGAGCAGCAGGAGGAGCCTGGGTAGCGCAAGTAGCCCCCAAGGGAGCGGGAGGAGAAGTTTCCAGAGCAGCAGCTGTAGGACATGTTGGCAGGAGATGTGAATTCAGCTGAGTTACAGTGAGAAGATTCTCTGTTTGAATTTCATCTCTGGACCGGGGTGTTTATATACTCTCAGCCATGGGTGTGGTGACCTACACGGTCATCCTTTACATATTCGTGTGCCCTCATTGACGTATGTGTAACTCAGTAATCTCTGTAATTGCAGTTGACTAGTTTCCCGTATCTTGTATTTATGGATGCTATAATTTTGGTGTTACAGCCAAAGCTAGTGAACTGCTCCTATGTCAGAAATACCGTCACTGTTTGACATTAATGTTCATGTCATCTCAGCCAGGAAAGCCCTTCCTTTCCTTTTGCCATAAACTTCAGGTGTTTTATTCCTGGCAATAATAGGCATATACTTTTCTTAAATGGCAGGAAATGAGATATAACTATTTTTCTGCTTTGTCAATTGATTAGAGGTATATTTTTGGCTTTAATAGGAACAGACTAAATACTGACCTTACTTGTCACCATGTTTTCTCATTTTCCAAAATTATTGTCCATCTACATCCACATTCTATTACACAGTATGTCTCAGATGCAATGGAAGGGGGGGGGAATGTCAGCCAATACAAATTATATATCATTGATGGTTAAAGCCAGAGAGAAACCTGGACATTTATTTGGAGACATGGTTACAGTGAAGGACAGAACCAAGGCAGAGTCACAAGTGCAGATCAATAGGGGTCTTAGGAAGAAAACCAAAGAGCTAAGCAGTATTGAAATGAGGGAAGAAATAAGTGGGTTTTAGGTTCAGTGTGTCTGATATGAGGCCTATAATCCTAACAGATTCTCATTCATATGCATATCAACCCTGAGACTTTCCTTCTCAGATCTTCAACTGCAGGAGGCTGAGTTGACCAAGGGCCCCATGTGCTACAGGGCAGCAGATACTAGATAAGCTCTGTCCGGGGACACAGGGGACTTCTCTGATGCCCAATGACTGAGGATTCCCCAATAGCCTCGGGGAGTTATGCCTAGTCTGTGTGGCTGCCTCAGGCACTGTGGTCAGACTTGTACCGGGTCTAAGAGCTCTCCTCACCTTCTTCACCCCTTCCTCCAATTCTCTCACAGACATTTCCCAAATGTAATCCTTGAGCTTTTCATTCCATCTCGGTGTCAAGCCAGCTCTACTCATGCCTTTCATCAATTTTGGTAAATTCTCAACCATAGTCTCTTCAAATATTGTTGCTCCCTTTTTCTGAGATTCTAATTATAAGCAAAATATACTATTAAACTCTGTTACATATGCTTCATACTCTTTTCTTTGTTTTCATTCATTTTATCTCTTTATACTTACTTTGGGAATTTCTTCCTATCCTATCTCCCAATTCATTAATTGTCTGTTCAGCTTTGTTTCATCTCCTGATAAAACACATCAATTAAGTTTTACAGATCAGTTAGTATATCGTAAATTTCCAAAATTTCAATGAGGTTCTGTTGCATGGCTTTTAGTTTTCTGCCAAAATTCTCAATCCTATCGTTACTTCTTTAAATATAATTATTCCTTGATAATATCTTCCTATTTCCTAATGTTAAATTCTTCACATAGGTATCTTAAAGTCTGATTTTGGCACGTGGACTGTGTATTTCAGATTCCATTTTCTGGTGTTCTCTTTTGTTTCAGTCTTTTCTTCTCATATTCCTACTATATTTTGGGAGTAGTATATATATGAAATATATACACACACATCCCAGAATGATTGACCTTCCTCTAGAAAGAATTTACTTATGTTTCAGGCAGGCTGCTAGGATAAGGTCACCAACATCCTAGATCATTTTAGTCCAATCAGGGATTGAGATAATTCAAACCCGGGCTTCAGTCCTTATGAAGAGCTGTTTATTAGCACTTCAATTTTACTTCTAGGAATTGGTTCTCTAAGGTCTGGGATATTTGCTATGATCTCAACTCCAATAGACGCTGAATTCCAATTTTATTTCTTAAGCCCAGTGAGTTTATGGAATTCTCTTAGCCTCTCGGTCACTACTTTCAAAATCAACATATAATTTTAAGAGAATAGCAACTCCAGATGTAGGCTTATTTCTTTTGACTTCAGCCCTGACCCATATAGTATCCTTGGGACTCTAGAATACTTAGGTATTTCTCTGAAGTTTTCAAACAGAGATGATGATGATGATGATGATGATGATGATGATGATGATGATGTATTTTCACCAGATTTTCTATTCTCATTGAAAAGAAGGGTTCAATGTTTAAAGCAATGTTAACTTGCTAATTTTACGTAATTTTGAAATATTTACTTATTTTTAAAATACATAGGAATGATTCAAATAAGTGAGGAGCTACAGTGAAGGTGGCCATTTAAAAATCCTGTTAGAGTAGTTTCCCTGGTAGTAGATGACACCTACCAAATTTCAGGAAATTCAAATGTTACAATTGTGGGTATGCAGCCTTTCTTTCCAACCCTGTCTCTCATTTCCATAGCATATATACTTTACATTGTGCCACAATATGGCCTGAATTCAACGCTTGCCTTCACACTTTTCTGATTTTCTTATCCCATTTTATCCTTCCAGATTTTATCTTATTCCTTTCCATATTTATTGTATCTCTGCTTTTCTAGTGACACTTCATTTCCAACAGAAGTCGTCACACCCTGCCTACATCCCCTGGGTAATCATCTGTAAATTCTAAAGTGTACTGATTACTAGGGTTATCTATAAAACTCTGCCCAAGGACTTTTTCACTCCACAAGGGCTTGCTGAGCCCTCTGTGGGGAATTCTCCACCAGGATTGAATTTCAGTTGTCTGCAGTGGTGCCTGGCTTAGTAATGAAGCCCGCATTTCCTTCCTCCTACTGTCTGTCACATTTCCCACTACCCTGCAGGTAATTGTTGGTCTCCCCTCCCAAGTAAACAACTTGCATTTGAACTCATGTTCTCAACCATTGTTTTTGGATAATTTATAGAAAAAAATACATACTTGGAAACCTCCTTGATATGCTTATTGAAAAATCTTCAATATTTCTCCACCTTATAAAATTTAAATGAAATGATCCCTAGAGAGAAATACCAAGCATATATTACAGAGAGAAATGTGCTTTAATATTTCATGTAGCACATTTAAGAAAAGCATCCATGATGTCTTTGTCCAACGAATATATTTTCAAGAATAGAGAATTTGAAAGTCTCCTAATCGAAGTTGGATAATAACAACGCATCTTGTGGTTATAAATAATAACACATAGATTTAGAATCTTTAAATGAAAAGTATTGACTTTTTCTTATTGAATGTCTAACCTAGATAATTAGTAAAAGGTAAATCTCCAGCCTGTTAGTGACTGGTAATTTGAAGAAGAGCAGCAGGTGGGTGCCCAAAGTTGCAACTTTCAACTATGGATGAGATTCTGTTGGAAACATGCCTCAAATATCAAGACCATTTTGTTCATAGCCTAGTGATGGGACTCTGCAATCAAAAGACCAGAAGCCACTGGATGCACATCCCAGAGTAATCAATTTTATGTGAAATATCTCAATTTTTAATTGTTAATAAATAAATCAGTTCAGAAAATGGTGGAGGTCCATGTTATATAGAACAAACAAGATAATCACTGGGTCTAAGGTTAGGGAATTAGTCCACAGGTGGGGAATTGACAAATCCTTTTGAAATTTATATTAATATAGATGAAGGTTTAGAAATTTAGAGGCAAAGGGGAGAGAAAAACACCTCTTCTCGGAAGAATGATCCTTGAACAAGGACCCTGGAGTCATTGAAAACAAATTCACTAAATTTCGTGCTTTACCAAATAAATCTATGCTCCCCTTTTAACCCGTAAGTTTTACCTTCAAGATTATTTTATTTTTTCCAGCTTTATTGAAGTATAAATGACAAATAAGTTATATGTATTTAAGGTATTCAATGTTATGTTTAGATACAAGTCTACATTGTGAAATGATTATCAAAATCAAACTAATAAAATAGTCACCATTTCACATGGTTACAATTCTTGCACATGTGGTTAAAACATTTAAGATGATCTTTCTTAGCAAATTTTAAGTATGCGAAAGTGGTATTAATAGTTTTACCAACTACAGCTACCATGTTGTACGTTAGAACCCCAGAATTTATTCATCCCATATAACTGAAATCTTCTCTGACCAACACTATTTTAAAGAATTGTGTTCAAAAACAGAAAAATTGGGGAAGTCATAGTGTCCAATATAGTGTATCAATAGGAATCAATAGGACACTTTACCTACTTGCCGAGGCACAAAGCAAGGAGAAATTCTGGTTTTGAAGAACAGAAAATCAAGGACTCACAAAGCAGCTACTTGAATTGGGTTCATTTACATCTTTCCTCAGTTCTCTTCCTTCTAGAAGGTTTACAGTATGTTACTTTTAAAACTGCTATACATTTTATTGAAAAAATTCAATACTTTTAACATTATTGCTATGAGTTTATTATAGTTTTATTAGTAAAATAAAATTTTGCCATCAACTATGATAGTACATTATCCTGGGCCTAGAATATCATTTAACTGATTTTAACTAATTAGTTTATTTACTTATTTATGAATTTATTATTTATTTACTTTTGGAGAGAGAACGAGAGGGAGAGTGGGTGGGAGTTGGGGCAGAGAGGGGGGGGAGGGAGAGAGAGAATTTTAAGCAGTCTCTATGCCTAGGGTGGAGCCTGACATGGGGCTCGATCCCACGACCCAGAGGTCATCACCTGAGCTGAAACCAAGAGTTGGACACTTAACCAACTGAGCCACCCTGGCACCCCTATTTTATTTATTTTTTTAACTCATTTTATTTTAACATTGAACTTAGAAAGCAGCCGGTTATACTCTTAGAATATGATGAATTAGCAAACTTCAAAAAAATTGTGAATCTATAGTTACGCAATGCCAAAAAATAACAAAACAAGAAAAATAGAGAAAACCAAACTTAGAGAAAAAAACAAGAATGAAAAATGGTAGGGGGACAGATAGAGTTGGGGAGAGAGAAAAAGAAAGAGAGAGGGGGAGTGAGAGAGAGAGAGATTCATGTACCCCCCAGAGAAAAAGGGACCCAGACAAGAAACATTTAGGCAGGAAAACTCAGGGTGGTACCAGGCTATGCAAGTGCCAGAAAATCATTCAAAACCTGTGTAGTGAAAAGCTAAGATATTCTAAGAGGTTAGACGCCCTGGATATTTATAAATGTAGATGATAAAATGGATAATACATCAACTTTCATAAAGTATACTAAATTTGAAAGGTTCTAATTCTAAAGACATTAGGATGGAACAGATCATCATTTAAGAGCACACTAGAAAAAAGGCTGAAATCTCTGAAGCTTTCTCTGTTCCTCTTTTAGCTATTCCCTGCCCTCAATAGGCTAGTGTTTTCCTCTTGACTGCCTAGAGATAGGCCTAGATTGATCTTCTTTAGGATTGTTTCAACGAGCCCTTGTGTTGTCACCTTATCTTTAGATATGTGACAAGATGTCTGTCAGTGTCTAGCCATCTGTCTTTGTTTCATCTATGTTTGGTCTCTCTTCATTGGACAAGAGACACACTGGGTAACCACTACTTGACACATTCCTTCTCTATTGCTGGCATAACAAATTACCAACAAGTAATTCTGGAGCATGTGGCGTATGATGACAAGGTGGATCATTCTTGGAAGGTTCTATCCAGGTGGACAATGTGCCTCTGATCCATTGTACCAGGAAAAAAAAATGATGTGGTCTCATTCCCCACTCTTAGGAGAAAAGCATCCACCAGGAAAACCAGATGTTGAAACGCAGGAAACAGATGCAGGTAGCATAAGCCCCAGGAGAAGCTGTCCTGGCTGTGGTGCTTTCCTCATCATGATGGGATGAACATTAACGTCAAACACTCATGGCATTTCTGACGTAGGAGCAGTTCACTAGCTTTGGCTATAACACCAAAATTAGAGCACCCGTAAATCCAAATGCGGGAAACTAGTCAACTGCAATTACAAAGGAGATTATTGAGTTACACATACGCAAAAGAACAGATCTGACATAGGAACCATGCATGATTCTGCAGCGTGCCACACCCGTGGCTGGGAGTGTATAAACACCCCAGTCCAGAGATGAAATTCAAACAGAGAATCTTCTCACTGTAACTCAGCAGAATTCACATCTCCTGCCAACATGTCCTACAGCTGCTGCTCTGGAAACTTCTCCTCCCGCTCCCTTGGGGGCTACTTGCGCTACCCAGGCTCCTCCTGCTGCTCTTACCCCAGCAACCTGGTCTACCGCACCTGCCAGCTGGGCTCCTCCCTCTCCAGTGGCTGTCAGGAGACCTGCTGTGAGCCCACCAGCTGCCAGACATCCTGTGTGGTGTCCAGCCCCTGCCAGACGTCCTGCTACCGCCCAAGGACCTCCACGCTCTGCAGTCCCTGCTGGACTGCTTACCCTGGGTCTGTGGGCATTGGGTCCAGAAGCTGCCGTTCCCTGGGCTACGGATCCAGAAACTGCTACTCCCTGGGCTGTGGATCCCAGGGCTTCAGACCCCTGGGTTTTAGAGTCCATGGTTACCCTTCTCTAAGCTATGGATCCAGTTTCTATCTCCCAATCTATTTTCCTTTCAGGAGTTTCCATTCGTCTTGTTACTGGCCACACTATAGATCTGGCTGCTACTGACTGGCATGTTGAAGAGTGAAATCCATTTAAGAAATGCAGATTCTGTCCTGAGATTATGTATTATCTTAATTTCTTCCATTAAAAAGCATCTAATATTCCCTGATCTCCAGTAACTTTACCTCGCCAGCCTTCAAACACTGGCTGATAGAAGAACTTTGTCAAACTATAAGATTAATGAGTAATTCAAATTCCATTGTTGATAAAATTCATGGTTTGCGTTTCTCCCAACAATAGATGAAAAGTCAAATGATTTTATTTTAATAAAATCTTTATTCTGCTATCTAAATATGTTGTTAATATTGTTATTTATTAGTAATATGTCAACTAGGATTTGTGTTATCAATGCTTTTGTTAATGGGTTTTGGAAAACTCAGATTTTACTGGCCGTGTACTAATTTTGGTTGGTTTTGGGTATTTCCCGCTGTTTAAGTAGTTCCTTGGATGCCCACAGTTTCTAGGCACAGCCTTTTTCTCAATGAAATCTCAAGAGATTTGAATATCTTGTTCACACAATGAATATAGACTATGCATACAAAGACGTAATAAAGACATTATGTACCAGAGAAATTTGAGGAGTGTAGGAACAAAGTTTAGATTTACATGATGAGGCCTGTGCTTGCAGGTTATTCGAATGGAAGACTAGTGTGTGGGTGTAACATTTTAGAAAAAGAACACCTATGAGCTTTTGCTAATCACAGTGAAGCGATGCCACATATTTTTTTTTTTAATTGACTAAATCCCTGTACTCCAATCACTATTTTCAATCTGTTCAAATTATCCCCATTTGTATAAGAACAACTTAGATGGGAACAAACTTAGCTGGTGAGGAACTCGGCTCAGCAGGTGTAAAGTTGCACCTGGGTTCTTTGCCAACACATACACTGAGTCTGACTAAATGAGAATCTAATCTAAACAAGAAACCTTTAATTTCATTAAAAATGACTCTTTCCGCTGTATATTGAAATAAAATTGTATGTCCTTTATTTACCCCATTCTTCTCTCCTACAACCAAGGGTTATAAATGTAAGGTACTAACATGTAACATAGAAACTAACCATGTAGTAGATAATACAGATACTGTAACATACTAACATAGCATGATAACAACTGGAGATGTGATATTAATATAGAACAAGCAGTGTTTAAATATTTTCCCTAGTTTTTATTTTATAAGGTCCTCAAACATCTCTGAAATTAGGAAATGGAATGCAGAGTACTCAAAGCTTGGAAAAAACCCAGTCTTCTAAGTTTATATTGGTATATCTCACCATGCTTTCTTTATTTCCTCCTTAACTACTGACCTAATAAGATATGAAATATAAAAGGAGTGGTAGGGGCCAGTAATTCAATCTACTTACTCCACAGAGGTGGAAACTGAAAGATAGAAGAGACAAATAGAACTTTACAAGATTACACAGCAAGTTATTATAGCGTTATCAGTAGAATTGCTTTATTCTGTGCATCCTCACCAATCCTCTCTCTTCCCTCATAAGCTCCTTCTCTTCCTCATCTTTTGTTGCCTCCTCTTCCTCCTCCTCCACGATGTTTAGAAAATAGTCACGATACAACATAGCTAGAGGAAAACATAAAGGAATAATGAAAGAAGATTTGGGGAAAAATTTCATCAGCCATTGTGTTATAAAATTTAAAATAGTAAACTCCTCTGTAAACAGTCCTGCTCATGAATTTTAATTATCCAAGTTGGTCTCATGCCCATTATCTTCAACCAAGAGAAAGAATCCAATTTTGACCCCAAAACATAAGCAATGGCAGAGCAGTCATGAGAAGCAGCTGGAGTTTTTTGGCCAAGCCGTTAATGTCTCCAGATTTTAGATGTCGGAGTGGAAAATTTTCTGGCTTTCAGAAATATACCAGTGCCTTAGTTTTTCTATTATTGCTCAAACAAATTACATCAAAATCAGTGGTTGAAACAATACGAATTTATTATCTTACAGTTCTATAGGTCAAAAGTCAGATACAGTCTCATTGGGCTAAAATCAACATGCTGGCAGGGCTATATTACTTTTCAGAGGCTCTAGGGGAAAACGTACTTTCTTGCATTTTTTAGTTCTGAAGGCCAACTGTATTTCTTAGCCCAAGCTCCCCTTTCTTCATCGTCAGAGCCAGCAATGGTGGGTCAAGTCGATCTTACTCTATATCACTCTGACCTACTCTTCTGCCTCTTTTTAAGGATGCTTAAGATTATGTTGTGTCTACCTGCTAATCTTCCTATTTTAAGGTCAACTGATTAGCAATTTTAATTCCATGTGCTACTTTAATAACCCTTTCTACATATTCATAAACTCTGAGGTTTAGGATATGGCTATGTTTGAGGCACCTTTATTCCGCCTACCAGACAAGTAAACAAGCAAATTTACTAAAAAAACAAACAAACAAAAAAACCAAGCCAAACCAGACAAAAAAAACCCTCATAAATTTCCCAGAGCATAGACTCTTTTCTTTCTCTATTTCAGTAGAGTATAGTGAATTGTAATCTTATAGTTTTCACCAAATTAATCCCACTCCACACAACGAGCAGGAGACCAGCTGGCACTTGTCTGGTTTCCTCCTGCCGAATTGTTTGACAGATGCCTAACACCTCGGATTTTGAACCTAGGAGGTTACATCCCAAGCTTCTGCCACCCCACAGCTATAGTTCCAGAAGCTGCTGATCATCTGTCTGCCAACTGGTTCCCAATTCTGACTTCCAAGAATAAATGTAACCATTTTCCCAGGAAATACTCCAATGAATCATTCCTAGGCGCTTGATCTCAACAATTTCTATTTATCAATGTTTATCTCATTAGTGATTACAAAAAGCAGCTTTCTCCTCCCCAACTCCCTCCCTTCGTGTTTGTTTTTTTCTAATTAGTCATGCCTCAGAACACATTGTGAAACATTTTGTTAGTACCATTGGTTTCCACGACATTTTCCCTGAGTCTTTACCATGAGTCAGAATCCATGGAAGGGAAATGTGTTATTGAATATATTTTTTAAAATAAGATTATATTTGAGTAATACTGCATACCGTAAAATGTATTAAAGAAATGTGTGGGGTCTCTGCTGAAAGTCACAGACAGAAAGCAAATACTAAATAAATAATTATTTAATTATAATAATAATGAGTTACGAATGAGTTTTTGATACTAAAATAACATCGAGAGAAACTCACCAAGTCTTAGAGGTCAAGAAAAGTTTCCCTGAGGACTAGCATTCGATACAGGTTGGAAGAGTAAGTAGAGGATGGATAGGTAGGCCTTGGAGAAGAAATATTTTTAGGACCCACGTCTTGAGATGTGCATTATATAACTGAAAGGCATTTTGTCTTGTCAGCGAGGGAAATGAAAACATAACTTGAAATTAGGTCAGAAAGATTTGGGGGCCATTCTTTGCACGTCTTCAGTTGTCTGGCTCAGAATTGTACTTTCTTCGGAAAGCAATGAAGGCCGTTGAATGGTTTTAGGCAGAGGTATGAGATCGTCTGCTTTGTTAGTTTTTAAAATAATTTTTGTTATTCAGTTAATCATCACACAAAATGAAATGAACAGATTTTAAGGGTAGAGTTTGATGTTTTTGACGAATATACACACCTATATTACAATGACGTGATCAAGGTAGAGAACATTTTCCCACGTCAGAAAGTATCCTCGTGTTCCTTTAAATCAATCTCTGCCAACTTGAGCCGACTACTGAGATGATTTCTATCATCATAAAATGATTTTGCCTCTAGGATTTCAGAAAAATTAAACCATACAGTATGTTCTTAGGCGTATCCAGCTTTTCTCATTCAACATAACTTTTGTGAGATTCTCCATGGTGCTTATGTTTTACTCATTTTATTTCTGTGCAGTGGCCCCTTGTGGGAATAGAGGACGATGTGTTATTCCTTCACCTGTGGATGGACATCGAATTGTTTCAAGATTAAAGAAAACTTTTTTTAATCAATAAATCTGCAATTGAATATTGACTGTTCCAGTGTTTTTGTGGACATACGTTGTTAGTGCTTTTGTGTTTGCTGGTTTTTTGAGAAAAACCTTCAAATGGAATTTCTGGGTCATAGAGTGAGCATAAGCTTAACTTCATTAGAAATTGTTGAAATTTTCAAAGTTGGTTGTATCATTTTACTCTACCACCAGCAATACCCTAGGCTTCTAGAGA
The DNA here is from genome assembly GCF_023065955.2 of Ursus arctos. Taxonomy (NCBI): domain Eukaryota; kingdom Metazoa; phylum Chordata; class Mammalia; order Carnivora; family Ursidae; genus Ursus; species Ursus arctos. The sequence continues at coordinate 80,875,490 of NW_026623056.1, read as the reverse complement.
CTCCACGTTCTCATCAACATTATTGTCTTTCTCTTAACCATTTGCTGGGTGAGAGTGGTATCTTATTGTGATTTTAAGTCTCTTTTTTTTGCGTCGTTTTAAGTTTCATTTACTTGGTGAGTAATGATTTTGAGCAGCTCTTCTTGTGCTCATTGCTTATTTTCTTGACTTCTTTTGTGCAGTGTTTATTCATATTTTTCCACATTAAAATTTTATTTTTTGCTAATATGTTGGAATTCTTTATCTACTCTGGAAATAAGTCCATTGCTAGATTTATGTATTGCTAACAATTTCATATTTGTGACTTGCCTCCTTATCTTAATGATGGCATTGGATAAACAAAACCTTTCATTTTGATGAAATCAAATTTATCAGTTATTTTTCTTTTGTTGTGCTTTTACGAGGTTGGAAAGATATTCTGTTATTTTTTCCTAGGAGCTTTAAAATTTCAGCTTTTGCATATAGGTTTATGACATGTATGAACATATATATATATATATATATATATATATATATATATATATATATATATGTATGTTCTTTACATGTATCCATTAATTCAAATGCCATGTGTTGAAAAGATATTTTCCACATTTGAGTTGATTTGACATTTTTGTAAAAAAAAAAACTTGACAATATACATAGGAGTCTATTCTAGAATTCTATACTGTTTAATTTATTAATTATCTATACTTATTTCAGTACCACAATATCTTAATATATCTTTACATTAAGTCCTGAAATGAGATAATGAAAGTTTTCCAACTTTACTTCTGTTTCAAGATTATTCCTGCCCCCTTGCATAATATAAATTTTAGAATCCGTTTTTCAATTTTTATAAAAATGCCTACTGGCATTTTTGTTCAAAATGTGTTGAATCTATAAGTTAGGCATAATAAATATCTTTCAATCCAAGATGTCTATTTATTTGGGTCTTATTTCACTTATTTCTGCAATATTTTATAGTATTAAATATGGGAATCTTGAATCTTGAAATGTATTACTTAGGTTATATGTTTTGTTGTTATTATAACACATTTTAGATTTGATTTTTCACATAGTTTTGGTTATTACATAGAAATAAAATAGATATTTTAATAGTAATCTTACAGCTTCATTGGATTTTTTATGTCATTCTACCTGTGAATACAGAAAGCTTCATACTTTTGTCTTTTATTTGTTTTTATGGCCTCTTTCTCTAGCTAAAACCTGTAGTGCAATGATGACTAGCAATGTGGGGCTATGTTAATGTGGTTGATCGTCTGCACATGTATGAGTGCGCAGTAAGTGAGCCACCTTCTCTGCTCACATTAACAGATATGTATGTTTTTAGTTTTAAGAGCTTGTTTATAGTATCAAATTATATCCAACTACCGAAATGGGGGGAAATTGACTGATTGTTAACTGAATTAATTTAGAGGACATTTGCAACAAAATCCTTGCTTTCTCATCCCTAGTGCACCTGGGAACTCTGTTTTCAAACTCCCCTCGGATCAGGAAATGGGAACTTTACACATAGCAATTTACAAACGGAATTTCTTCCAATTCAAGATTGGCATACTCACTATACCATGCCATTCCTATCACCTCTCTCTTTAAATTTCATTATAATACAGTTTAGCCCAATTTCAGAAGATTGAAAGATAACCTTTATTTGGAGAGGGAAGCACTATAAACGAATTGGCATTTAAAAATGAATCTAAAAGCTGGGACGTTCTTAAATATCAAAGACACGAGAACTATGAGACGAGATAAGGGGAAGTATAGGAAGATGATGGGAAATGACCAAAGCAGAGTGGAAAAATACATACTATGTGTTGAGGGGAGAATTGAAGTTCAATCGGTCTACAGTAAGAGGAGGGTTTATATAGAAATTGGGAGACAGATTTAAAAAAAATAAAAGAGCGAGACAGGGTGTGTACATGTGGATATGCTATTGGTCCTCATTATCACAGATTTTCTCATTCTCACTCAAATTAGTGCAATGATCTTCTCATCGGATGTCCTTGCTTCAGGTTCTACCTTGATCAAACTATATTCGCTCATTCTCCGGCTGTAGCTTGTAAACTACTTTCTCTGGGAAGCTTTGTTGACTTCTAAGACAGTTAAGCTCTCATTGTTAAACGTACTTATATGTTGAGGATTTGCTTGTTTACAGCTTTAATCACTGCTGCCATTAAGCAATTATTTGGTTAACCTTGCTAGACGGTAAGTTCAAAGAAACAGGAATCACATTTTTTTTTATTTTTTATTTTTTTAAATGATTTTTTATTATATTATGTTAGTCACCATACAGTAGGAACCGCATTTTTAAATATTGTTTTTAGATTTCCTCACCATATTTAACAGATGAATGAATGTGTTCTTGAAAAAAAAATATGATGGAGCACTTGTGCAGCACGCATTCCCTATGAGCGGAGCAGAATGAATATTATTTTGAGAACTGACTAGTATCGACAAGATGTTTGACAACATACTACTGAGGCATGACTAATAAAAAATATGGGAGTCAAGGTTGAAGGGGAACAAAGCTGTTATCTGTAATCACTAATGTGACAAGAATAAATAAATAGGAATTGGTGAAATCAATTGCATAGAAATGACTCATGATGAGTTTCCTGGGAAACTGAATACATCAATCCCTAGAAATCAGAACCACATGCTGGCTGGTAAAAAGATGACTGGCAACTCCTGGAAATAGAGTTGCTTAGGCAGCAGGAGCTTGGGAACTGAATTCCTGAGTTCAAAATTTACCGAGCCAGGGAGCGTAACAGAAGGGCAAGATGTAAAACACGACAAAGTTGGAATTCTGGTAGGGACAGGACCTATGAGAGATCTAGTAGGAATCTGGTGGGGAGCAAGGCTGCCTTTGTAGGCAACAAAGATGCTAGAATGTAGAGGGAACTTTATCTTGATCCTGGTAAACTCAGAATGCTGCCAAAGACTTGGGGGGTACATGTTGGCTGTTTCTAGAGCAGCTTTTATATGGGATTGAGATAATTTCTTGAGATGTAATGATAGTTTTTATGGTTTGATTCCGGTATCCTTAAACAAGATATTGTATCTAACTGAGGTATCAGTTGTGATATGACAAATTTACTGTCTTCAAAGTTGTAATTGGGAGTTGCGTGTATTTCATTATATAGTGATGTAATGACTACTGAATCGATCCCTGATTTGTCTTTAAAAGCCTGTTTGCTTTTCTAACTAGAGTATTTCCTGGGGCCAGAGAACCACTTCTACATTTTTAATGGGGTAACTCTTTTAATCATCAGAGATAGCTCCGATTTAGCCAAAAACTATTTTTCCATTTTAATGCTATTTTGTCTATGTTCCAGATCTCTAAGACGACTGGCCCACACGTGGACATGTGCATGTGGGAATCATTCGTGTTATTCTATTTTTAAAAATCATGGAAATTATAAACAAAATAAGATTAAGTTCATAGAGGAGTACTGAGCATTGCCATTTCTCTTTCTGTCAGCTAAAGCCAAATGAAATTTTCTGTTTTTTCTCTCATAATTTCAATCCCCTTTAGGTTTCCCAGTAACATTCTAGAAATCGTGATAATTTCTCAAACAATCTAGTGGTGATGATGATGAGTTTTTCAACTCTTCTACTCCACTTTCCTCAACATGATGACTTTGAGTCTTGGCCTTTATTGCCTCGTGGTCTTGAATGATCACAACATTGACCAAAATGGGTAAGCTGACTTGTGCCCCCCCACACACACCAACATTCTTAAGTTGGAGCCCTAACCCCCAATACCTCAGGATGTGACTGCTATTTGGAGATGGGACCTTTAAAGAGGTAATTAAGGTAAAATGAGGTTGTATGGGTGGGCTCTAATCCAACATGGCTGGTGTCCTTATAAGAAGAGATTAGGACCCAGAAACTCCTGATGATAATGGGGAGCAGGAGAAGGAAGAGGGATGACTGGAGGAGAGAGAAGATGAGATCACATGGCACAATGGAAATTGCATTAAAATGAAACTTAGGAACCAGGGGTCTATCCTTGACTTTACCATTAACTCTCTGTGAGACCTAGAAACTAACTCTTCCAAGTCTCAAGATCCATGCCTATACAATAAGTTAAGTTTAACTTGGTGATCTATACAGTCACTTATGTCTCTCATACTTAATGCCTTCAGGAAGTGAGTGGGACATTTTTATTTCCTTAAAGAAATGGCACCTTTGACAAATCTATGATTCTCTTTGAGCTTCTATTTTCTCGTATGCTAAAAGGACCTTAGAGTGTAATGAGTGAATTCCACACCGGTATGCTTGTGAGTATGGTGAAATAATGCACACACCATTTCTTTAAGTATTTCGTGGCTTTACACAAGGATATCATTTTATTTTTGTGTTTGGCTCATTTGCAATAAGCCCTCTATTTAGCAGCTTATCATTTCCTGAAATACTGTATTTATAAAAGTTTAGAAAGGAACCATAAAAAATCAAAGAATATCCAATTTCATATTGACATACAATTGACACAGGCATGTAGGCTGCTCTAGAAGCTCATTTGGGAAGGCACCAAGATGGAACCTGGACCTTTCCCACCTAGCTTCAGTGATTACCTCCTTATACACACCTGGAGAAATGAATCAGACTAGAAACTCGTTGCTGGAATGCAAAATTTAGACATTTTTAACCAAAATGAGGTAAATTCAATTCTAGTTACTTAAACCTCCTAGGCATTCTTCTCTCAATTTTACAAACGCATAGTAGTTTTCTATTTCCTTTTTTTTTTTTTTATGGAACAAACCATATAAACTAACTTATTTCCTTGCTTTCTATATTCCTGGTATATGTGTCAGCTTCTTCATTCCCTCATTCTGCCAGCACAGACACATGTTCCATTGTTCACTGAAGGAATTCCACTCTCCTCTGCTCCTGAAACTTGTCATCAGACATACTTGCCCCTTCAAACTATGAATTTCCAGGAACTTACTACTCTAAGAGAATGAAAACTCTATAGATATCAGTTCAGACCTTGCACACACAAGCTTTCAGAGCCCATTCACAGAAACATATAATCTTTCATTTTAATTTCACAAATATACAACAAACCAAAAGGAGAAAATAAACAGATACCAACCACCACATTGTTTTTGGATTAAGGAGTTTATCACGTTTAAATCATGTCAATTTCATTTTGAGGAGAAAATCTATTGAAAGAAATTCTATCACAAAGCCTGGCATTAGACTTCAAATTTGGTTTATTTAGTTCAGTGCTGGCAATACGTTTTTAAAAAGTGAAACATCAGTAGACATAGGTTAGAAATAAATTACAAATTTTTAACTTAAAAAAACCTCCCATGGGGGCCCCTGGGTGGCTCAGTTGGTTCAGCATCTGCCTTTGGCTCAGGGCTCAGCTCATGATCCTGGAGCCCCTGGATCTAACCCAGCATGCATCTGGCTCCCAGCTCAGCAAGGAGTCTGCTTCTGCTCACCGCCCCCCCACCCCGCTGCCTCACTCACTCTCTCTCTCTCTCAAATAAATAAATAAAGCATTTTTAAAAAACTCGTATGATTATAAATTAATCGATACCATTCATTATAATCCAAATATCAAAGAGAAGAAAACCCCAATGGAAACTGGGAAATATTTTGAAATGCATAATAATGATGTTACAACTCAGTAAAATTGGGGAGATACAGCTGTTTAGAAGGAAGAGTTTAAATTTTAATGTATATATGAAAATACAAGAAAACTTGAAATAAAATTTCTATTCCTCTATATGAGGAAGGTTGGAAAAGAAGCAATTTAAGCCAAAAGAAATTTTAAGATAAGAAATTGTAAAGATAAGAATAGAAATAAATGAAGTAGAAATCAAACACAAAGCAGAGAAAACCAACAAGGTCACACACTTTGGATTTTGTGAAAATCAATAAAATCAATTATTTCAATTATTTATTTCATGATTTTCATACAGGAAAATAGGTGACCAATAGCTTCAGAAAATTTACATAATCATTTGGAAAAATATTTCTTTTCATATATTCCGAAGCAGAATTCATTTTCCTTCATTCCCTCTAGCAAGTGTGGTTTGTGTCTTTGTCTTCGAAACACTTCTTCAAAAAGCCTTCATGACAAACTTAGGCGTCACTAACCACAAGATGAATAGGCTGCAGAACTACTCTTAGACAAAATAGAAAGTTAATAAATACGTTTTCAAGGAGTACCAAATCCTAATTCATATCCTGTGCACCAATCAAAGAGGCTTGTGACCTCATTCTCTTCCGGCTAGTTCTCATCTCTAATTCTAATTTGTGTAACGGTTAATGATGGGAATCCAGTTGAGGGAGACTTCCCATGCCCTCAGATCCTGGTCTGCCCAGCCCAAACTTGTGTATTGGTCAGGACTGAACACTCTAGGCCTCCAAGGGTAGTTTTTTTTAAAAGAGAAAAAAAAGACAACCCTAAATTATTTGTCAACATTATACAACTGGACAGTTTCAAAATATGGGTGCTATTTACTATGGAAATACTGACTTGCATTTCTTGTTTGTGGGTCTGCATTCTTGAGATATGGATTCAATTGTTTCTGAGCTGAACAGTGTCATCCATAGATTCAGTACCTACTTTTTCAAATGCACACACTTCTAGAAATTTCTCTATCACATCAGCAGAGTTGAACTAATGATTTTATAGATAATTTTTGAGGATACAAATTTTCTGAACATATTTTTATTTTTCTTTCTTTTTTGAAGGATATTTTGAACTGATATAAAATTCTAGGAGGCTGAATATTTTTTTTTTCTTCTCAGCCTTTTAAAAATACTGTTCTGTTTTCTTCTGGTGTTAAGAACATTAGCTGTATTTCTTATTACTGTTCCCCATATGTAATGTCTCTTTTTTTCTTCTAGCTACTCTAAGATTTCTTTTCAACTTTGCTTTTATTCACTTAAGATTTCTTTTTATCTTTGCTTTTAATCAATTCACTACAATGTGCCTAAATGTGGATTTCTTCTGATTCAATCAACCTGTGATTCTTGGATTTTTGAGTTGGAGGTTTTATTGATTTGTTTGATCTTGACTTTTTGTAGTTGTTAATCAAATGTACAAAAGTTTTTACTATAGTTTTTTTTTTCCTGCTCAATTTTTTATTTTCTGGGACTTTTCTTACACTGTTTTTAGATTGCTTGATGTTTTTCAACACCTTTCCAAATTTTTGCTATGCCTCTTTTTTCAGTCTTTATTTCTCCAAGTAGCTTGAATTGGATAATATATTTTCTTAAAAATCTATTTTAAAGTTCACATATCCTTGCTTCTGTTTTGTCAAATATTCTTTTAATCTAATTTTAATTTTAAGTCTTTAACTTAATTTTAAGTCTTTAACTTTCCATTTAAGCATATCCATCAGTTTTTTCCCAATTATTTCCATTTCTTAAAATTCCCCATATACTTATTAACTATATCCATCTTTTTTTTAATTATTCACATGTTCATCATAATCCCTTTAAAGTCTGTGCCAACTAAGTCTAATATTTGTAGTAAATGTGAATTTTGCTTCTATTGATTGTTTTGATTGGGTAACATCTACATGTTCTTTGAAATATTTTATAATGTTTTATTGTATTATAGATAGTGTGAATAAAAGACTAGTGGATTTTGAAATATAAATATTTATATTTACATACAGTTACAATTGTATTTGTAAACACTTATGATTATATGATCAATACACATACACACAAAAATATACATATACAATATATTGATTTATTGTTTTCCAGAGAATGTAAGTCTTCCCTTCCACATGTTAGAAAGGCAAAAGGCTTAACAGTAAGATTCCTTAAAGAATTGAGTTAACCAGACTGTCCCCAGTTTAAATCAGCTTCAGTGCATCTCCACATTGCCTATACTCCCACCAGATACGTTGTCACTCTGATCTGAGCTCATGAATATATTCTATATTTCATTTAAGGGGCAGGTTGGCCCATAGTTTCAGACTCTTTTCATTTGTCTTGAATTCAATTGAGTTTCCTTCATCTTAGTTATTGTATTTTACAGTTTTAGTATTTTGATGTTCATTTTTATGTATTCTAGTATTCTTGTCAAAATTCTTAAACTTTGCCTTTAATTTCTTAAGACTAATAAAAACAACTATTTTTCTGTACATTTCCAATATATACATTATCCGTATATCCTATAGGTTCGTTTGTGCTCTGTATTGTCTCTTGGTTTGGTTTTGTTTTGCCTATTTGTAGCGTTGGTAATTTTAATCAACTATCATAGGTAATTTGAGTCTTTGAATGGGTCTATTTGCAGAGGAATTTACTTTGGTTGTACCAAGCTGAGATAAGATTATTAACACTCTCGGTATCAAGACTGATGAAATTCAGTTCCTATGAAACATATTCTATGTTTGCTTATTCATGAAACTCGAATAGCGGCTTTAAAAACCTGGAATGTTTGCCTGTATTCCATGCTCCTTAAAAAAATGTCCCTGGAATCTGATTCTATTCATTCAGACTAGGAGCCCATTAACATTTTTGGAATCAGTGGACAACTCAGGAAGAAAGTCGCCCAAATGCCAATATTGATTTTTACTTAAAATGTGTCCTAATTTTGATTTAGCAGTTCTTAGCTGGTAGTGCTCCAGAGTTTGTACATAGGGTATTTTATCAAGGTTTACTGAGGCTCTTATTCACAGGCACGAGTTAAACTATCCACTCTGACTCTGTCAAAAGTTATATTTGACATAAACATTATGTTTAATTTCTATATATGAGGATGGTTGGTAAGAATATTTATTCTATGATATATGCAAAATTATTTAGAACAGACAAGAAACCTGGAGGATTATCACTAGAAATCTGTTCTAATAAATTTAATAGGTGAATATGAAACCTAGGATTATTGTCATTCAAAACTCAGACTTTAAAATGATGAGGTAATGTGCAGCCATTATTAATAACTAGCCCTATTTGCCAAATAAACCTTCCATTCATCGTAAATTAACTGCCCAAACGTTCCCTAAGCATACCAGCTAACTCTAGGCCTCTCTGCTTTGTTCATTCCATTTTATCTTCCCAAATTTCCTCTATTCCATCCTATACTATTTCTGTTTTTGCTTTTCATAGTAGCCTCTATCTTCCAGGAAATTATGAACATTGATTTCTCTATAAAGCTGGAATCTTTGGCCAGACCTTGACTCACTTTGAGCTTCCACTGCCTCATGTTTAAAAGAAATTTAGCACATAAAATATATCTCCCCCTCAGAGTGCTGTTTAAGATTCTAAACAAATAATGATTTGAAAATCTACTTGAACATTTATTCAGCTCAACACAATGATAATTCCTTTTTATTATTAGATTTGTCTCTATCAAACTGTTTCACATAGCAACATATTGTTTTCTGGAATACATGGCCTTTAAAAGATTAGTGCATGTCTATAAAAAATAAAAATAATGGATCTCCATTTTTTGCTGACATAAAGGCTGTGATTCTCAGTCATATGTAGTTTGAGTTATTGGAAAACATAGAGGCAAATACTTACATATTCTGAACCAAAAATCTTCACACCAAGCATAATCGGCTTCCTTCTTTTATACTATAAAGAAGTGAATTCCATTGAAAAGTTCTCTCTGGGATTCAAAGAGTTGGCTACTTTTCCCAACCAACATTGGACAAGTTTAATGGAAGTTATTCAAGCTTTATATTTAGTATTTTCTGAAAACATAAAGCAACAAGTTAGATTTATATTTAATTTTTGTTTCATGTGTAAACTTACCAGTATATCTAAATTTTATTCTTTCTCTCTGCAGTCATATATACCCACCAAATATTGTACTTTTCTTCTCCTATGAAGAGAGATAAAAGGACTCACATGATTTAAAGGATTAGGCTTTCCTAGTTCTGGAGATATTTATTTATACAAGGTTTATATAAAAAGGAAAAAAATCTAAAGATGTAAATTTTATTTCAAATTGTCCAACCTCTATTCTTTCAAAGTTTACTTTGGGAAGCAAAGTAATCTAATGTTAATCTTTATATATATATATATATATATATATATATATATATATATATATAATGTATATATTTTATATAATATATTAATATTATATATAATATTCTATTAATTAATATATATTAATAATACTAAAGAAATTCCCAATAATACTAAATACTAAAAGAATACTACTAAACAATACTAAAAGATACTAAATAATACTAAATAACACTAATAAAAGAAATTTCTACATAATAAATATGTAACAAATAATAATAAAAACAACATATATGGATGCCAGGATGAATGTGTTTATTTACTTAAAATAATTGGATTTTTAAAATTTCTGAAGGACATGTAATAATTTTATGATTTTCATCACCAACACAGCTATATGACTGAAAACTTAGGTTTGTTGCTATGTTTTACATTTTGCAAGAACCAATCTGAAAGCTAGACTGGGTGGCCGTAGAGTGGGTGAGCATTAGTCTTTGGAGACGATAAGGAGAGTTGTTTCTTGTGAGAATAAAATAGCTAACATTCTGCTAAAAGATCTGGGCATTCAACAAGTTAGTCTGTAGAAGCCAGGTCCATAGATTGGCTTGCAGCAAAATGGCTGGAGATTCCAAAAACCATAATAAGTTCGGTAGCAGAATCTGGATCCACAGCCCAGAGAAGGGAAGCCACAGACTCCATAACCCAGGGGTCTGAAGGCACAGGACCCACAGCTCAGGGAATAGCAGCTTCTGGATCCATGGCCTAGAGAACAGCGGCTGCTAGACCCAAAGCTGGACCCGGTGTAAGTCATCCAGCTGGGACTGCAGAGCATGGAGGTTCTCGGGCGGTAGCATGATGTCTAGCAGCTGGTGGGCTCACAGCAGGTCTCCTGACAGCTGGCAGGTGCTGGGAGAGCAGAGGTCCATGTGGTAGACCAGGTTCCTGGGGTAAGAAGAGCCACAGGAGGAGCTTGGGTAGCACAGGTAGACCCCAAGGGAGCAGGAAGAGAAGTTTCCAGAGCAACAGCTGTAGGATTTGTTCATAGGAGATGTGAGTTCAGCTGAGAAAACACTGTGAATACTGAATTCAGAGAGAATATTCACAGAGAATATTCCGAGGTTTATTCTCCCTCCTGGACTGTGGCATATAAATGCTCTCAGCAGTAGGTGTCGAAAGCGAAAAAGCTTCATCCCTATATTTGTACTCCTTCATTTGCATAGTATTAACTCAATCATCATTTCTGTAACTGCAGATGCATAGTTTCCTACCTATTGTATTCATGAGGGCTATAATAAATTTCATTATAACACAAAGCCAATGAACTATTCTTATGTCAGAAATGCTATGACCGTTTCGCTTTAGTGGCCATGCTAACTTGGCCGGGAAAGTCCCACCTTTTCTTCCTGGCGTATGCTGTACATGTATCTGATCCTAGCTTGGCTGGGATGTGAGTTACTTCTAAGGGTGGAGATGAAAATGACATCGCCTTTCTTTCTTTCTTTCCTTTTTTCTTTTTTAAATCTGGTAATAGGCATAGCTTCAGCTTTGCCTAAAAGCCCTCTAAAGATTGAAAAGCACTTGTGACCATTCATTTTTATCCAAAACTTATTTTCCAAGTATTAAATATTAATGCAGAGTATCTCATACCCAATGGAAAAGGCCCAACCATGTTACAAATTGAATGGAGAAGGAACCCTGGACAAATATTTGGAAGCAAGATGCAAGAACAGTATGTTGACAGAGTTGCAAATGGAGACCAGTTTGACCAGTTTGAGCCCATCAAAGAGTGTTTATCAATTGAGGTGAAGGGAAGAAGTAAGTGACAGAGGACAGAGTGAGACATTCAGGTTTCTCCTCTCTCTTTTATTTTATTTTATTTTATTTTATTTTATTTTATTTTTTAAAGATTTTATTTATTTGACTGAGAGAGAGACAGCCAGCGAGAGAAGGAACACAAGCAGGGGGAGTGGGAGAGGAAGAAGCAGGCTCCCAGCGGAGGAGCCTGATGCGGGGCTCGATCCCAGAACGCCGGGATCACGCCCTGAGCCAAAGGCAGATGCTTAACGACTGAGCCACCCAGGCGCCCCATCCTCTATTTTATTTTAAACTTCTAATTTGTTGAATTTAAATGTTATTCAAATCAAAACAGTTCCAAATGGATGAAATTTATGAATTTTTAAAAACATTGTGCCTTTTTACCATCTGTCTTTATAATCATTCAGACATCTTGCTCTTCTAGAATAATCCTTCTTTCATCCTTAGACCACTTCCTTGAGATTAGTACTCTAGTGCAGAATACCTGAATGTCTACTTCTAATGAGCTCTCCAAACTAAATACTATAGGACTCTCTTTAGGTACAAACAAAATATTCTCAGAGAGAAATGTGGAAGTGCAGGAAGAAATATAAGGTAGATGTGTCGGTAAATATAAATTACATTTGAATACCAATTTATAAAATAATAACTGAAATGATTTTTGGTTTTAAAATATATGTACTTAAAATGCATAAGGACAATAATGCTTAAAAAGAGAGGGATTTGATATAAAGCATTCTAAGGTTTTAGCATTATTGAGGAAATTATAAAATAATAGTTTATATTAAAACAAGAATAAATCAAGAATGTGCATTGACTTTTTTTTAAAGATTTAGTTTATTTATTTGACAGAGAGAGAGACAGTGAGAGAGGGAACACAAGCAGGGTGAGTGGGAGAGAAAGAACCAGGCTCCCAGCAGAGCAGGGAGTCCGATGCTGGGCTCAATTCCAGAACCCTGGGATCACGCCCTGAGTGGAAGGCAGATGCTTAATGACAGAGCCACCCAGGCGCCCCTGAAATTTCTTTAAAAAAAAAAAAAATGTATATATATATATATATATATATATTTGTTGTTGTTTTTTATTTGACAGAGAGAGAGTGAGTGAGAGAGAGAGAGAGAGCACAAGCAGGGGGAGAGGGAGAAGCAGACTCCCCACTGAGGAGTGAGTGTGATGTCAGGTTTGATCCCAGGACCCTGGGATCAGGACCTGAGCCGAAGGCAGGTGCTTAATGGACTGAGCCACCCAGGGGCCCCTGTACATTGAAATTTCTAAGAAATTCTAAAATCACTAAAACAATGCAAATATTACACTTAAATGGGGGGGAATGAGAATATTAAGGTTTTTAAACTAATATTAAAAAAGCAGAAAAGGAAAGCAAAAGTAATTAGAAGATCAAATAATAAGAAAATTATACATTGGTAGATATAAACATTAGTAGATATAAACTCATGTATATATATACACATACATATATATATGTATGTGTATATGCATATACATATGAATATATGTACAACATGAAAGGACTAAGGTCTAATATGAAGACTTGGAATGTAAGATTGAGGTACAGATAGAAGAACCATAATATCCCACTTTTAAGAGCAAGCAATAAAGGGATGCAGGGGGCAGCGCTCAGTTGGTTAGGTGTCCAACTCTTGATTTTGGCTCAGGTCCTGACCTCTGGGTTGTAAGATCAAGCCCTGCACTGAGTTCCTCACTGAGAGTGGAGCCTACTTAAGATTCTTTCTCTCCCTCTCCCTCTGCCCTTCCTCCCCACTTGTGGGTGCTCTCTCTCTCTCTCTCTCTCAAATATGTATATGTATATATGGAGATTTTATATTAAAATGTTGGCTCTGAGTTGTGGAACTAATGGCTTCCAAATATGTATTTGATTCCGATCTCTCTTTTCTACCTGATTTTTCAGATCTGTGGTTTGTGGAACTGACAGATTTCCATTATCTATTTTAGATCCTACTTTTGCCACCCATCTAATTATTTTATGGGATTTGCTCTTCAGCTTGTTACTGACCGTCCCGAGGATTCAACTTTGATTGATCATCTCTGTAAGTAGCCAGGTGCTTAAAAACTATGACTTGGAATATTAAGATTGATGTCATCAGGTAATGTGTTGTCTATATGTCATCTAGAAAGTGTTTCATTATATTTGCCCAATGTAGTCTAGGGGTTACTTGTACCCCAGAAAATGGTAAATACATCCACTGGAAAGCCATACCATGACCAAGAAAGTATAATGGTCTTAAGAATGAGAGAAGAAGGCAACACATATCTGAATTTCAGACTTTTTCCTATTGACCAGTAAAGATATTTTCCTTCTCACTAACAGACAACTTTTAGTACAAATTTTAGTGTCAGTCTGCTGCTGAAATGTTCTCTCAATTTTTTGTTGTCTGAAATTATCTTCAATTTTAAAGCACATATTTATTGAGTGTAGTATTCTAGGATGACATCTGTGTTCTTTCAGAATTTTGAATATTTCATTCAATTATCTTTGCAAGTAATTTGTATTTTAGTCCTATTGTCACTTTTTTCTTTTTTAAAAAGAACTCAGCTTTCTTAGAAATGTTTCTGCCATTGGTGTTCATCAGATTTACTAGTGTGTAGGTGTGGTATTCACTGTCTTTAACTTTTGCTTTGCAGGCTTTATTGACTTTGGGAAAATTTTAAAATTTCTCCCCAGTATATTTTCTCCTCAATTATCTGTCTTTCTTGTTTTAGGACTCCAAAAACAAGTATGTTAAATCTTTTCACTATAGTCCATATTTGTATAAATTCCTTTCTCTGTTTTTTCCTCCAATTCTTTCTATGCATTCGTTTAGATAAATAATTCTCAATCAAGAGTGATTGTGCCTTCCATCCCCCAGGGAATATTTGGCAACATCTAGAAAGACAATTTTGGTTGTCATGACTAAGGAAGCCTCTGATCTGCTTTGCGTTCATTTCCTTCTATTTAAAATAACCTGGGGGCGCCAGGGTGGCTCAGTTGATTAAGTGTCCGGCTCTTGATTTCAGCTCAGGTTATGATCTCAGGGTCGTGAGATTGAGCCCTGTGGTGGGCTCTGGGCTGGACATGGATCCTGCTTAAGAGTCTCTCTCTTTCTCTTCCTCTGTCTCTGTCTAATTAATTAATTAATTAAACAAATAAATAAATAAAAGATAACCTGAATTTTAAAAATAGTCTTTGTCATACATCTATTTGAGGGTCCAAGGAAATAATGAGTAGGATATTCTTTGAGCCTTGGTTATAGCACTATTTAGGGATAATGTCTTATGTAATTTTATTCCTTAGTAAGCTGCTATTTTTCTTAGTCTCATATGGATTTCTTTAAGTACTTGACCTGTACTGAGAATACTACCAAAAGAATCCAAATGAAATAGTTATAAAGTGCTTTCTGTTTTCATCTATATTTAGTTTGGGCTTTAGTAAATAGGGAATCACACACATTCTTCCCACTAAGAATGTCTTTCCATACATATAAAGAAGTGAATTATGTTGGACACGCATCAATGGATGTGTGAGTCTAACCATTTTTAATATGATTTAGGTGAACTCTTTAGAATTTGTTTAAGGTTCATATGTATTTTTAAACTGGAATTTTAGATTTTCTCTCATTTATTACATTAACCATGCAAACCTGAATGTTATTCTTGTTCATGAAATTCTTGAAGAATCTGTTAACTTCATAGTCACATTCCCTTTGTCTACATAGAAAAAACCCATGTTTTTGAAGTACTCAAAATATATCCTAATTCTCAGACCTTCATTCATAAGATTCTAAAACTAAAAACTATGGATGTCCAATAACTATAGTTTGAAAGAGAAAAATATCCATAATCCAAAGAAATTAGATCAAATTCACAAGTTTTTAGACTTCCAAAATTTACTATGGGATGCATATTGAGCTTTTATTAAACCTGTCAAATCAAACTTAACACAAACGCTGCTCGATAATGTATAAACAACAAAAAAAATTCAATACAGAATAAATTAGTTTATTGGATTATAATCATTTAACTTTTTACCCATTTGGGGCAGAAAATAACTTAGCATGAACTTCATCCATAATGCTGATATTACACTTATTTTGGAGTTAAGTCATTAAATTAAAAGGATGCAAGAATCACTCTGTTAGATTATGCTTGATTGAAAGAAATTGTGTAAGGAACTGGTGATCAAAGACTTAGATAGTTGCCCCTGGAAATAATGAGCATGATGGAACTCTGGGTAGACATTTTGATGACTTTGCATAAATGTACTAGAAATTAACAAGTTGGTTAGCAGAAGCCAGATAGGTAGGTTGGCAACAAGATGGCTGGAGGCTACCAGAAGCAAAATCAATTGGGTGGCAGAAATTGGATCCATAGCTCAGGAAAGAGAAACCACAGACTCCATAACCTAAGGGTCTGAAACCACTGGATCCACAGCCCAGTGAGCAGCAGCTTCTGGATCCGTAATCCGGAGAGAAGACACTGCTGAATCCATAGATATGATACAAATTGATTGGCAGGGACTGCAGATCATGGAGGTCCTTGGTGGTAGCAAGAAGTCTGCAGGGGCTGGACCCCACACAGCTTGGCAGCTGGCAGACTCACAGCGGGTCTCCTGACCTCCAGCTGGCAGATGCAGGGAGAGCAGAGGTCAGTGCTATAGACCAGGTTGTTGGGGTAAGAAGAGCCGTAGGAGGAGCCTCAGTACATAGCTCAGGACCCCTCTCCCCCCAAGGGACTGAAAATAAATGTCCAGAGCAGCAGCTGTGGGACATGTGGACAGGAGGTATGAGTTCAGATTAGTCACAATGAAAAAAAATCTGAGGTTTAAGACAGTTTTGTGTGCTGGGTATTTTATATACTGATCAGTTGGTAGAGCACAGTACAAGTACAGTCCTCTCGTATCATCTGCTCACCCTCTTCTGCATTTGTGCAATTCATTAACCTTCTCTGTCATTGCAGTTGACTAGCTTCGTACTTATTGTACTTATGGGTACAATGGATACAATGATAATTCCTATCTCAGAAATTCCGGAACTATTTGTCAGTAATCCTCAACCTATTACAGTCAGGAAATCCCCTTTTTCTCTCCCTGGCTATGACTCCATGTATCTCTATTTCTGCTTTGCTCTGGAATTTTTTCTGTCACTTTTCTACTATGTCAAGTGAGAAGTGACATAGCTTTATTTTTTATAAGGATACTTCTAATGATTGATTCTACTTGTCACCACTGATTTACATTCTCCAAATTTATTTCCCATCTTTCACATATTATTATATAGTACTTCTCACATCCAATGGAGGGAAGAAAAATAACACGTAATGAGAAGGGGCTAGAAATAGGAAGGAACCAGACAAACATCTAAAGGCAAAAGACTGAATTGAGATGGAGTCACAGGAAGAGGTTGACTCAAGCCATATGAAGAGGGAGCAGGGGTGATGGTGACAATGTGGGAATCTGGAAAAAGGGAATGAAGAGACACTGATTTCAAGTATCTCTTCTACCTACTTTTAGCCCATGGATCTTTTCTTCTAAATGCCATCTAAAGGGCATCTGGGTGGCTCAGTTGGTTAAGTGTCTGCCTTTGGTTTGTCTCATGATCCCAGGGTCCTGGGATCAAGCCCAACATCGGGCTCTCTGTTCAGCGAGGAGCCTCCTTTTCCCTCTTCCTCTGCCTGCTGCTCCTGCTGCTTGTGCTCTCTTTCTCTGCCAAATAGATAAATAACATCTTTTAAAAATGCCATTTAAAACAAAAAATATCATTAATGTATTTTTATGTAATTTCATTTACATTGTCCAAATTTTTAAAGAACCTGGAGCCTGCCTCCTAGAACAACTCAGCTTCTCCACTGCTCAGACTGAATGAATTTTGTGCATTTTCGAAGTCAGTTCCTTTCCTGTAATTTCCTCCAAAATATAAAATAAGAGTGTCTCGGTGGCTCAGTCAGTTAAGCATCGACTCTTGATTTCGGCTCAGGTCATGATTTCAGAGTCTTGAGATCCAGTGCCTGTCAGGCTCCATGCTGAGTGTAGAGCCTGCTTTGGATTCTTCCACTGTATCTCCCTCTGCCCCTCCCCCCATACTTCCTCTCTCTCTTTTTCAAAAAAATACATATATAAAATAGCCCTCTTTTATCACCCTTATTCTTCATTTTAGTTTTCCTTTTGAATAATACGGTAACTGAGTATTAATTTCCAGTGGGTTCACTGTGTCAGATAAATTTACACTGAAATGACTACTAACAGATTTTTTTGGGCTGAAGGAAAATAATCTTAGGTGGAAACAACAAATTCCAAGAAAGAATAGAGAGACTGTTTACTACTTGTATTCTTCAGGAAGCAGGCACTGAGACATGGATAGAAGAACAAAAAGTTTGTAGAGAGTAGCACCTATGAATGAAAAAAGCCATTCTACCACCTTGTTCAGTCACTGACCAGGGGCTGCCATGAGAAAAACTTGACCTTGGCTTGAAAGCTGAGGCAGAGCCCAAAGAAGCCAACAGGGAAAGCCTGTCAGCTGGCCTCGCTTGTCACAGCCAGACAGCCATTCCTTTTGTGAAGTGATGTGATGTGTGTTCCAGTGCAGATCTGTACCTGTCAGAGTCCACTGGTTACGTCTTCAGGGTCAGCTTGTCAGGAGAGAGATTCTTCATGGCTCTGGTAGGGCTCTATTCCTGAGGGGAAATATAAAAGGGAGAAGCCAGTGGCATGAAACTCAGTCCCTGTCACTGCATTTGGTCTAGGAGTTGCAGCTAGTGCTTACCATCTCCCTCCTTCAGTATCCATTAGAAATTTGTCTCACCCTTGGTTAACACCTGTAGTGGTCATTGTGGATTTCTTAGTAGTATTACCTCAGCCTTGTTCCTGAGAAGTGTGAATCCTGATAACTGTAACTTTTTCTTGCTAGAGTCGCTGCATTTGACAGGTCATGTCCACAGTTGGATGGGAGGTTCCAAGAGGCACCCAAGGAGATCAGCTGAGCTTCCCACATCTTCCCTCTTCCCTCACTGTGTAACAGTAACCCTACTACTTTCTACTAATCAGGATCATCTCCTCTTGGATAGATGACAACTCCTTTTCTTTGCCTGTTGGCCCCTGAATACAAGGAGCCCAAAGGACTCAGGCAGCAGCCATAGTTGTAGTTCAATGGAACTCTTGGTGTGTTCCTTAGTAAGTCTGCCTTTGGGAACTGCGCCTCTATCCTTGAAAATTCCAGTTGCAGAAATAGGAAGCACAAAGTTCTTAAATCGGTCTTTGGAAAGACCAAATATTTGGTCTTTGGTAGATATTTGGAGCCCAAACTTTTGAGGATATTGCCTCCATGCTAACACTTCAACTTTGGAGTCAGTAGGCCAATCCAATGCACCATCAGACAGGGAGTTCAGGGTGGTGTGGTTTTTGATAAAACCCGTGCATCTCACGTATACTCTCTCTACTGTGACGTAGATTTCTTGAGTGGATGCTACATGGTGAGCAATCCCATATTGGTAGATCAAGCTATTCATTAACTCCTGAATAAGGGTGCTGCTGAGGTAAGCATTAAAAACAAACTCACACTCTGAATACATATCTGTACATTTGAGAGTGAACACTGATCTTTCCAGGGCAGAAGGGGAGCACGTTCAACTTGCATCCAAGCAGCCAGTTGGTCTTCTTGAGGACTAATGTCACACTGGGAGTTTAGCATTAGCCTCCATTGCTAAGACTGGACATTCACAGGTGGCAATAACATCGGCCTTGTAAGTAGGAGCTTATGCTGGTGGACCCATTCATAGCCTCTGTGGTCACTTGGTCATCTTGTCAGCATTGTAGGAACTGCTGACAAATGTAGGCTCACATCAACTGGCAGAGTTATTTTGTCTACTTGATTGTTTCATTCCTCTTCCATGGTAGATGCATTCTGGTGGGCACTAAGAGGAAATACACAGATATTCACATTTTGTGTCCATCTGTATGAGACTATCCACACATTTCCACACCAGATTTCTTTGTATCAGTCTTCTAATATTCTCCTTTCTAGGTCCCTAACTAGCTGATCAGGTTAATTGCCACTGTCCAGGAATCTAGATGTATCAGATGTGTTTTTTCCTTTTGTCAGCAAACATCAAGGTCCCACATCCTTTGGAGGAAATATGCTCTTTATTGCTCCTGAGATTATTATCCATATAAAGTTACTGCATGAAAAAAAGAATTCCAGAAAAAAAAGTTAAAAAAAGAAATGTCTGAAGCCCAAAATAAATTAGTTCTAATTTACCAATGTATTAGATTTCCGAAGTTTGTTCCCAGAGACATAGTGAACATTAACTTGAATATCCCCCTCAAAAAAAAAAAAGAAAAAGAAAAAAGAAAAAAAATTACCCAATTAAAACTAACAATTAAATTAGCAGAATATTTGGAAGCCAGAATAAATGAGTTTATTGCATTATATTCATTTTTCATTGTGAAAAAAAGTATGAACGAGAATCCCATTAATTCATTAACATTATTTCATGTTTATTAACATAAATTCCATTAATTAATCTCACAATTTAATTAATTCCACTAATTCTATAAAGTCATCCAATAAAATTAATCATTAAGTTCAGTATATGTTAGAGACAGTTTTTGGGCCAGCACTTTGTGGCTGGAATAAAGGTGACTGGAGAGTTTTTCCAAAGGTCATGAATATGATAAACTCTCTGTTTAGAGGTTAGATACACTGCTCAAAAGGTCTGGACCCTCAACAAGTTGATGTCTAGAAGCCAGATCCACAGGTTGGTCTGTAACATGATGACTGGCAGCTTCTGGAGACGAAGTAGGTGGGGCGGCAGAATCTGGATCCATAGCGCAGAGAAGGGAAGCCACAGACTCCATAACCCAGCGATCTGAAGCCCCGGGATCCACAGCCCAGGGAGTAGCCGCTTCTGGGTCCATAGCCCAGGGAACGGTAGCTGCTGGACCCAATGCCCACAGACCCAGAGCAAGTCGTCTGGCAGGGAGTGCAGAGCGTGGAGGTCCTTGGGCGGTCGCAGGACGTCTGGCAAGGTCTGGACACCACACAGGATGTCTGGCAGCTGGTGGGCTCACAGCAGGTCTCCTGACAGCCACTGGAGGGAGCAGAGCTCAGCTGGCAGGTGCTGGGAGAGCGGAGGTCAGTGCGGTAGACCAGGTTGCTGGGGCAGGAAAAGCCACAGGAGGAGGCTGGGTAGCGCAGGTAGCCCCCAAGGGAGCGGGAGGAGAAGTTTCCAGAGCAGCAACTGTAGGACATGTTGGCAGGAGATGTGAATTCAGCTGAGTGACAGTGAGAAGATTCTCTGTTTGAATGTCACTTCCTGGACTGGGGTGTTTATATACTCTCAGCTATGGGTGTGGCCTTTTTTACAATAGCCTTTCCCACACTTGGAATCTCTCATTTCCATATGTGTAATTCAATGATATTTTCTGTAATTGCAGGTGATTCCTTCCATCTCATATTTATAGGAGAATTCATCATGTTGTTATAGCACCAAGCCAACGAACTATTCCAAAGTCAGAAATGCTATGACTGTATGTCATTAATGCCAGCTAATCAGGGCCAGAGAAGCCCCTACTCTTCTCCTTGCCTGAGACTCATTGCGCCTTTGCCCGACATTGGCTGGGGAATGCTGAGATCTAAAGACAGGGATTGAGATTAAGTCACTTTTTTTTCTAGCTCAGTGGAATAGAGGCACCCTATCTGTCACCAATGATTTTCTTTCTGTAGACTTATTTCATCCCCTAAAATTAGTTTTCACATTTTACATTATATTATATATTGCTTCTCAAATCCAATGGAAAGGGAAAATAGATAATATAAATTGATTGAGAAACACGGTGGGTCACAGAAATAAATCAGGACAGATGTTTAAAGGCAAAATGACTAAGCAAGACTAATTTGAAAAAGAGTCTCAGTGGGTACCAATTTATGCGAAATTTCCAAAGAGTCAAATACTCTTGAGGTGAGGGAAGATAACCAGTGACACTATGGATCCTTCCATCTGTGTGAAGTTCCAATAAAAATGGGTTCTGGATCAATATAGTTTATGGCTTTTCATATATACATTGTCCCTTTTGTCACCTGTATCCACAACATATGTCACAACGTGTCCAGTGATCCAGCTCTTCCAGAACAACTCTTATCACGCAGGACCTTCTGGTCGTTTTTAGCTTTAGATTCTTTCATATAATTGTTTCCTGCATTATAAAAACACTTTTTCCCCACTTCAGTTCTTCAAGATTATTTTTCCATTGTAAAATATCCAAATATTGTCTTTTATAGAGGTCCCCACGTCAGGCACACCTAGGCTAAAACGAATACTGAAGTGTTTTCTCCAGGAAGGAAGACAATTACCTCAGAGGGGAAGTTATAATTGCAGGAGGCGATAAAGGTTGAAATATAAAGGAATTGTCTAAGCGCTCATTATGCATGACACTAATGAAGTGTTTGTGGTTCTTAATAAATAGGTAGAAATAAATAGTAATTGAGAATGATCATTAAGACCTCTTGAAAACTTACTAAAAAAATTAAAAACTGTGAAATGATAATAACCTAAAAGGGTAAAATTGTAGCTTTTATGATTTTATTACCCCTCGCAAGAGTGTGAAAGTTTACTACTAGACATAGTAAATGTGTAAGTAGAAATCTGAAAGTATCAATAATTAAATTAAATATAATAGACTGAATAATCCTTATTGAAGACTTAGAATATCAGACAGGACTAGAAATCAAAACTATTTTCTACTTAAAATAGATTTTCTTAAATATAAGGGAGAAAGTAAAAAGATACATCAGACAAAAGAAACGAACAAAAAATGCTACTTCCGTTTTACTAACTGCAAAGTTTGTTGTATGATATGATGAAAAGCATCATGTTATTAGAGGTAATACAAGATATTTTTTAACAATCATTCTGTCAGGCTTCCAGGATGATATCCATGATTTTGTCAGTCATTCAGAGGGTACCCCAATGCCACACCACCCAACAGAGTAGCCACTGGCCACATATATCAAGTTCAACTTATATAATTTAAAATTAAGTTAAGTTAAAATTTTGTTCCACAGTCCTATTAGCCACATTGCATGTGCACGATAGATACATGTGGCTGAGGGAATTTTCCTATATTGGACAATTCAGATAAAAATATTTTCAGCAACAGAGAAAGTTCTATTGGATACTGCTGTTTTAGAGTTCACAGCATGCTTTGTTGACTTGCTAATAGAAATGAATACTTCTACTATTTCTGGTCCAGTGTAAGAATGTCAGAAATCTTAAGGCCATCTATCCTTACCCCAATTCATGTACTACTATGTTAGGATTTTCTGTATTGTAATTTCATGTATGCTTATGTATATTGATATATATTTGCCTCCATGTTTTTATGGTCAAAATTTGCTTAAATTTACCATGTATAATATATATATGTAATTTGATATATATGTATATATATAATTTATATATACACTTTTTTGTTTACTCTTTGTTTCTTCTTACATCTTTTTTGTATGTTCTGGGATTATTGTGTATCTAACTATATAACTTTTATTATATATTTAGTGTTGGAAGGCTAGTAACACATTTGATTGTCTGAAAATGTCTACATTTCTCCTTTTTTTTTTTTTTTTTTTTTGAATGAGAGAGAGAGAGTGGCGATGAGAGCAGAGGAAGAGAGAGAGAGAATCTCAAGCAGTCTCCACGCCCAGTACAGAGCCCGACTCTGGGCTTGATCCCACGACCTTGAGATCATGACCTAAGCCAAAATCAAGAGACAGAAGCTTAACTGAGCCATCCAGGAGCCCCTCTCCTTCATTTTTGAAACAAATACTCATTAGTCAAGTACTCTAAGGCTTTCTTTCTTAAGAAATTTGAGGATATTTAATTGTCTTCCTACTTTACTTTTTCTGTTTAGAATTCAGCTGTCAATCTTACTGTTGCTTTTTTGAAGGTAACTTGAATTTTCTTTCCCTTTGGTTGCTTTGAATTTTTCTCTTCTTTTTTGTTCATCAGTTTGACTACAACGTATTCTCTTAATTTGTTAGTTTAAATATGTTCTCCAAAACAATCTCTAGTGGCCTCTCCAGCTATGTCTAATTTCTTTTCAATCCATTCAATAATTCTGCATTTAACTTATTGAATTTTTCAATTTTAGAATTTCTATTTGGCTCTTTTAATTTTTTATTTTTTTAGAGAGAGCATGAGCAGGTGGAGGGGGAAGGGCAGAGGGAGAAGAAGAATCTTAAGTAGGCTCCACACCCAGCGTGGAGCCTGACGTGGGTCTTGATCTCATGACCCTGAGATCATGATCTGACCCCAAATCAAGAGTTGGACCCAACTGACTGAGCCACCCAGGCACCTCTCTACTTGGTTCTTTTAATATGTTTCCTTCTCTCTTAAAATTGTAAATTTATCTTTTTATTTCCTGAAGTGAATTCTACTATCTGTAATATTTTGGATTCAGTCATTTCTTA
Source organism: Ursus arctos (assembly GCF_023065955.2). Classification (NCBI taxonomy): domain Eukaryota; kingdom Metazoa; phylum Chordata; class Mammalia; order Carnivora; family Ursidae; genus Ursus; species Ursus arctos. Next base: position 80,851,239 of record NW_026623056.1, on the reverse strand, counting down.
ACTTTTTGAAGTCTGATAAATTTCCCTAGGGTATTAGACGTTCTATATCTACATCATCTATCTATGTATATCATCGATATACTCATCTATATTTGCATAAAACTATATCCACAATTATATGTCTAAGTCTATGCCTGCATTTATAATTTGTATTTATCCAGGTAAAGAAATAATTTAAGGTCACCTCTATACCATGCTAAATTCTTTTGTAGTTTGAAGTTTTTATTTAAATTCAAATTAGTTAACATATAGTGTGATACTAGTTTCTGGTGTACATTACAGTGATTCAACATTTCCATACAAAATCAGGTGCTTATCACAACAAGTGCACTTCTTAATCCCCATCACCTTTTTAACCCATTCCTTTGCCACATCCCCTCTAGTAATACTCAGTTTAGGTTCTCTATTCTTAAGAGTCGGTTTTATGTTTAGTTTTTTGAGGACTCTCCATACTGTTTTCCAGAGTGGCTACTCCAGTTTGTGTACCATGCTAATCTAATCAAGCATTGAAATGAGTGAGAAATTAATTTCAGTTCATAGAAAGGGGTAAATATTTAAGGTTCAGCCTAGTCCTAAGGTGCTGTTCAGAGTTGCAATTTTGGTCAAAATCATGGGAAATTTCTAATTTTCGATTTTGGTTACCTGAGCTCATGAGTCTCAACAGCCTCCCTTTTGCATTCAACAATATCCCTAATAGAGAAGTAGTCATGAATTCTGCGACTTTGTTGTTGTTATTGTTAAAACCTCCCTGACATTTTGGCCTTGGAAATTTCTGGACATTTTCACATGTATTTTCTTTGTCTAAATTTTCTAGACAAAAAATATTAGCTCCAAATAATTTTTTCATTTGTAAGTATATCAATTTTTATCTTATTCCCCCTTAGGAATAAGCTTAAAATTCATAACTCATCCTTAGATGAAAGGTTTGTCTTATAATATATGAAAGAGTGGTTAGATAGGTAAGAAATAGGAGTAAGAGTATCCAATCACAAACTATTTTATTTTATTTTATTTTATTTTATTTTTAAGATTTATGTATTTATTTGAGAGAGAGAGAGAGAAAATTGGGGGGGGGAGGGGCAGAGGGAGAGAGAGTCTTAAGCTGACTCAAAGCTAAGTGTGGAGCCCAACCTGGAGCTTGATCTCATGACCCTGAGATCATGATCTGAGCCAAAGCCAGGAGTCGGAGGCTTAACCGACTATGCCACCCAGGCATCCCACAAAACTATTTTAATAGTTTGGATGGAAGGTGGTGGAAACAAGAATTATTGTGACTTAAAATATAATACCCCTAAAACAAATAAAATGTAACACTTCTAAATGATGGAGGGACAGTTACTCATCAAGTTTTTAACCATGTTTGTCATTGTCACACCATATAAAATCTCCTTCAATTGTTAAGTTAACCAAATTTCCAGTCATTCCTTGAATATAAAAATAATTTTCAGTCTTTTCCACTCTGCTTATTTTATTTCATCTTCCCAGATTTCCCTTTTGCCCCTTCTAATACTCCTATGTCTTTGCAATTCTAAATAAACTTCACCTTTTAAGATGCCATGGGGCAGGTATTCCTTATTAGTTCCTTATTCCTTCTGTGTCTCCCTTTTCTTACATTCAGTGTAACAAATTTATAACAGGTATCTTTCTCTAAGGGCTATTGTATAGCCTAAAGAAATAAGGCTTAGCGGCATTTGTTGAACATATGTTAACTCTTTTTGTTCTCGGTTTTAGGTTCTTATCAAAATCTGTCTATCTTTGCACTTTGCTATTCCTGAAACTACTTTGCCTGAGAAAACAGAGAATATTATCATGAAAAAGAGAAGTAATGTTTCCCCGTTTTTTTTTTTTTTTTTTTTTTGAGATACACTTTAAATCATCACTCCTGGTGGTATCAAATACTAATTATCTTTTAGTTTGAAACATGAGTAAAAACCAAGGTGGAAATCATCCTGATGATTTTAGATTCTTCACTCAAATTTTATGGTATTGCTCATTACACATATGTAGATGAGATCATATTGAATACTCCTCAGTGAGATCAGGTGTTTATCACTTTTACTAAGAAATGGTGGGTGACTTCAGGCAAAGTTACTTAAAATTCATACATAATCATTTTCATTTGTCTTCTATTTAATTTTTCTTTCATGTATAAGCCTAGCCATATAAATGTAAATATTATTTTTATTCTCTGCATTTCTTATATAACTATCAATTAGTCTGCTACTTTATGCTTGTTGGCATTCCCACATCTTGTGAGGGAATCAATTTAATTCCTGAATCTGAGATTTCAATTCATAAAAGTCTATATACTTAAATAATTGTCTTCCACTACTTGTAGTTTGAGTAAGAAAAATATCTGAGGTTCCTCAAAATTCAAATCCCCAATTTTGTAGGATTTCAAAAATCTATTTCCAGGTGCATATTGATCTTTTCATAATATCTCCATTATCTATCAAAATAAAAAACCCAGTGAATAAAAACTAACAACAATAAACATAGCTAGTTATCAGAACCAATACATTTATTAGGTTATAATGATTTGGCTTTTCATACAATTTTGGAAGAATGCAGACTTTAGATTTTATTTTCAGTTAGTACGTTAATTATAGAATTTTTCAAAAAAGTCTGTCAGCCAGTATTTGGGGCCAGAGACAAGGTGAGGATTTGATAATCTAAGAATAAGAAGATAATTGTTCCTGTAGGTTATGGAGATAATAAGCTTATAAGTAGAGGCATTGGTGAGAATGGACAACAAGATTAAATTTTAATAAGGTGATCAAAAGAAGCCAGATCCACAAGTTGGTCTGTAACAAGAAGACTGGCAGCTCCTAGAAGCCAAGTAGGTTGGGTGCCAGAATCTGGATCCACAGCCCAGAGAAGGGAAACCACAGACTCCCAGTGATCTGAAGCCCTGGGATCTACAACCCAGTGAGTAGCCGCTTCTGGTTCCATAGCCCAGGGAACGGCAGCTGCTGGACCCAATGCCCACAGACCCAGAGCAAGTCGTCTGGCAGGGAGTGCAGAGCGTGGAGGTCCTTGGGCGGTCGCAGGACGTCTGGCAAGGTCTGGACACCACACAGGATGTCTGGCAGCTGGTGGGCTCACAGCAGGTCTCCTGACAGCCACTGGAGGGGGCGGAGCTCAGCTGGCAGGTGCTAGGAGAGCAGGGGTTAGTGCGGTAGACCAGGTTGCTGGGGCAGGAAGAGCCACAGAAGGAGCTTGGGGAGCGCAGGTATCCCCCAAAGGAGCTGGAGGAGAAGTTTCTAGAGCAGCAGCTGTAGGACATGTTGGCAGGAGATGTGAATTCAGCTGAGTGACAGTGAGAAGATTCTCTGTTTGGATATCTTACTCCTCAGGTGAGGCATTTATATACTCTCAACAATGGGTGTGGCATTTTACAATGCCATCTTTTCAAAATTTGGAGTCCTTCATTTGCATACATGTAACTCACTAATCCTTTTTTTACAATTGGAATTAACTACCTCTCTTCATCTTATATTTATGGGTTCACTCATTTTGTTTTTATAGCCCTATGTCAGTGAAGTATATCTATGTTACAAATGCTATGACAGGGTGTAATTAATGCCTACACCATCATGGCCAGGGAAGCCCCTCTGACTTTTCTGGTCATGAAAACATGTGCGTGTACATGTGCTCAGCTTTGGCTGAAGCATGCTTTCTTCCCAGGGTGGGGATTACAATGCAGTCATCTTTTGTGTCAGTGGCTGAGAAGCAGAAATCTGGTCTTGATGAGGAACCTTCTAAACATTGCCCCTACATCAAACCATCGATTCACACTCTAATATCATTTTACATCTATTACTTACTATTAGCATTGCTTCCTATGTCCAGTCTAAAAGGCTCTTATAAGAGTAAGCCAAAGAGATTCACAGAGATGATTAGAAGTGGGCATAATCCTGAACAAATATGTTGTAAAAATTTAGTCATTAGAAAAATGAAATTATTCTAACTCAAGAAGAGACCAATATGAACACATGTGAAGAAAATCAAAGCAGGAGATGCTATTGATATGAGGTGATGAAAGAAGCGACAGTGGTAGAGAGAAGGACAAGACTGTCAAGATTTTCTTCTATCCCATTGGACGACTTGTGGATATTCTACTTCTTAGTTCGATCATATCAGATTTTTTCAAAATGAACTTAATTCATGGCCTTTGTGCAATACATTTATATGTGCAAAACATCCTGGGGTCTACGATTCCACAATGCCTCAAAATTTTAAATGTTCTTTGAGTGTTTCCAAGGTCAATGGCAGATCCTATATTTTTCTCCCTACTTTTGGTACATGCTTCTGTCCCAGCTTTCTTACTAGAGGGGATCTAGGTTACATGAATCTTGAAGTTTGTAATTTGAGGGCACTTCTTTAAGAAAAAGAATACAACATTATGAACATAATAGTAGATATAAATATAAATGCCAATTTAGAATAAAATAATATTAGCAAATACAAACATATAAGATGACAAAAACCACAGATATCACAAAATCGAGACAATAATCTGATATCATCATAATCATCACCATCATCTGTAACATTTCCTCTATATTTATTGGCTGCATAGACTTTGATCACTTTTACATATGACAATGATTTTGTCAACATGATTTTCTGCAGAAAGAATAGATTATATTTCAGTTTTTCTTTCAAAATTATGAATCAAAAAATGCTTAATTTATTTTTGATGACACAGAAAATTTCTTTTCAACATTGCTGTTTATTAGTAATGCCACGTCTATGACATCCTGTGTCGTTTCTTCTCAGTTGGTGCTTCAATCCTGGGATTATGCTTATCTCAGCCTGGTGTCCCTGCTTTATCTTCCCATCCTAATCTGCTGGCCCTAGAGTTGTGGACTTGTGTGTGAATCAGCTACAGATGACAGTGTACTTTCGGTTTTAGTGATATATTAGGTAGCAGAGTAATGTCTTGGTTCTAATCCTTCTTCTTAAAGTCAAAACTCCTTGAAGTTCTGAGGTTCATCAGGTGGATTCTAGGGTCTAGAGGTACTGTGGGAAGTTTTCAGGATCCACCCACTGCCCCAGAACTACTTCAAGGGCAAATGATTGACTCCCAGGCTACAGCAGCACACCTGGAGCAGTGGGTTCCTCCACACCTCCCTGAAAGAGTGTAATGGAGCCTTGTAAAAGTTCAGGCAAAAGAACCCTGAAGATGACCCTCCCACTGAAGCTTCATGAGGTTAAATCTGTCTCTGTCTTTACCTAAGTTGCTCTACCCAAGACACTTGAACATATGCTGGTGACTTTCCGTCTGAGATATCAGGGACCCACATAGAGTGCCCAGGTCTCTCTTCAATATACTTTCCATGGAAATGTCTCTGTCCAGAGTTCTAACCTTTCAATTATTGCATCGTTGTGGTTTGTTATTGCTTTTATTATTTGCCTCTGGTCCTCTTTAACTCCAAGTTTGTTTTTGTTTTGTTTTTTTAAGGAAAATATCTGATAAATTTATCACATTCTTTGAGTATATGGCTGTTTCCTGCCAATTTCAAGATGAATGCACCAGTGTAACATACACCGAAGTCAACTATGTGGTACCAGGCACTCAGAAAGTATCGCACTGTGGCTTAAGGCATTGAGTTGCAACTCTATTTGATAAAACTACAATACAATTTTACTATATTTGCTTAAACTAACAACTTTTCCTCAAAGTAAGAGTGGGTTTCATTGCAATTTTACAAAAGGAAGCACTATATAGGACTTCCGTAAGTCCAAGAAATTACGAAGTAGCTGCATTCACATCAAACAGCTACTTTTAAAAAAGTTTATCTTATGATCTTTTAAATTTCTAGGTTTTTTTTTCCTATGGTTTTCTAGCCACTGTGATAGAAGTCCTAGCCCACTCAATGCTGTAAGCACCATGCCTTTCTCAAATCACTATTTTTCAAAGAACTTCTTGAAAATAGTTGTCTTATCACAAGTGAGAGTGACTTTTTGCTCACTGGAGATAGGACAATTATTAATCAAAATAACGAAGTCAGCAGAATTTATCTACAGTGACACAACCTCCGGCTGCCTTCACAGGCACACAATGATGGCCTTCTCTTTCCTGTACATCTGACCCTCCTCACATCAATGTGGTGGTGTTGATTTTAGCAGAAATAACAGATCACAAACTCCCAGGTCCTCTACCAAATCCAGCCCACACAGGTTTGTTCATCACACAAGCATGGACCCCCCCCACACACTATAGGTTTTTTATTAAACTCTAAATTTATCACCAATATTTAAAAATCAAAAGAATTTATACAAAATATGGATTTTTGACATCTTTTAAAAATTCTGAAAATGTGGTTCTTTTAGGCTCCCCTGCTTGCACCTTCCTGGAACTCACTACAAGCTCTTCCATTCATAGAGGATGTGCTTTCGAAATTCCCAAGTTCAGCTACTCCTCTTTATTTTATAGTTGTGGAGCCCAATTTCAGTTGTCATTAGTCATCAAGTCCGTGCTATTATTTTGTTGTGTTGGTTAATGTCACTATCGTAAACTGAGAGGCTTTGGGTTTTAAGACATTTTGTGAAAACAAACTCCCTGTGCACTTGAAGGATATTCTTCCATGTTTAATAGGAAAATATAAGGCATCTATGTTGGTGGAATTGGATTATAAAAACACCAGTCGTGAAACAAATCACAGGTCAACTGGACCACCTCACTTATGTTTACGATCCTCTGACTTAAAATACTCTCCTCGCCAACAGAACTTGACATGGCTTTTATATACTGGCCAACAACTTAAATCAGTGGTGTCTTACTTCTGACTATGCAACAGAAGTAACAAATGGGTCATTTTAGAGCATACGCACCAACCGGAAAAATAAATACACAATTTTAAAGACAAAGTGATTGAATTCCTCCTCAGGCTGCTCCACATGTGTTTCTGATGTACTGCCATAGTTAGATTAAAGGGTTAACAAAATTAAATTAAGTTAAATTAAATTAAGTTAAATTAAATTAAATTAAATTAAATTAAATTAAATTAAATTAACTAAACTAAACTAAAGGGTTAACATCTAGCCAGGAGCCTGCAGGAGATGCTCATAGCCACGTGATGCCATACTGTTACATGCCTGACAACTGTAACCACCTTTGTACAGGGATTGTCTTTCCAAGAATATGAAGTACAACATTACAAAGAGAGAAGAGGAAATCTATTTTCTGTTTATAACGTCATAATTCTACTGTAACAGACAGTGCCTGCTAATAATATGCTGCACCCTCTCTTCTTGCTACTGTTCGGATATAATAGCTGTTATGAATGTTGTTGTTTGGAAATGTTGAAGATGGATTTAGTAGCATTAATACCCATCCTGCAAGATGCAGCATCCCAGGGTTTTAACAAAGGCTGCGTGTCGCTACCCAGTGACATTGTGCAGATGGCCTCGTGATGAGTGGTAACGACTCACTATAAATACAGGAGAGAAGAATAGCAATTGTGACAGACTGTGATAGCTAAAATTGGAAGGCAGAATAAAAACGGATTTTGAGTTAGAAATCAGATGTTAAATGTATGAGTGGAACTAGAATGGTCTGTAGTACATAGTAGGCACTCTATAGACACATGTTGATTGAATGAAAAGGGACATTGTCTTAAATGTTTTAAATGCCTTCAATGAAGTAGGTCACCTAGGAAGATTACATAAATATTAACTATTTTTTGTGTGTTCTTTCTTTAATTGGCAGCTTAGTGAAGGTTGACTATGTGTATCTAATAGACACGAAGCTTTTCTACTCAGATGTCATGGGTCAACTAAGACCCATGGGCTTAAAGGTTTCCAGGTGACATCAAGTCTTGACCTAGTGGAAAGTAGTGAGATGAGGAGAAAGAGCACAGGCTAGCAGACGTGTGTGTGTGTGTGTGTGTGTGTGTGTGTGTGTGTGTGAGCACACGCCCCTTCTTCTCCTGCTAATTTGAGGAGGGCTGGCTTCTTCCTGATGTTGGGGTGTCAGCATCTTCTGCCTCATTTCTTTCTCTCTCCAGCCTTTTGCTGACTAAAGGCATGAGTATTCCACTTGTACTCCAGTATTTCAACTCCACATTTACTCTGCATTTTCTTCATTTCCTGCGCAGGGGTGAGCGGGAAGGTAGCTGAGTGGGCATGAGGCATAGCATGGAGAAGAAAGCGGGAAAAGGAAAAGTAAAGAGAAGGAAGTTATTCCAGGGTACTTCCGGATTTTTAGAGGCTTCAAAGTAGAGGATACTTGAGGTTTCTTTGTTTCCTAGGCTTGTTCACCCCTGTAATTAGGCAGGGGCCTTTGACAGGAAGACAGCCTAATTTTCTCTGGAGAAGACCTTGTTTAGTACTGCTCAGTTGCCTGAGCTCTGTCTCAGTGGATGGCTTGAGGCACAAACATAGCAGAAGTCATGGTTTCCTGGTGTCTGTTGGAGGCTACTGGAGAGAGCGCCAACATCGAGGATACCTCTAAGCCAGGGTCTTGTTTTGGTTTTCTCACTTCCTAGTAGAATAAACTGTTTAACTCCGTTTACTCATTTTCCCATTTCTGTGCATAGAATTCTATGATGCTAAAATTTGGTTCTGGTGCCCAGAGACTAATGGGCAAGTCTCCTTTGCAAGTTCTGCCCCATTCAAAATAGATCAAGGTTTTGTTGGGAGGGGTTAAAGACTGTAAAACATAGCTTCACCTGTTTATTCCTCAGGAAGTGTTATACACAGGGTTCCTTCTTTCTTGCTTGCTGCTTTTCTTGACAATGGCTTTTTAGCTTATCCTAATACCAGGATTTGATTTATTTTTAGAGGTTTAGAATTTCAAACAAACAACGTAATCTTAGGGCATTGTGGAATGGACTGTGTGTGATCACTCAGGAACTTAAACTCTGGTGAATTTAAGTAATGCCTATTAACACATACGTGTCAGAATGCCACCAACACGGTGTGTGGCTGTGGGGAGGGGGGCCTTCCCAATTGAGGGGAAAGGTAACGTGGTAGCTCAAAGCCCCTATTCTGTTGTCGAATGGCCTGGGAGATGAATCCTGGCATTGCCTTTCCCAGCACTGTGATCTTCTGCAGTTCACTTGAGCTCTCCATGTCCCAATTTTCTTCTTTGTGACATGGGAATAATAGTACGTTTCGCATTGGGTTATCATGAGAATTATATGAGATAAAAATACAAGTAAAATACCCACAGTATAGCCTAGCAATTAGTTAAGAGTATATGGGAATCTTTGCTCAAATGATCAAAGAAAACCCTTCCCAAGTGCTTCTGAGGTATCAAATTTGAGAATCACTGCTGTAAATATCTTAAATACATTTTAATTGCCTGAGTCATTCTTTTTTTTTTTTTTTTTATTGCCTGAGTCATTCTTTAGCAAAAGAGCAAAATGTTTACAACTAAATGAGAAACTTGGGATTTCAAAAAGTACACTTTGTTTAAAAATAAGAGCACAGCAACTGCGAGCCTATATAGAAAGCAGAGTTTTAGTGTTCACAGGACTAATCAGCACCGCAGAGCCTGTGATAGATGGCCTCCTAACGTAATGGCTTAATGCTGTGCTCACATGCTGTGCTTCTTATCCTTCTGGAATCTTCCTTTCTTTCTCATCTCCATCCACTCCTTTCTTCCTTCCCTTTCCTTCTCTTTTTTCCCCCATCTTTAGGTTTCAACAGCATTTATCTTGGTTTAGCCTTCTAAACTGGCAATACTGTCAAACCAAAGAAATGTTTCCATTTGTCTCATTCATTAAAGTTGACTCCCCTCTGTGCTTATTTTCAAAAGTAGTTAAGCATTTCTATTCATTTGTCTTAAAATGCTTGCAGTTTCATTAGTTTTGTTGGTATCTCATTTAATTTTAGATCAGATGTCTTTTTTTTTTTTTAAGATTTTATTTATTTATTTAACAGAGAGGGAGAGAGACAGCCAGCGAGAGAGGAAACACAGGCAGGGGGAGTGGGAGAGGAAGAAGCAGGCTCCCAGTGGAGGAGCCTGATGTGGGGCTCGATCCCAGGACTTCGGGATCACGCCCTGAGCCGAAGGAAGATGCTTAACAACTGAGCCACCCAGGCGCCCCATAGATCAGATGTCTTTGAATGAAAAGTTTCTAGCTCCCATTTAAAATTTAAGAATCTCGGGGCACCTGGGTGGGTGGGAGCCTGCTTCTTCCTCTCCCACTCCCCCTGCTTGTGTTCCCTCTCTCTGGTTGTCTCTCTCTCTGTCAAATAAATAAATAAAGTCTTAAAAAAAATTTGAGAATCTCAAGGGGCACCTGGGTGGCTCAGTCAGTTAAGCCTTGGACTCTCAGGTCATGATCTCAGGGTTGTGAGATCGAGCCCTGCATGGGGTTTGCATGCAGCACAGACTCTCCTTGAGATTCTCTCCCACTCCCTCCCCCTCTGCTCCCCGGCACATGCCTGTCTCTCTAAAATAAATAAATACATGAGTAAATAAATAAATAAGTAAATAAATAACATCTTTAAAAAAATAAAAGAAAATTTGGAATCTCCATGTCATAATGTCTTTTGGATCAACTATTCCCAAAGACAGACAATTGCAAGATGATTTTGTGGCCCAGATGAAACTTTGCTCCCAACTGTACACATCTTGCCTCTGTAGTTGTTGTCTGTTGCTCTTACAGAGTACTTAAGGAATACTGAGATTTGCGCATCCTGTCTTAATCTTCCGGACAGAATGGGCCCAGAAGAAGGAATGACATCTTTTCCTCAGTTACTGGCTCACAGTGGACTTGTGATAATGTTCATTAAAAAGATGAATACAGGCATTCTTAGATTGACTTTATTATTTTTACTTCTTGATAATTGAAAATACATGATCGTCGCTTTAAGAACTGAGATTCTGCTGCCGGGCTCCTTAGGATGGGAAATAGACCATGGTATCTTGTCAGTATGAAATGCTGGGGAATGGAACATGGCCAGGGCCCTGAAGCATTGCATGGTGATTACTGGATTACTGGCCATGAAAATAGTCACCTCCATCCTATATATGAGAAAGGAATGATCTGTGTCTCTTAAGTAAATGAATAAAACATATTCAGCCATGTCTGTGCAAAGGAAAATCAATTTCATTTTAATTAGATAACTGATTAGTGAAACCCCAGAGGATTCTACCAGGTTGTTTTCCTCACACACCACACCCAGTGGAAAGGGTTTATAAAGTTCCTTAGGAGAAAACTCACTGCAATTCCTCATTAAACCCAGAGAAAACTAAGTTAGAAGACAGTATCTAATCGAACTCTTAAAATTATTTTTTTTCCACTTTAATGACTGTTTGTCTCTTGTTATGAGTTAGATGTGTCCCTCAAAAATTCATACGTTAAAGTCCTAAACCCCAGTATTTCAGAATATGACTTCATTAGAAGATAGGGTTTTTAGAGAAGCAATCAAGTTATATAGTGAGGTCATTAAGATGGACCATAATCCAATATGACTATTGTCATAAAAAGGGGAAATTTGGGCACAGAGACGTTCATGCATAGAGAGAAGGAGATGTTGAGAGACCCAGGGAGAAGACAGGTGTCTACAAGCCAACGGGAGCAGCCTGGAACAGATCCTTCCCTCACTGCCCTTAGAAGGACTCAACCCCTCCAATATCTTGATCGAGGACTTCTAGCCTCCAGAACTGTAGGACAATGTATTTCTGTTGTTTGAGTATCCAGTCTGTGGCACTTTGTCAAACACATCCTCCATTAGTCGAAGGGGAGAACTGTCTCCCCAGGAGTTGAATTACCATAGTGACTGACCCCCTTTGCCCATGTCTACCAAGTTTCTGCTGGCCACCAAGGAAACTTCCAGCCATCCTGTGCCCACTTATGAGTGCCCTTCCACATCAGTCTTTCCAGAAGATGGACTGTAGGCTTTGAAGTTGTGGATCTGGGACCTTCTCACCATTCATGATGAATTGGGCCTCTGACACTCCTGTTGTTTCTCTAGAAGACGTCAGTCACCTTTTTCCTGACCAATATGTGTTCAGAGGTCTATAAATCAGCATGTTACATTTCTAAGATCTCAAACAATGAATTATTTAAAACTTTGTTCTTAAAGAAGTACTAGATCTTCTACCTCAAGAACCACGTATCCATTCCTAAGAAATGAGACCTTCAAAAGCCATCTTCTGTCATTTTTTCAAGCATTTTAATTCACCAATAACCTATGTTACAACTAGAAATCTGCAAGTTATTACTTCCAAAATTCTCCCTTTCACCCCTACCTCACTCCCCACCCCATTCCTCTCCCTCTCTTAGAACACATTTTATTTTATTTTTTAATTTTCATTTAAATTCAATTAATTAACATATAACGTATTTTTAGTTTCAGAGGTAGAGGTCAGTGATTCATCAGTCTTACATAACACTGAGTGCTCATTACATCACATGCCCTCCTTAATGTCCATCACCCAGTTACCCCATCCCCCCACCCCTTCCCCTCCAGTGACACTCAGTTTGTTTCCTATGATTAAGAGTATCTTATGGTTTGTCATTTTATTTTCTCTACTTTCTGGATCATCTCTCTCTAGTATGTCACAAAGGAATAAAAAGATGCTAACTTATTTTACAATAATTTGCTTAACATAGAAATTTGGCTCGTGTTTCTATTTATTTCAGTATGTTTTATGTGTCATTAGTCAGTTTTCTTTGGCATGAAAATGCATTGGTTCTGCTTCCCCTAGGGTACACCATTTAAATGCAAGGTATAGAGCTTCTGGAGAATATGTAAGCCAGGTGCCCCAGACATTAAAATCACTGCTATAGTTAGATTCTTAATTATGTCTCCTTTTTCTCTTTTTACTTCTCTTGGTCTCTATCCAAACCTGGAGCCCCAAACAAGATTTTTTTTAAGCCCAACGATGTTTAACTTCTCCCTATTCCTGTTGAGACAAAGCAAAAAGTATAGCTTAAGAAATGTGCTGAGAAAAGATCTCTCTTTTGTTCGGCATGTTCCTTTTGAGATCTAAGTGTTGCCTCAAAAAAACAGAATCCAAATTCAACCTACGACCAGAATATAGTTCTTGTCATCCAGAAATACACTTCAGGCTCCCAACAAAGGCAGTTTTGGAAGATTTGGGAATGGATTTGGTACTAATAATCAGACTGTACTGACCTCATAGACTTTATTCATTTGCTCACTTCTCTGTGCACCTGTACATTGTCACTCGCCTATTCAAATTAGTAGATATCTATCCTGCTCAAGAAACTCATGCTTATGAGAGCAAATGAAATGAACAGAATGAGTGAGTGAGTGAGGGAATGAGTGAATGAATGAATGAATGAAAAGAATGGAATTTAGAGTGAGACAAACATGAACTTGAATCTTAATTCCATTTCTTAGGTGAAGTGACCTTATAAACATTTTGTTGTCTCTGCTTCTGCACCTGGAAAATGTAAAGGATCATGACATGTGTTTCTTAGGAAAATTAATTTGTATGTGTGAAATTCCTGGTATAGGGTTTTCTCATACATATAGATCATATGTTGTTTCCTTTCTGTCTAAGATCTTTGTTTTGATCTCTCTTCCAGGAAATCTCTTTTTTAACACAGGACGACTTTTTGGACTAAACTTTCTCAACTTCTTAGTATTTGCACCTGTGCTTTCTCCCATGTGAACTTGCTTTTGATTATTAACAGTCTTCACCTTGTCTTTTTATGGATTTGTGTGCTCATAATCTGTGGAATGTAAATTAGAAATTAAAATAAAGTAATTTTCAGGGCTGATTCACAGAAAAGTGATGAACATTTTTGAACCAAGGGGGATCTTGTCAGAGAAAAGCTAGGAAAGGCTTCATGGGAACCATTACTTGAGGGGGATCTAGAGTCCAACCCTTGTGAGTTACAGTTAAATCAAAAGAAGAAGGATATGTTTTAGAAAAGACACACAGATTTGTAAAAGGTTATATAACCAGGATGGAAATATTATTTTTTATTTCAGGGAAGATAGAAGATTGGAGTATCCTTGAAGTCTAGAGTGGTGGCATGAAGTTGTAGTAGATCTTAGGTATTGATTGTCCTGGTTTGGAATATTAAAGCACAGACAACAGTGTAATTAAAATTTATTTTCAACAGAATTGGATAACTGAAACCAAAAACAGGTCCTGACCATGCCTGAATCCTAATCATTCCAATATATCTCCCTTTGTTCTCCTAATATTTCTTCATTCCTTACCCTGCTTCTAATCTTTCACCCTCTACCTTCCCAAGCATCTTATCCATCTCCCTTGTTACTGAGGCAGTACAGTTAAGAGCTAAGAGCATATGTATTGCATGGTGCACTGGATGTTATATGCAAATAGTGAATCATGGAACCCTACATCAAAAACTAACGATATACTGTATGGTGACTAACATAACATAATAAAAATTATTATAAAAAAAGAAAAAAGCTAAGAGCATAGACTCCGATAAAGCTGTGAAGGTACATGGTCTCTGCTACATTGTAGCCCATCTATTAGAGGATAGAAATTATTGTAGAACTGCTGTGACTTAAATAGGATAACTTATGTACCATGTATAAGGTGTAGCATATGCCTGGTCCATATAAAATGCTGATTAAATATTACCCACTATTGTTTTATTAAGAGAGAAAATTGAGATTCTGCCTTGTATTTCAAAATTAATCATCAAGCTCTCTACTCTATTTTACCTGCATATTTTTAAAAAATCGAGAAATGCTTTTAGGTATGTTTCTAGTTCCAAAGAACTTTTCAGGGCTTTCACACTGCTTGAGTGAGTTAAGGATACCTAACTCAGTGATGTCATAATTGAGATATAAATAATTATAAGTGTAGTGTGTAAAAACTCGCATCTTACAGCAAATGGCAAACATGGTTTACAATTTTAAGTGAACAAATAGATCCTAACAAATGTGGTTTCCTGTAACAGATTCATAGTCTCATGTTTCAAGTCAAGAGTTCTTAAAACTATTATAAGAAACATTTCAATATTACAGGAAATCAATTTGTACTTTTGGTAAATAAATACAAGAATATATCTGTCATTATGATAAGACATAGAGTGTATATAGATTTAATTTACATTGAATAGTACTGGCTTATGAATATTTTTAAGCATGCTTTCTTTTATAAATAGACAAGACTAATGTCTTTCCCAGATGGTGCTTTACCTTTTAAAACCCTTGTGTTAAGAGCAATTTTGATTTCCTTTAAGTGCTGTTGAGATTTTAAAGCTTGTGATTTTAAATATAACTTAATCCAGAATGACTCAAAGATATTGAGATATTCACAAGTTCCATATTATTAATATTGAAATAAATGAAGAAATAATAAATCAACAGAAGGTGTAAATAGCAGAATGACAATTATATTTTTGTGATGAAAGAATTGCTTGCTAACACTTTAATGTCTGATAATGCCTTATTTGCTGATATGGTTTGATGCCTTAATAACTCTCTGTTATGGTTATAACTAGAATGTTTCCACTGAGCTAAATTGTGGCATCTAGTTATTCGTCAAACACCAATCAAGGTGTTGTTGTGATTATCATATGCATCAGTAGATTTTGAGTAAATCAGATTACCTCCATAATGTGGGTGAGCCTCATTCAATCAGTTGAGGGTGGTCAGAGCAAAGACAAGGCTTCCTGAAGAAAGAATTTCAAGGCCGCAGCATGGAAACCCTGCCCAAGTTTTCATCCTGCCATGTTATGAATTCAGACTCAAAAGACTGCCACAACAAGACAGATTTCCAGCCTGCTCTCTTGTCTTGTAGATTTCAAATTTGTCAACCCCACAACCACACAAGCCAATTTTAAAAAGTAAATCTCTCTGCCTCTGTACACACACACTCGCATATATACGCATATATATACATATCTTACATATTATCCATACACACACTGCATGTATGATCAGTTATGTTTCTCTGGAGAACTCTAACACACTCTCTAAGAAATAGATGACTTTCTTCATGTTTGCTATCATATCTTTTTTAACCAAATTGATCATGTACTTCTTGAATCTTTCATATACTTCACTAGGGAGGGTTGTACCTTTTCCTTCAAAACTGGCCAAAGAACAAAAGTTAAACAACAAAATGTGGTCATATGGAACTTTATTATGGAGACTGAATTGTCAGAAAATGAATTTTACCTTAAAGTCATTGAATTTTGCAATTGTCAGGACCTTCAGCAGCCATCTGGTCCTTCCTCTGATCTATGTAACACCCTAAAGTAAACTGCTGTAATTCAGTGTTTCTTCTACCATCATACACTAAAACTCACTTTTATCAGTGTAAAAAAAATCAGATATTGTAATCCGTGGTTTCACACACTAGCATTTCCTTGGTAAGTTTAGAAATACCTAATTCTGTAAACTGTATCTGCACTTTGTTCAATTCCTAGTTAGGCTGTGTTTCTGTTCAGTCTGTGGTGCTGAATTCAAACAAACAAACCAATAAGGAGCATAGAAGTTGAATGTAATACTGAACTCCCTTTTCGGTCCCCTAATTTTTTCCCCTAGATTATGCACATCTTTGAAAACTTTCAAGATGGGGATTTGAGAACTAAGGTTTGGAAACAAACAGGGAATTGAGTATTTTCTAATTCTTTTAGAAAAATCCACCTTGTTTATCAACTGACAAGCAGACTGAAGATGGAAACTCTAAATGATAGAGCCATCACCCAGGGAATGATCTTCACTTCCAATGCAAAGTGAAGCATTCTGTCGCCTTAGTAATGCAGGCTAAAGGAGGCCCTGAGAGCAAAGTGGGGTAGAAAAGTGGCCAATGCATGTCTGCATAGAATAATGGAAAAGAGAACTAGGGCATCCGTTCAACTGGAGGATGTATTCTGTTTTGAGGCAATCAAGTTTAATAAGATTCAAAAGATGTTTAGTTTCCTTAAAATACTTTTAATAAAAAGAAGCAATAAAATTTCATTTGAACGACTATCTGAGCATGGACAGGTATATTAATATGATGGCGAAAATGATTAACATGAAAACAAAACAAATGCGATAATACTTGCGAGATTGTTGGTTTTCGGTCTTCTGGATTAAGTTTTTGCCCCAACCGGTATCATTGAACTTGCCTTGCTTCCCGCCCAGAATGGCTGTAGCAATGGCTTATGCTGTCCATGTGTTCGTGAGACAAGTCACCACTATTTCTGCCTTTTTTATAGCCCAAGCAGATTCGTATGACCACTGTTGCTGGATTCTGAAGTCACTTGCTGAGACACCAGAGGTGAAATGGGAAATTTCCTTGGCACATACACACTAACAACTCAATCAAGAATAATGAGACATCCTGGATTGCCCTGTATCTATAAAAGAAATTAAAATAACAGTTAAAAACCTTACAAGAAAGCAAATCCCAAACTGAGGTAGCTTCATTGGAAAATTATTCAAGATATTTGAAAGAAAATTCTATATAAAATATTTTGGAAAAGAGAAGCATAAGCACTTCTCAACTAATTTTATAAGATCGCATTACCTTTGCAGAAAATTAGACATAGACACTGTTATAAGAAAATCACAGACCAATACCCCTCATAAAATAGGCATTAAAAAAAAAAAACCTTAGAAAATATGTCAGTAAATCTAATCCAGGAATGCATTAAAATTATACTACATTACATTCAGGATGTTTTTCCCAGGAATGCAAAGTTGATTTAATATTCAAAATCACCTAGTGCAATTTATCACCTCAAAGGATTAAAAACTCAACTATATAATAATCTCAACAAATGCATTAAAAAGCATTTAGAAAAACTCAACATGCACGCACTCATGATAAAAGCTCTCAGCAAATAAGATTTAGAAAAGAACTTACTCGGTCTAGTAAGTGACATGTACAAAACCATACTGGTAGCATTTTGTTAATAAAGAAAGATGGAAGGCTCAGGAACAAAGCAAGGATGTCTGCTTTGACCACTTGCACTCAGCATTGTATTGGAGGTTCCACCCAATACGATAAGACCAAAAGAAAGGAGTCATATATATCTAAAGGAAGAAAGGATATTGTCTTTATTTGCAGATGACATTATAGCCTTTACAAAAGACCTGAAATAATTCACAAAGATCTGCTAGAACTAATAAATGAACTTCGGACACTTGCAGGATACAAAGCCATATACAAAAAGAAAAGAATAATAATTCTATGTAAAATGATGGACAAATAGAAATTGAAATGTTAAAATACCATTTAAAATAGCACCAAACTCCACAAAGTACTTAGCTGTAAACCTAATAACACATACACAGGATTTATATAATGAAAACCACAACACGTTAATGAGAGATATCAAAGAAATTTTAAATAAATGAAGAGATATGTCATGCACATGAAACAAAAACTAAGATTTCAACTCTCCCCCAACTGGATGTACGTTTGACATAATCCTGATGAAAAATATGTATATATCAGGTTCTTTGTAAAAATCGGTAAACTCATTCTAAAATTTATATGGAAATGAAAAGGAACTCATATAGACAAATCATTCTGAAAATAAAGAACAAAGTTTGGAGATTTACAATCTGATGTCAGGGCTTACTATAAAGCTATAGTAATTAAGGCATGGTAGTATTGGGTAAAATGTACCTTAATGGAACAGAAGAGTGACTCCAGAAATAAGTCTGTACATATATGACTTTGACAAAGATGTCGTGGTGATTCGGTAGGAAAAGGGCAGCCTTTTCAACAAATGGTGCTCGGATAATTGGACATCTCTATGACAAGAAATGAAAAAGTCCTTGCCTCCAACTTTGTACCATATACCAAAATTTTTTTGATAAATTGAACTTAATCAAAACTAAAACATCTGCTCTTCAAAACACTTGGATAAAATGAAATGACAAGCCACAAGCTACAATCTTGGAGAAAATATTTGAAAAACACATATTTGATAGAAGGCTTGGATCTAAGATATACAAAAGACTCTTACAACTCAATTATGCAAAGAGAAACAACTCAAAAATGATGAAAAAATTCAAGTAGGTACCGCTGAAAGAGAGCTATGGAAGGCAAACAGCACATCAAAAGCTGTACACTCTTATTACCATTAGGGATATGAAAGCTAAAATGTGACACCACTACATGCCTCCTAGAGTAGGCAAAATAATAATGGATAATGGTAATGATAATAATAATAATAATAATAATAATATGCATGGTGAGATTGAGGATTTGGAACAACTGGAGCTTTCATACCTTGCTGTTGGGAATGCAAAATGGAAAATAGCCTCACAGTGTTTTTGTAATGCTAAACATGCAGGTACCATATAAACTGGCTATCCCGTGGCCAAGTATTTATCTAGAAAAAACAAAACACATGTCTTTGAAGAAACTTGCATGTAAATGGTTATGGCGATTTGGTCCCTAGTAGCCCCAAATTGGAAATCATCAAAATGTCCGTGGAGGGTGTGAGTGGGTAGCATACATACAGTGAAATACCATACGGCAGTACAAAGGAAGGGGCTCTAGAACTGTACAACAACGTGGATGGATCTCGACAGCAGCGTGCTCTGTGAAGGAAACTTGCCACAAAAAGCTTTGTCATGGACAGTTCCATTTACAGTGCATTTCAGAAAAGAAAAGACTAGAACGACAGAAATTCAGGTATATGGTGGGAAGAGATTGACACACATCGGCACAAGGAAACTTTGGGTGGTAATGGAAATGTCCTGTATTTCCATTGCATTGGTGGTCACATGACTGTATATGTTTGTCAAAACTCATTGAACTGTATGCCTAAAAGAGGTGAATTTCATTAAGTGTAAATTGTACTTCAACAGAGCTGACCTTAAAAAAGATGGTCAAACAACCCAGTGGAGAAATATTTTTGCAACATATGAAAGACAAGGCAGGGGCGCCTGGGTGGCTCAGTCGATTAAACATCCTACTCTTGATTTTGGCTCAGGGTTGTGGGATCGAGACCTGCATTAGACTCTGTGCTCAGTGCAGACTCTGCTTGAGAATTCTCTCTCATCTTCTACCGCTGCCCCCTCTCTGCTGCTCTCTCTCTTTCTCTCTAAAATAAACAAATCTTCTTTAAAAAGACGAAGGCATAGGGGCGCCTGGGTGGCACAGCGGTTAAGCGTCTGCCTTCGGCTCAGGGCGTGATCCCAGCGTTATGGGATCGAGACCCACATCAGGCTCTTCCCCTATGAGCCTGCTTCTTCCTCTCCCACTCCCCCTGATTGTGTTCCCTCTCTCACTGGCTGTCTCTATCTCTGTTGAATAAAATAAATAAATAAATAAATATCTTAAAAAAAAGACGAAGGCATAAAATAAATAATACACAAAGAACTAAAAATTAATTTGAAAGGAGAAATGACTATAAAATCATTGATAAAAGGTAATAATCAAAGAATAAACTTGAAGGAGTCCGAGTTATATATCTAGCAAATGATGGAGTCAGGAGTCTAACCCAGCCATTCTGAGTCCAAGGGCCATGCTCCCAATTACTACACTAAAATTGAAAATGAAATTGAAAATACCTAGCAAGTCTACCTCTAAGTGTATACCTGATGGAAACCCTAGATGTGCGCATAAGTACAAGTGTGCTCCTTGTCACATGATTTGTGATAGGGAGAAATCAAAAATAATAAGGAAATAGATCTATAAAATGTGATATTATTATGGAAGAATGCTATACAGTAGTAACAAAAAAGAAGCAAGATCTTTAACGTGCTTGTTTGCACAAACTCTGACAATGGGTCCAGTATCTGGGTTCAAATCCCATATCTGCCACTTCCTACATGAGTGGCCATGGGCAAGAAACTCAACCTATTTGTCTCAGCTTCATCATCTCTAAAATAAGAGCAATAGCTGTATGTACTGATTAGGATTATCATGAGCTAATATTTGTAATAAAGTGCTTATTTAGAACAGTGCCTGGCCTTAAAAGTGCCCTTGAAGTGATAATAGAACAATACCCAAATATATAAATATCAGCATGGATAGATTTTAAAAGTAATTTTTAAAAAATTTAAAAAATAAAAAAGTAATTTTTCATAAAAAGACATTTACAAATACACGCGTGATAAGATTGCATTCTTACAACTTAAAACAATAATAGCAAAACATGGGTGCCTGAGTGGCTCAGTCAGGTAAGCATCTGAACCTTGATTTTGGCTCAGGTCATGATCTCAGGGTCCTGGGATCGAGCCCCATGTCAGGCTCCAGGCTCACCAGGGAGTCTGTCTGAGGATTCTCTCTCTCCTTCTGCCCCTCTCCCTACCACTCTCTCTCTCTCTCTCTCTTAAATAAATAAATAAAATCTGAAAATAATACTAATAATGACAAAACAAAGTACATACATACACTTATAAATATGTGTGCAGAAAATTTCCTAGAATACTCCTTCAAGCTGAAGGCATTAGTGGAAAGATAGGGAAGGGCAGGAGACTGAGGTTGGCCCATTGAGGGATCCTATCTGTAATGTTTTATTTCTTTAATTGAGTGAGAGATGAAACAAATATGATAAAATGGTAACAACTGGGAATTTAGGCATTCCAGAAAACAGCTCTACAGTTTGCCTTACCACTCTGCATACTTTTCTTCCATCTTCAAAATGAATTAGGCAAAGGCAAGCATCAGAAGATCAGGGAGGTCTGGAAGCAGAGTCGAGAAATCGGCTACTGGCCTTTTCATTTAAAATCAAAATTATGGATGATGGGTTCTGCAGACTTAATATGGGCAGTTTGCAGCAGGAAGAGACTGTGATTGTACCAGAAGAGTGCCAGTGTCCAGAGAGTCTAACCAAGGCGGCAGGATGACTTCTGGAAAAATAGCAGCTCGCGGCCGACTTGCTTGGCGCCTGGGCCAGAAGCCAGAGTAGAGAGGTTGAGTGCTTTTCCTTGTCCTTCCCCCAGAAATGGGTCTTTCAGCCCATACTTAGCAATAACTTTTAACAGAGAAATTATTCCCTAGGTGAGAGAATTTGGAAAGTAAAGTCCTAGCGAGGAATAGCTGTTAAGAAGAACTTTTGCAGATGGGGCTATAAAAGTCCCTTGTAGGTCTCCAGAAGGCAGTTTTGAGAATATAAGAGAAAAGTAAGCAAGAAAAATAAAGGTATCTGCTGGACTGTATGGATTTCTGCTATTTCTGCTAATTTTCACCCGGTTTGAAAGGTATTCAAAAATTTCTGAAAGCATTGCAAAAGGGGTTGTCAGTTTGAAGACTGAACTACATAAATCTGATGACCTGGAAAAATAATCAATAATCAAGTAATGCAGATCATAAAGTTACTTGTGGCTAACGAGCCCTCTAATGCTGGTTTAGTCTATGTGGTATTGGTATTTCTCCATTTCAAAACAAAATTGCAATATAACAGTTTTCTTCTGACATACCCAGACAGCGATTTTTTTTCCTTAAAAACTGCCTGTATTTGCAGAGTAGTACTCAGAGTGTTTTATTAGTTCCAGGATCCACTTCTGAACTATGAAAAACACTCAAGTTTTGCTTTGCTTTTTCTTGCTTTCAGAGGGACACGTTTATTAGCATTTATGGGTTATTCACTAGTATCTGTACAAAGTGCACGAATGACTAACGAAAAGTGTTCACCTAATTAGGAATGGGTGTGGGGCGGTGTTAATTGGAATGACTTATTTCCGAGTAAGTTTCATGTTCATTCCCAGGCATGGGGAGCTGGCCTGGAGAAGCAGGAACTTCTGGATATTAGAAAGTCTTTTTATGTATCTATTTATTTTTAGTAGAATCAACTATGAAGAGGAAGAAGGAAATAGTGTGCATTCTAAAGGAGCTAAAGGCTGGCATTTTAAGGAACCCCACGTGCTGGGGATGGCACGTACTTCTTTAGTAAATTTAATAGGTGTCCATTCATAAAGCATAACTTATTTTACTTCAGTGAATCAGAGTGATGGTTTAAGTATTGCACAAGGGCACTTCATGTGATGCATGCCACACTTTGGATTCTGCATGGGAGAGATAATCATAAAACAAAGTAACTAAGTGCTCCGAAGCAGCGTGCTTTGGAATTCAGCAAGTTAATTTTCAGGTAGTTGAGGAGCTTTCTTTTCAATGACAATTGTAAATGCCATTCCCCTTAGTTAAACCAAATAAAATGTCAGACTCTAAAGAAGACGAATGGGCACAAACCAGATAAGAAGAAGCCCTTTTTCTTCTTCTTCTTCTTTTTTGTTTGTTTCGTTTTTCATTAATCTAAGTATGGGTTATCCAGATTCTTTTCTCTCTCATGGGCTGGAAGGTAAAATATACTTTGAATGCATAAAGATCAGTGATGCATGGATTTCTACTGTTGAACGCTATTCAGTGCAAATATTCTTAGGAGAGGTAAATAAGGCTTTATTAGGCTTTTATATCTCAGTATAAATAAGCTTAATAGATTCTTTTCTGAGACAAGTTAAAGTTAAATTAGCTTTTATATTTGCAGAGAATTTGGATCTTGACTGCACAAGGAGACTGTAGTTACAGCTCCTATCTCTCCTAGCAGTTAGGAGGCATTTACTGAACCTCTCTGAGGCATAATTTTTCAATGTGTGGGTTGACCACAGACATTAAAGACCCATGTAGCTCTAATACTTCAAGTTAGTTGCTTCAGAAAATATTAGATGTTAATTCCTGAAATATAATTTGAGATATAAATTAGTAACAGCAATGAGGAATGTGCCCCTTCACCAAGAAATAAGGCAAAACAACAACAACAAAAAACTGAGTTGGGTTAGGACACAAGCAGAGAATAGGGCCCGCTGCAGGATATGCTTCTCAGAAAATACATGCAGAAACTCAGTGCCAGCAAACCCTTCTACTTAAAGTCTCACTCAAAGGGCTGTGTTTGTTTCTAGAAGAGCATCCCCTAAGGAAGCATTTTAGGCTTCCATTCCCTTTAAGGAAGTCCATTGACATGGTCAACAAGGATGATATCCGTACCCCCTTAATTCCAGTGGTGAGCTCAAGACAGGACAAAGTCAAGCGTATCACAGAAAAGGCAATGCTTTGCCAAAGAAGGCACAATTTAATTAAACTAAATTAATAGATATCAGTAATCACACGGATTAACTCAAATAGAGAAAGAGTAAAAGGTTCCACTGATAGATTGTTGAGACTGCTGAGTATAGTTAGTATTTGGAGAAATCCATTGTTATATGTTTATGAAGAAAAGGACAAAATATGTTGAACAGTAACCACTGATGCTCCTGATAGCCTCGCGGAAGAGAAGGAAAAGTTTATGCAAGTCCCTTTGGTGGGACAAGGACTCAGAGCCCACGTGGATAAAAAGGGGGAGGGTATTTGGAAGCGTGATGATGTATCACTTCAAAGGTCAAATCACAGAGAATTCCTGGGCAGAGAAACTGAGTAGCTTCTTCCAAAATGTATCAGAGTGATTGAAGCACAATTAACTATGTGAAGATGTCATAAATTAGGGTTAAGCAATAACCTAGAGAGGCATTCTTGAATAAAACGACAAGCGAGGAGGAGGGAGCATCCGGACGGTGACACACCCACTTCTTAGAGTATATATAACTTGGAGTCCAGACCACAGCATTGAAACTTCAGAGCATCTCCTCACTGTCACTCAGCTGAATTCACATCTCCTGCCAACATGTCCTACAACTGCTGCTCTAGAAACTTCTCCTCCTGCTCCTTTGGGGGATACCAGCGCTCCCCAAGCTCCTCCTGTGGCTTTTCCTGCCCCAGCAACCTGGTCTACCGCACTGACCCCTGCTCTCCCAGCACCTGCCAACAGGGCTCCTCCCTCTCCAGTGGCTGTCAGGAGACCTGCTGTGAGCCCACCAGCTGCCAGACATCCTGTGTGGTGTCCAGACCTTGCCAGACGTCCTGCGACCGCCCAAGGACCTCCACGCTCTGCACTCCCTGCCAGACGACTTGCTCTGGGTCTGTGGGCATTGGGTCCAGCAGCTACCGTTCCCTGGGCTATGGATCCAGAAGCTTCTACTCACTGGGCTGTGGATCCCAGGACTCCAGATCCATAAGTTATGGAGTCTCTGGCTTCCCTTCTCTGGGCTGTGGGTCCAGATTCTGGCACCCAACCTACTTGGCTTCTAGGAGCTGCCAGTCTTCTTGTTACAGGCCAACCTACAGATCAGCATTCTGTAGACCGGCTTGCTGAGCTTCCGACCCTTTGAGCAAAGTATTTCAGTCTCTACATAGAGCTGCCGCCATAGGGTTTTTCAGTAATGTTAGCTAATGCGTCTCACCGCCAGCTCTTCACCCTTTGTCTGGCATCAAGTACCAGCTGATAGACTAATTCCTTCAGACAGTGAGGTTTACAAACGACTAAAATATTAAGCGTGTGCCTGTAATTTTGAACAATTGACTCAGAATTACATAAATTCTTCTTACAGAATGTATGGAAGTTCAGTTTTGTTTGACCTAATAAACTCTGACTCATGCATCTGATATGTTCTCATTGTTTTTTATTGATTTTCAAAGTCTGATTTGTGATCTATCTGGACCCTCAGAATACTCTCCTTAGGAAATACATTTGGATTTCCCTAGGAAATGGCATCAGGACTAGTGTGTGATGAAATTCTCTAGGCAGTGTACTGACTGACATAATAAGTGTGCGTGTCTTCTAAGGGTGGTAGGATTTTTCTTATTGAGAGTATGCTCATATAAAGACAACATTCTCATCATGTTTTCAGTGAGGACATCTTACGCTTTTCTGGTTTTGAGTTTACATTTTCAAAGCAGTATTGAATTAGAATTTGTCCAGAAATGTTAACCAGGTGAAAAAGCATTTAGAAAATAGACAAATTATTTGAATGAATCTGATATATTGATATGAAAAGGAGAAAATACGAAGTGTTAGGGGTTGGAGGACATAATGATTGTCTTTAAATATATAGAAATATGGGTTATTCAGTGTGTGTGTATTTGTGCGTTTGTGTGTGTGTGTAAGAGAGAGACATAAACAGTCTTAAGTATAAAACTGTGAGGAATGGAAAGAGTTATAGGGAGAAATGTCTTGGATTATTATAAAGAAATATAAATTTGTGAGTTATAAATTTACAAAATTATTACGACTGGGGTACTTTGAAGCTATTCAGTTTCTCAACAAGTAGAAGATGAATAATCCCATGTTTGTTTGTTTGTTTGTTTTAGTGACTTCTGCCTTGAATTGGAGGTAAGATTAGGTAACTTTCAATGGTCTGAATCTTATAATCCATGTAGGTATCCTTGGGACCTACTACTCCGTAGTGGTAGTGAAAAGCAGACATATTCTTGTAGGATACTATGCAGATCCGAGGCAGGGCACCCTTTGTGTTTATTTTTAATACGAGCAAGTTTTTGTCTCAGAGGCTAAATGTAGTGTTACAATTCAGTTAAAACTTTTTCGTAACATATTTAGTGACAACTCATCATGAATGGGAGAAATCACCAACGAAGATTTACTGCGTACTCCAATCATGTGCCATGAGTGTTTGTTGATTTGTCTTTCCTGATACATTTTCCTCAAGCTTTTCCTAATTGAAGCTGAGAGAAGAGGGCTCCTTTTCTCTTATACCCAAGACAATAATGTACTAAGCATGGATGCGTGGGAACCAGGTCTTTTGTGCACAGAAACATCCCAAGAGACAGAAATAGAGGAATAGAGAAGAGGGACATAAAAGTTCTTGGTGATACAGGGGCCTCTGGTTTCTATCATCCCTTAAGCCAGCTTACTAGCCCTTCATGTACTTGATTATATGGGCCAATAAATTCTTCTTTTTGTTTAAAGTAATTAAAATCAGGGGCGCCTGGGTGGCTCACTCCTTAAGCGTCTGCCTCTGGCTCAGGGCGTGATCCTGGCGTTCTGGGATCGAGCCCCACATCAGGCTCCTCCACTGGAAGCCTGCTTCTTCCTCGCCCACTTCCCCTGCTTGTGTTCCTTCTCTCGCTGATGGTCTCTATCTCTGTCAAATGAATAAATAAAATCTTTTTTAAAAAAGTAAATAAATAAAGTAATTAAAATAAAATAAGATTTCTGTCACTTACATTCAAAGAGTTATAATTAATAAAAATGTGTCATCGAGGTGCAGAGTTACTCATTGACTTTGGTGTAAAGAAACACTTAAAATTTTATTAGTAAGACAAAAAGATTCTTTGAGTCTGAACTAACCATTAGCAGTGAGGATGGACTACTATTTCCTTCTTAAAATAATGTGGAATGAGTAAAATGTAGACTAAAGAAAGCATTTGGGAAAGAAAACTCAAGAGGGTCACAGTAGTATGGCCAGTGAGAAAGTCCTGGGGACACAATCAGTAAACCTAATTCCACCTTCAATCAAGGATGGCAGAGATGAGTACAGATAATGCTTAAAACTGATAACAACCCCAAGATGGAAGGAAGAGCTATCCAGTGACATAGAGGGTCTAGTTCTGGAATGACTTGAAGGTTTTCCCCCACTCTAATGGAATCTTTGAGGTGAGAGGTCGAAAATTGAAACAGAGAGGCAAAGAAGTGAGAGGAAATGCAAACATGGGCATACTCTTAATATGTAAGCTTTTCTAAGTATAAAATGAAGATTCAGATTTCAGGGAGCAGACATAATGAATACCCTTTGCATCCTTCATTCTCTGCATTGTGATTTTCTCGGTATCTCATTGCTGCTAGTTTCCATTTTCCACTTTTCTTCTCTTTCTGTGTCTGCCTCCCCCCCCCCATATCTCCATCTCTCCCTCTCTCTCAACCTCTCCATATCTCTCCCTCTCACCCTCATATCTCCATCTTTCTCTCTCATATCTCCATCTCTCTCTCTTCCTCTCTCCCTCCTTCCCTCCTTTCCTGCCTCCCTCTGTGATTTTTCACTTCTTATGTGCACTCTGCTTTTTTCCACATCCACCTTCTGGTGTTCTATTGAGTCTGGGCACCAGGTAACGTTGGTCGATGTCTGTTGGATGATGGTGACATGGTGTAATGGAAGGCAGGGCTCTGTCATTGACAAAGAAGAAGCTAAGAGTGAAGAGAGGCACTTGCCTCTCAAGCTAAGTCTACTCATTCATTACTACCCCACTTCTTTTTTTTTTTAAAGATTTTATTTATTTATTTGACAGAGATAGAGACAGCCAGCGAGAGAGGGAACACAAGCAGGGGGAGTGGGAGAGGAAGAAGCAGGCTCATAGCGGAGGAGCCTGATGTGGGGCTCGATCCCATAACGCCGGGATCACGCCCTGAGCCGAAGGCAGACGCTTAATGACTGTGCCACCCAGGTGCCCCTACTACCCCACTTCTAATGCCCTTACTACATTAGATGACATCAGCTCCTTGCTCTGAATTCAGCTCACTAAATATATTTTGAATTTTAACTTTCCATTACAGTTCTTTTGTGAAGAATGCTGGGAACTCAGAAAAGACAAAGACTTTGGCCTGTAAAAAGCTAGTTCACATGTGATGGAAAGGACAAACTTCCTCCCATTACCTTGGTGTGAACGGTGGGTGTAGGGGGTGCCAAGGGAGCCTCAGGAAGAGGTAATGGCATAAGCGATGGCATAATCACCTGGAAGGATATTGTGTGGGGTTCAAGGAGGAAAACTGCAAGCTCTTTTTATTAAACTCTGAAATCTGGGCAGCAAGAAGTTCAGAGATTACATAATAATTCAAAGTGAGCTGGTGCAACCCTACAGGTCCGGAAATAGAGACGGTAGCAACACTGATGCTTGAGAAAGCCTGAGTCTCGTGTCTGGAGTGACAACATGTCACTGATAAAAAAAAAATAACCTTCATATCTGATATGCGGGAATGGTTCTTTGGTCTCATGTTATTCTTGAGAAGAAAATTAATGTGCTTATATATGTGACTGGGGACTCATTCAGTTGCAATTAACAAACTAATAAAATGCTAACACACAGGGTGGAGTTCAGGGAGGCAAACTATAACTTGAGAGGCACTGCACTCTGAATTAAGGAAATATGAGTTGTTTCTCAAGTTCAAAATACTTTAAGCAGCTATTCGACAGGAAATCATACCTGTCACCATACCTTAGCTACTGCTGCTCCGGGAGTTCCCCTTACTGTCGCCTTAGGGGTTTTCTGATTTCCTAGTGTTCTGCTGTGTCTGTTCTCATGCCATTGATTTGCTTTACCGCAGCTTCTCATTCTTAAGGGGACACTCACCATCAGAGTTGTGCAAGGGACTGCCTTCTTGAATGATGCACCCCAGGCTCCCACTCACTCACCTGAGCCCCAGTCCTAGAGTGTGTTTACCTCTACTCTCTAATTACCACGTATGTTGACTTTCATATGCAGGCCAGCCAAGAACAACTGCTTTCTGCAGGCCCCACCACGTTGCTGACATGGAGTCATGGTCTAAGGGACCTAATAGTTGCCACTTCTCAGTTGTGGATCCTGTTTCTGCCACCCAACCTAGCTATCTGCTTCTGTAAATTGTTTGTATATTTTGCTAACCAGTCTGTATGTACAAATTACTCATCAGGCTGCTGCATGACCATGTTTTTCATGCACAGACTACACAAGCTTCCAGTGATATTGAACCCTTTCTGCACAATTATGGTTGTCAAATAATGAATATTCCCTTATGGGACTGTGACCTTTTCCCAAATAAACTGTATCTGTTCTAAGATACCCCTTGTAATTGGACAAGCAACCATCTACCTAAAGAAAAATAGCCTTTGCCCATCACTCCTTCCCTTTGATTCCTCCATTAAAAGTTATTAAATCTTAGTAATGTAACATTTCAAGGCTTATCCCTTGCAATGAAGTAGATCCTTATAAGCAAGTAGAAAATAATGAAGAAAAATGAGATTGTAGAGATTTAACTTACTGGAACAAAAATTGTGCACTCTATTATTTTTCGTTAGTGTGTGTGGTCTCGTGTATCTTTTGGATGGTCTAAGTTTTAAAGAAATATTTATCTTTCTGTTAAATAGACACAAAGTTTCCAACTTAGAAGAATGTTGCTATATGTAGGATTACTATCCCTAGACTAGGCTTTTGAAATCTTGTATTTCTTGTTTCCCTTTATGGCACCATGGACAGGGAAATAGAGCAAATAAAAAATATGTTGGGACTTGGATTCTATTACTGGTTCTCCTGTTAACCAGACTTTGATCTTATATCCATCCCCTCACTTCTGTGGGTATTGTCTTCCATATACGTAAAATGAGATAGTCCTTGATAACCTGTGATCTCTAAGATTTATTTCAGCTCACAGACCTATTCACATTATATGATAATAATATCACGTGGGGGGTGGGCTCTTAATGCCCCTGCTACAGTTTAGATTCTTCTTTGTGGCCTGGAAAGGGAGGAACAGAAGGCTAATGGGATGCAATATAAAAAATAATAATATTAAGAGATAACTTTTCAAATAATAAAATCATGATTCTCGTGTAAATAAAAAATAAACACGAATGAAATATCTTATTGAACCCATTAATAAATGAAAGGACCATTAGAAAGTTACAAGTGCCTGGAAGGAAAATTCAAGACACACAGTTACATAGACTGTCAGAAATGCTGAAATGAATTTACAAAGATCAGTGCAAAGTGGTCACTCTATAGAGTAAAAATCAATGGCACTGGGCAGAAATCATTTTCATTTCTACGGACAAGAGTCATTTGCATTATTATCAATTTTCTACGACAAAACAGATCAAAAGCAATAAAAAGTACAGATGCTCTGAAAGGTGAGTGAGACAAGCCGCATAGTAATTCATTTCTAGGTGCCCTAATTCAAAGTCTTGCAACACTTCGGACAACAGTATGTGAAATCAAAAATGTTAATTGTAAAACATATTCAAACATGTAATACATGTGAGCAAGGTTTTTTTCTTTAACATAGAAAATAACAAAAGGAAATTATATACACGATTACGTGGAAAGATCTACTCTACCTTTCAACTTATGCTTTTCTATGGCACTGGGTCGGCTTGTGACTTGAGGAAAGGGATATTATTACACAGAGATGTGATTTTTTTTAAAGTAAAGACTTTATTTGTTTATTTGAGAGAGAGAGAGTGAGTACACAAATGGGGGGGAGGGGCAGAGGGAAAAGCAGACTTCCTGCTGAACAGGGAGCCCAAAAGGACATCAGACTCCATCCCAGAAGCCTGGGCAGGGCTCTATCCCAAGACCCTGGGATCATGAGTCCTGAGATCATGACCTGAGCTTAAGGTAGATGCTTAGCCCACTGAGCCACCCCAGCACCCGAGGGGTGAGATATTTTGACTTGACCTTTCTTCCTACCTTGCCCCACACCTCAATTGTCCCACCACTGTTTGATATCATTGCTTAGGAAAAACAAGCTTCATTCTTTTAAATCCTCAGATTTAATTAAATAACATTATGTAAATAAAATAGCCACAACAGGGGGTCCATATTTCAGATTCATTACCTTTTTTAACTTTTCTAACATGAAAAAGTTAGCCATTGATGGACTAGTTCCCCATCTTGATTGCAACAGTGGTTACATGATTCTATACATGGGATCAAATTATATGCAACTCTACAAACACACAGCACAAATGTGTGCGTGTTTAAGTTGGTAAAACAATATGGTTATAGTCTGACAGTTTTGAGCTAATGTCAATTTCCTGGTTTTGACATTGTAGTACAGTTAGTTAAGACGTCAGTATCGAAGGAAACTGGGTGATGTTCAAGGGATTCTATGCAATTTTTGCAACTTGCTCTGAGTCTATAATTATTTGAAAAAAAAAAACCCAGCTAAATTAAAGTTAACCATATGCTGACAATGTAAGTAGACTATCGATTGGTCAGATGTGATATAAGGTTTATAACGGGCATTTCTGGAAGATTCATAGGGTCACGCTATGAATATGAGTAAAAGTCATCATTGATGCATCTTGGATTGGAAGATGCACTGGAGGCTCTTAATCTGCTAGGGGTAGATACGCGGGTTGTGAATGAAGTCAAAGGATTAGAAATTGCCCATAGTTGTTCTTTTCTTCTATGTTCACCAGGTGTCTATTTCAGAATTTGGAAGATTTCCCATCAATCTCCATTTTGCTTCTTGATGGAGTCAGTAAAGTTCCTCTACTCCAAATGACTAAAGCCCCACTCTTGAAACACTGGTCTTAAGGGACACATAATAGATTAGATACGAATTTACATTTATGTGATGAATATTGGACTAATCATTTTATTCAGGTTTGCTTTGTTCCCCCTTCAGAGTTTTAAAATATGCTTAAGCATATTGTGAATTCCCAAAGGGAAGATTACAACCCCCCTCTGCCCCCTGTCCGTGGTGGAGTCGACAGTGACACCCCATGAGTTTTCTCAACTTCTTTAGGCCAGACAATATTGTAATTTTTTAGTCAAAATCAATTTTAGTCAAAATCTATACTCCAGACAAGGAGGTATCATCCTTATTTCGGTTTGCACATGGATAACATCTCAATTTGTTTTTTGATATACACTCTCTTTTTGGTACTTTACCAGGAAAATAATCCCAGTCATGTAATTGAAAGGGAAGCTGTTATCACACTCATAATCATAAAAAGAGTGAATAGTGGCTGATTCTGTGTTTTTAACAGCTTACTCTTCCTGCCAGGCAAATGACCACCGAGGTT